>NC_035436.2:145278546-145590464 GCF_002127325.2 Helianthus annuus
GAATGTCTCACGCGTCGTAAAGTAAGCTTGCCATGTTTTCTATAGCATACCGCACCCCCCCCGGGTGGTGCTTTCGGTAATGACACGTTTGCCTACAACAAACTCCCAGTGTTTCCTAAGCTAATCAGCTTTCCTAGCGCTCATGCGCTGCCATCAAACAATTTCCGATCTAAGCAATGTTCGAGAGTTTTGAGCTCAGGTCCTGGACCTGCGATTACGTTGTCAACTACATTAGTCCAGCAAGGAGATTAGAGTTACTGTCCAGGTTATGCCTCAGCACGGGCTGTATGCATACTATCATGGTGCAGCTGCATTAGAGCTTCTCCCCAAGATAAGTATCCTTCCCAAACGTTTACTAAAGTCAGTTATGCACCTACTTACAATATGCCTTCGTGTGTTCAGATGGTTCGTCACTTTGCTCGATTGTCCTACAGTAATAAGCAATGTTCATGTCAAGACGTGAGTCAAAGATGTGCGCCATGCCCGCCTTAAATTAGGTATAGTCCAATAGGTAATAGGAGTTGGCACCTCATGCCTATAATCCGTCTCTTCCAGAGAAATTTTCACAAGCTGAGAAGACTCATCAGTTCCCTTGACTGCAAGGGGGTGTGCTGGTCACATTCAGCGATCAACGATTGTTACTGTTTGTGTTTCCATTTCGAGTTGTAAATAGGCTAGTGGCAGCATTCATAGCAGTCTGCTCCCATCTTCCACATAGGTGTTGCCAGTTTCTTATACTTCGCCTTGACTTTTCCCAAAGTCAAAAGTCATACCCATACATTGTTAGACGGGTTTTCATGCCCAATCATCAGTACAAGGTTTACATGTCCAAACGTCTTTCTTTAAAATCCAGTTGAATAGAATTTTCGAAGCCGGTGTGTTTTGCTAACCACAACTTACCTACCGTTGCTGTGAAATGAGATTTATAGTCGTTCTATGAGTTAATGAATATCGTTCGTTTCACCAAGGTTGCCCTTCCATGCCCTGCATGGACTCAATTTGAAAATTCTCTCCAGTTAGTTCCCTAGTTTGTACAGAACGAGTTGGGTCAGGTGGGTTAGAGTCGATGGCGAGCTGCAAGTCCATACATGTTCAGGTTCCACAGTCGTAATCCACCCAGAAGTTCCATCCAACGATGCCATTTACTGATTTAGCTCTTTCGAAACCAGAGTACACGGAAAGCCCTTGTGATCGGTCTAAGTAACGCATTTGGTACCGTCCAAGTAATGCTTCCGTGTAACTCCAAAGACCACAGTTTCCACCACCAGTTGTGTGTCATGCAGTTCTTCTTTGTAATTTCATTACGTAAGTCGTTATTCTCTCGTGTTGCGTCGGCGTGTAACTGGGACTCTAATTCGGACCATCGTGGTATACCACTGAATCACCCGCACCCTCGGGTAAAGATGATGCTCAGTGAGTTGTAGGGTTGGAATTCAAAAGCTGAAAGGACGCCTTGCTGTTTTGTCTTTCACAAACGCAACCCCCCTGCTGCACTAAAGAGATTTAAGCTGTGCAACCTTCGAATACCCGGTGAGTAAGCTGCGATAGTATTTAGCAAGGCCAAGGAGTTGCTGCATCCCCGAAGGAACCTTTGGTGTCGGTCAGTTTCTAACAGGATGCATCTTGGCGAGATTCACGTGCATTCCCACTTCGTTGGTTATATGACCCAAAAGGGTACATCTCGCATTCAGAAGTTACCTTTTATCAAGACTTCGCGTGATGTGGCTCCTCCATCAGGACCTCCCAAATAGGATAAAAAGTTGTCCATGTTGTTGCTTTCCCCCTGAAAAGGGTTCAAAATGTCACCCAATAGCACGGTCGGTTCACATGATCCATGAGGCTGCTGGTGTGATGATCGCTCTAAAGGTCTTGGAGTGCAAAGTTATATGGCCGAATTGCGTCTGGTAAGCTTCTTTAAGAACTTTCTCCCCTTGGGTTTCCATTTGATAATAATGCGCTCGTAATTTAACCCTCGAATGAAAGCTCGTCTCTTGCAACTAGTCGATCGGTTTTCGATACATGGCCGCGGCAAACGGTTCTCACTGCCGTCTCGATGGGTGCTCGATAATTGGTACGTGCACACAAAAAGGCTTATCTTCACGGATATAGCTGGGGCTTCCCAAAGTGAGAATTAGGTCCAACAAACTCTTGTGCAACAATTCTCGTAGTAGATTACACGGTTCTTGCAACCCTCCTGGCGTAAGATGGTAAGAGTATGAGTATTCGGAGCTCCCTCTAATCGCGAGATCACTGAGTTTCTGACTAATAGTTGTGGTAGTAGACCTGAAAGCTCCTCCAATTGCACTTTGAGATGAGTCACAATAATCGGTGGGTCCTCGATCCTATCTTACTTAGTCTGATCATTAGATATAGTTGCTAATACAGTGAGGTCCTCCTTCCATAGGCGCTTTCGAGCCGAAGCGATTTGCTATCCATCCAAACTATCATGTTGTTATTGTCCTGTCGTCGCCCACGTCAATCCTAAATATCCTTTCGCGAGTACCACTGCTGGTGTTATTGTTACAATCACACGGATTTCTGCCATACTGTCATCGCTCCCTTGGTTGTCGTCGTCTCGAATTATCAACTGCCATTTTATGCCGTAGGCACCTTCACTTCCATACTGTTAGCTACTATTACAAGTACCTTGATGTTACGATAGTTGTTGCTTCTAATGTTGTTGCTCGAAACAGGACTCTACGATCCTTCACCAACGATGTCCACTCGTGCTAAGTTCCAGGGTGCTACTCGTTGTGTTGGAAGTTACACAGTCCACATCCTGGTCGATTGTCATCGTTTACGTTTCGATTGATTCATAAAAGTCGGCTCCCATAAGTTGCTGACTAGAATTAAGGATTCGTTTGGAGTCGAATCGTTGATGTTCACTGTCAATAATTGGAGTCGTTCAAATGCTGAAGTCGGTAGGGCACTATATTTACCCTTATGCCCATCGTTCTTACAAGTTGACTGGGTAAAACACGGTAAGTTTCCAGAGGGTTGCAGGTGTGACCGCCCTTCAGGGTCTGAGATGTGAGTATATTGAGTTCCAACAACGAAGAGGAGTGAGGGGAAAGAAAAGGTGTATAAACCAATCATGGACGCTGCAACATCCACTTAGGGACGTTCGTACAAGCACCTAGCATTCTACTTAGTTCGCTAGGCGTTCAAAGGGACGTTCAAGTAATACTTGATAGCATTGCGATTTCAAAAGGATTCAAAGAGAGGTGAGAAAGTCACATTTGAGTAGGAGACGATCACTGTTATGACTCCTATTAGTTTGTTACGTTTCACACTGATCAATTAACAGAGCGGAACCCCTCCTTCACTTGTTAAGCCTCACTGGGACTCGCATGCACCCCACATTATTATTATGTGTGCACCCACAATAATATTGTGATTTGCATGCTCATCTCAGCTCCTCCTAACTCATGTCGAATGGTTCCCCCAACTCGAATAGTAAACAAAGAGCATCACATAACATAAGTCACGAATGTTTAGGGAATTACCACCCTATCAGTCATATAACATGTGCTAGGAATACGTAAGTTCATACTATCGTGTTTAACGTGCACCAGCATGCAATATCATGTGTAAGTGTCCACTAGTTACGTAGTACAATGAGTATACGAAAGACGAACCTTGCAATCTGGAGCTGAGTGTCATGATCGATTTTCGAAGGTGTTCGGTTATAGTCTGGTTTTGCAATCTGGATACCACATGTAGGATCGTTTGGTGACCCGATGAGTCGTTCAGAAGAGCACTTAGACTAGTTCAGAGGCGGAATTCATTGAATTAGTCTTCGTAAAGCTTGATTTCACACTTTTAATGTCTCCTGTATTGATTATATATCAGATTACAAGTTCGTGGAGACAATCGGACAGGGCTTCGCCTTTACACCTTGAAAACACACACCTAAGACTCTAACTGACTAACTGGAACCGCTTATATGTACCCATATATATAGGAACCTTGGGCCGCTCATATGGACAAGTCCATATGAGCGATCCAACCAAGTGACACATAAGCGATCCACCAGATTGTCACAATGAGCGGTCCAAACATTCTGTCACTCGAGCGGTCCATCATCATGCTGCTCGAGCGGTCCAGCCTCTATGCCTTATGAGCGATCCAATTAACTAATATCTATACAATCTCACATCATTCACTATACACAATACGCTCTGCCCTGCCCTAAGACTCGAACTAAGATGTAGTCGACAGACAACTGCACCAACAGACTCCCCCTTGAATGTTGACGGAATCTTCAGTGAGAGTCTTCAATCATTCCCAGCTCTTCACTCTTGTTCGGTCTTCTTCAGGAACTCAGCCTGGAATCAAATCTTTTACAGAAATTTCTTCCTGAAATCATATGCCTGGATCTTTCTCTGGTTTTAACTTTCGTCAGACTCCCCCTATCATCATGCTAGGATCTCTGTCTGGAAATCGTTATCACCATTGAAATCAACTCCTGGCTTTCTCTGTTTAAGCTCTTTTCTGGTTCTGATATGTCTCCTGGCTATCCGTAGCAACAGGATCAGAAATCTGCAAAACTCAACCACTCTATCACAAACCCAAAATAATTTGTGATTCAATTTAATGAATCAACTAAGCATTGATAATTTTTTCACTTAAACACTGATTCACAAATTTGAAACATTCCAATTTCTGATTCAACCTAATGAATCATTTTAAACATTTCAAATGATTTAACCAACCTGTCTTATCATCAAGTTTAGCCTTTGAGATTTTGAAAATCAGCTCTTCACCATCAGTTGTCGAAAATCTTTTTGGATTTTTGAAAATATGAAACATAAATGCAAAGACAGAAATTTAAATGCAAAACAAACATATTCTGGTGAGTTTGTGCAAGAGGATCATATCAGTTTTTGAGACATAACACAAGCACCGTTAAGCTTTTAATCATTTTAAGTTCTAAACGATTCACGTAGATTGACGATATAATTGTCCTCTTAACTTTTCATACAATTTTCAATCTATTCAGGATACTATTTAGGTATTTTATGAACTTAGTTCAATTCATGTGTCCCACCTCTTGAATATACTCCCGTATCCAGAATCCCAATATTCAGTCTTACAGGTATGAACACTACAATGATGTCTGTACATAAATTAGGGGAAAGATGCGAGAACTGAGGGATCTCAGGTCAGAACTTCCGTTCAGCAGAGAGATATCAGCTTCGACTTAGCAGTGTGTCCCCTTTAGAGGATCTTTTCAGCTACAACAGATGATTATCAATTTTATTGTCTAATCAACTGAGGGCTTTATGCTATATTTCAAGCATTTTGCGGAAAGTATTAGCCAAGGACTAGGTCAGAACTACCGTTCAGCAGAAGTCCCGGAATAATACCCCAGACATCATAGAGTATAAACACCTAGTATATCAGAATACGAGACCTTTCAAACGAGATTTCAGGGGTTACCTATATATCCAAGTAGTGTTCCCCACGAATTTCACAAGTTTGAAATTTTAGGTTTATATCCCGAATAAATCTACTAAATGTACAAAAACCTATCGTCACATCATCAGTGAGACCGTTTATCACATTTTTCATTACATTTCTTTAGCGTGCTGTGATAATCCACTGATTTACTATCATTTCCTCCTTTTTTGCAACAAAACTCATTTTTTAAATTTTTCAATGTTTTTGACATTTTCAAATTTTTTTAAAAATTTTACTCCCCCTAAAATCAAAATATGTTTCAATTTTGATTTTCTAGGAAAATTTGAAACAAACTGTACAAAAAAAATGACAACATGATGAGAATCACATCAATTCTCCATCCACCTGGCGTAAACAATCAGAACTCCCCCTCACAACAAACTATTTTCCCATTGTGATTTCAAAACACTTAAGTTTGTTTCAATCAAAATGGTTTTTCCGGAAAAATTAGTTTGTGTTCCAACCATTTGTAGATTTAGGGTTATCTCATCATCTTGTTTTCTTCAAACCTTTTAAAGATTTATCATTTCCAGTTTTATCATAAACCATCAGTAGAAAATCAAGTACAAATTAATGTCCCTGATTTACCACATGTAAATCGAAAAATCACCAAAGTGAAATTTCTCAAGAAATGTGCCGATTCATGATCCACGATACCATCTTGGGATCTCCGGCAAGTCAGGTTTTTCATTTAAACAGATTCACCCAAGCCTGACGGTCCTTGGGTGATTTCGAAATCTTGTTCAACAATGGTGGAAAATTTGCATCATCCATTGCTAAACCTGAATTCTCCTTTTTTACCTCAACCAAAAGCTCCTCTGGTTTTAACGAACCAGAATCATTGCCTGCAGGTGGCTTGTCTGACTTTGACCTGTCAGATTCATACCCAACCATTTTCTTCTTTTTCTTCTCCTCTTTTGTCCCCAGATTTGTATCTGATGAATTCTTTTTTCTTGTTTTTGCGGCTGAGGGAGTCGATTCATCAGAACTTTCAATCTTTTTGTCCGGTGAACCCGAGGACAAAATCTTCTCGAGATACTCTCTCGCTTTCTTCCTCTTTTTCCTCAGTCTGTCTTTCTGCCCCTGTGAAAGTTTTACTTTCTTTTCTTGAGTTGACTGTTCTTGAACTTTAGGTTTCAAAACCTTCTGTTCCTGGGGCTTGACTTTGACTGGAATCTTTGCCATTATCTGAGAATTAACCCTCAATCTTTCACTAGATTTCCTTGGGCAATCTCTGGCAATGTGACCTTTGATGTTGCAATTAAAGCACCTCCTGGTCTCATAACTCCAATACCGGCAGTTAACAGCAATGTGTCCATGATAGCCGCAGCTGTAGCACACTCTGTTATCGTACCTATCACCATTTTTAGTCCAAACGCTCAGATCAAAGCATTGTTTGGCTTGGTGATACTCCTTCCTCAACTCTGCTTGATTTGGCGCTTTAGCACTATTGTCTTTCCTGCACCCAACAATTTTTGAATTTTCATTCTCTACCTTTTGTAATATTTTCTTTTGATTGGATGATTGTACTGATGAGTTTCTTTCTTCGTTTTTAAATTTTTGTTTCTGTTTTACAATCTTTTTCCCAGGTTTTTGCTTAGAACATTCTCCCTTTACAGTTGATTGCAAAACAGTTTTCTGAAATTTTCCTCTTAATTTTGAAATTATTTTCTTTTTCTTAATTTCAGCATCAGACTCAGTCTCAGACTCATCTGCTGAATAAAATTTCTCATTTTCATCATCAGTTTTCTCATCACAATCTTCAATTTTGACTTTGTCAAAATTTGTTACTTTTTCACTTATCGGAACTGAATTGATTGGTTTTGGACAGGGAAACTTCAAACTATCTGATTTAGTCACAAAACCTATCAATTTCTTCTCAAGTTCATCAATTTTGTTCCTCGAATTCTCAGCTTCACTTTCAAGCTGAGATATCCTCCCAAAATGAGACTTGATAGTTTTCTCATTTTGATTTTTCAAATTTTCAAGAACAGATTTTTCATTCATCAAAACTTTTATCTGTTCCTGAAATTTTGATTCATTCGCTTTCAGGTTTTTGTTTTCAAGCTTTATCCAGAAATCCTCATCTTCTGACGATTTCTTTTTGCTTCCAAACTCCTTTTCTAGCTCTTTGATTTTCTTTCGAGCACATTCACCTTCCTTTTCAAGTTTAATGATTTTCTGAAGATGGGAATTTATCATTTTCTATTTTCAATGTTGTTTTGGCTAAAAACATTTCTCCCATCTTCAAGAATTTTCAGTTGATTTTGAAATTCTTTTTCACTTCAAAATTTTTCAACTTCAAAATTTTTAATTTTCTCTTCAAAAATCTTTTCTTTTTCTTTCAATTTCTTGTTTTCAAATGTCAAACTGTTCAAATTACTTAACAGTTTGTCATTTTCAGCTTTCAATTTTTCATAATTTTCCTGAACCATAAGAATCTGTTTATCATCAGCTTGCTTCACATCTTCTAACTTCTTGACTTCTGATGTCAAACTTTCCGCATCCTTCAAGAGTTTGTCATTTTCACTCTTGAAGCGGTTACATTTTGAGCATGCTGATGCAGAACTTGAAGATCCACACTCTACAAATTCTCCAATCTTTGGCGTATCCTTTGTTTCCATCTTGTCGATTCCTGCACGAAAGAGTTTAACAAAGTCAAAAGGATTCATATTATCATCAATATAACATTTCCTTTTGATATCATATTTCAGAATACTCTTTGTTGCAAGAAAATCACAAACTCTTCGATCAACTTCAATGAGAACATCCAGCTCCAATCTATGTAAATTCTTTTCCATCTCAGACAAAAATTCCCTCCTTTTCTTTTCTTCCTTATACCACTCTGCTCTAATTTCATTAAAGAACTAATGTGGAGAAAACTCGAGAAAGAAATCTTTCTGTTTTAGCTCAACCATAAACTCATCCCATTTAGCAGGTAATGCAGTTGTCAATTTTGATAGATATTCATCATTTGACAGCCTAATACCCCTATTCCACATATTATCCGTTAAGATTTTAAACCGATTTTCTATCTCTTTCAATGTTTCCTCCTTTTGGCATATGAATAATTCAAAACTTTTAACCCAAGTGTCCGTACTCACATTTCTATAATCGGTATCCATATTTCTCATATACCAATTGTTAAAATCCTCTATCACATTGTCTGTCGACTACATCTTAGTTCGAGTCTTAGGGCAGGGCAGAGCGTATTGTGTATAGTGAATGATGTGAGATTGTATAGATATTAGTTAATTGGATCGCTCATAAGGCATGATGATGGACCGCTCGAGTGACAGAATGTTTGGACCGCTCATTGTGACAATCCGGTGGATCGCTTATGTGTCACTTGGTTGGATCGCTCATATGGACTTGTCCATATGAGCGGCCCAAGGTTCCTATATATATGGGTGCATATGAGCGGTTCCAGTTAGTCAATTAGAGTCTTAGGTGTGTGTTTTCAAGGTGTAAAGGCGAAGCCCTGTCCGATTGTCTCCACGAACTTGTAATCTGATATATAATCAATACAGGAGACGTTAAAAGTGTGAAATCAAGCTTTACGAAGACTAATTCAATGAATTCCGCCTCTGAACTAGTCTAAGTGCTCTTCTGAACGACTCATCGGGTCAGCAAACGATCCTACACCAGTGGCTCTGATACCAACTGTAACACCCCCAAAATTCCACCTGCGAAAACCCCGCGAGGCGTGTTACGCATCAGAGTTCGAGCCACCGATCACGTTGAACCAATGATAAATATTTAAATAAGTCATGACATTAATTACTAAAATAAGATGTCAACATGATATCAATTCTCAAAAGTTGTGTAGCGGAAGCATGTAATTGTTTCATAATAATAATCAAATCAATGTATTGTTTATAAGTGAATCCAAGAGACTCGATCGAGGACCACTCCAGCACTCCCAGATAGCAAGTCCATGTTCCAAGGTTAACGACCTACAAGCATGCAAACAAGTGTGTCAGACTACGCTGGTGAGTTCAAGGTTTCGTTAACGTGTTTTGTTACCAGATGTATGTTAATGCGATTCAACGCTTCGTTACGATTTTGCTCATGTTAGATACCCTAGGGAGTGTGCCCATGTGTATCCGGGGAGTGGGTACCCCTTAACGACCGATGCTTGCTATGTTGCCTTCGCTAGATACCCTAGGGAGTGTGCCCATATGTATCCGAGGAGTGTGCCTCTAACAACCATAGCCATACCCAGATAATTAGTTCACGCCCGTCCTTACAGCCCGGTGTGAGGTTTCCCACCTAATAGCGCTATCAACTAATTACCCCCATTGCCCTCCAGGCAATCCGATGATAGATCCCATGTTCAATAACCAAACCGATTAAGTTGTTTACCCAAAGTTTCCCTTCCAAATGTTTACCAGTTGTCCCAAACCACCGGGACGCATGCTTGAGAAAATGCATTGAACTCACCTGGGGTTGCTCGGTTTGATACACGAAAAGATTCAGTTAAGCTACAATGTGATCAACCACGTCCTAGCAGGTTTACCATACAAGTCAGGTTTTGACTCAAGTAATGCACGTATGTATCACATAAGTTAACACGTTAAAAGCACGTATAGATCATGGTAACACTTAACAGTCAAACAATACATATAACTTGTACGAAATGTAATAAGCCCAATCATGTCCGGCCCAACATGTTGTGCGATCCACAACATGTTGTGCGATCCAACATCCCGGCCCAATTATCATAACAAATCAATAATACAAACTCGGACCAAATAATATACGTGAGTGACTTGTGCGATCCTGATTGGATTGTACGATCCGATCGGGTTGTGCGTTCCAAACCAGCCCAAACCCAACTTAGTAACCGGCCCAAACTAAACAGTGTCCACTTGGTTTGTGCGATCAGACTAGCCCAACCCAATTAACCATCCGGCCCAACAGTTCAAGCAAACATACAACATGTGCGATTCAGAGGTCCTTGTGCGACTGGGGACCTCTTGTGCGGTCTGATCCTCTTGTGCGGCCAGGTCTGCTTGTGCGACTGGACATCTTGTGCGAACAAGATGCCTTGTGCGATCGGTTAAAAATCCGGAAATTATGCATGTTAGTTACAATCCCTAAATCTTGCCAATCAATTACCAAGTTTCCAATTTATCACATATCAATTAACAACTAATCGGTTTCTTTATTTACAATAACAAATTAACAGTTTCTTCCTTAGCCAATATCCGATCAAACAAGGGTTTCCATCACAAAATTCATATGAGTTCTAATAAGAATCAAAGCATGAACAAGAACATAATCAACATTCCTAACACTTATGCATATTACCATGATTCATGATTTCGATCTCTAGCATGCATCCTAACACATCATCACCACGATCCGTCCATTCATAAGCACAATCACAGGCGACTATCATGCCAATACATACGGACCAATCAAACATCTAACCAAAACACAGTCGATTACATATGTTCGATCCTGTTACCTCTTTACATGTGAACCGATTGTCTTATTATCACATCATGACTCCTCATACAACCTATGTTAACAATGACTAACAAGAACCCTAATCATTAACAAGATCATAGCAATCATCATATCACCTAACACATAGACATAGCAATATACAATAAAAGTGAGACTGACCGGACTTGATGCTAGAGCAAAGATGATCCGAAGAGAGCTTCGAGAGAGAGAGTTGTGGCTGCCGTCGAGTTTTGAGAGGAGAGAAAGAGAGTAGGGTTTCTTTGTGTGTGTGAGGTGATTGTAACCATTGAGGGCACATGAGAAAGAGAGTTTTGAGAGGAGAGAAAGAGAGTAGGGTTTCTTTGTGTGTGTGAGGTGATTGTAACCATTGAGGGCACATGAGTGTTTACACATTTAAGAGGAGTGGGCCGAGCCCAACTTAGCGGCCTATGGGTCCGCGTACAAGCCACACGGCCCAAGGAGGCTTGTGCGATCGAGAGAGGATTGTGCGATCGAGTCATGTAACATTCACATACATTCATATAACATATATAACACATCATTCACATAAAATTCACTTTCATAACAGTCACGTATCGTACACCTACGTTACATCGAAGTACAAAGATCGGTTTGGAAACGAGTTGTCACAACTTAGCCATTCTTCCGGACATCTCTGGTTTCCTGAGGACATTCTTAATTGGGAAATTAGTTCTAACAACAATAACATGGGTTTCAAAATAATGTCTTAGTTTAGTAGATGCCATAATCAGTGCAAGAATAAGTTTTTCAAGGTGTGAATACCTAGATTCAGCATCAAGTAAACTCTTACTTACATAATAGACAGGATATTGTGTACCTTCATGATCCTTAACAAGGACTGCACTTACTGCTTTTGAGGATACCGCAAGGTATAAGGATAACACATCTCCTTTTTCTGGTTTCATCAATGCTGGAGCTGAGGACATGTATTCTTTTAGGGCTTGTAAAGCATTCTCATGCTTTTCAGTCCATTCGAATTTCTTGTTCTTTCTTAGGATATCATAGAATTCTTTACACTTTTCTGAGGATTTGGATATGAATCTGTTTAGAGCTGCTATCCTGCCTGTTAGCCTTTGCACATCCTTAGCGTTGGCAGGAGATTTGTTATTCACCAATGCTTTGATTTGTTCCGGGCTCGCTTCAATGTCCCTCTGGGTTACCATATATCCTAAGAATTTACCTGCTTTAACACCAAAGTGACATTTTGAAGGATTACGCTTCATGTTATAGTTATCAAGGATATCAAATGCTTCCTCCAAGTCCCTTAGGTGATCCTCAGCTTTCTTGCATTTCACCACCATATCGTCTATGTACACTTCCATAGTTTGTCCAATTTGATCTTTGAACATCATATTCACCAGCCTTTGATATGTTGCACCTGCATTTCTTAATCCGAAAGGCATAACAATATAACAATATAAACCGGTTGGGGTCATAAAAGCCGTATCCTCTTGGTCAGATGGTTCCATCTGAATTTGTTGGAATCCAGATGATGCATCCATAAAGGTTAACAGTTCATGACCCGCCGTTGCATCCACCATGGAGTCAATGTGGGGTAAGGGGAAAGGATCCTTGGGACATGCCTTATTCAAATCAGTGAAATCGACACATACCCTCCACTTTCCATTTTTCTTTTGAACAACAACCACATTGGCCAGCCATTTTGGATACTTTACTTCTCTAATCATACCTGCTCGTAGTAATCTTTCTACCTCTTCCTGGATAATGGCATTTCTTTCTGGTGCAAACTTCCTCCTTTTTTGATGGATTGGTTTAACCGACCTGTCAATGCCAAGTTTATGAGTGATAATATCCTTAGATATACCTGTCATATCCTCGTGTTTCCATGCAAAGGTAGATTTTCTTCTTTTGAGGAAGGATACAAAGTCTTCCTTCATTTTGCCAAGGATCCCTGATCCGATGTAGATTTTGGATTCAGGATCATCAGGATCCAGGAGGATTTCATCCACATCCTGCTCTCTCGCCTCCAAGACATTCCTTGGAGGATACTGTAATTGCTATTGCTCCCTTGACTTCGAGGCTGGTTTCATTGATGAGGCGTAACAATCCTTAGCCTCCTGCTGATCACTGTCGATCTTGATTATTCCCCATGGGCTAGGGAGCTTCACACATTGATGGTAGGTGGACGGGACTGCCTTCATATCGTGTATCCAGGGCCTGCCAAGGATAACATTACAACAAGACAAACAGTCAATAACACAAAATTTTTGATAATTATGTAATCCTTCCACATAGATTGGGAGTTTGATGTCCCCCAGGGTTTTCTTAGTTTCACCACTAAATCCTACAAGCACGGAAGATCTTGGTGTGATATCTGATTCAGGGATACCCATTTTCTTCAGAACATCAAGCTGGATAATGTTTACTGAGCTTCCTCCGTCAATAAGGATCCTGCGGACAAAGTGGTTAGAAATAAAGAGAGTAATAACTAAACTATCATGATGAGGATCCTGGATGTTAATTCTATCATCCTCATCAAAGGTTATGATTTTTCCTTCCGAGACACTTGATGTTCGAATAGGTCTTTCTCCGTTATCATTTTAGCTTCCTTTGCATGCCTTTTAGCTGCTGAGAAGGATGTACCACAGATGTCTGATCCTCCATAAATAAAGTTGATCACTTGTGCATCTGCCGGAGGAGCTGGAGCTTTCTTAGGGATCCTTTCAGGATCCTGAGTCCTTTGCTTTTTTCTTCCCAACAACTCTTTTAGATGCCCCTTGCTTAGCAGATATCCAATTTCCTTTCTTAATGCGATGCATTCTTCGGTTAAATGCCCAAAATCCTCGTGGTATGCACACCACTTTGATTTGTCTTTAGTTCTGGCTGGTTTGTCATTTTTTCTGGGCCATCTGGCTTTTTCCCCTAGATTCTGCATTGCAAGGATCAGTTCATGATTATCAACGGAAAAGCAATATTCAGAAATCGGAGGAAAATCCTCATCATCCTCTTCTTGGTCAACAACATGCACGTTCTGGTTGTCAGTTCTATTGTAGGATTTGAATTTGTTGCTCTTGAAAGAGGATCCTTGCTTTTCTTGTTTTGAGGATCCTACTTGTCTCTCCTGGATCCTCTTGTCATCCTCTAGCCGGATGAACCTGAGTGCCCGAGTTCTTACTTCGTCTAGGTTCCTGCATGGTGTCATAACAAGATCATCATAGAACAATGAATCCTTAAGCAATCCCATCTTGAAGGCCTCAACAGCTGTGGCCACATCCAAGTTAGGAATGTCCAAGGATTCTTTACTAAATTTGGTTATATAATCCCTTAATGATTCATTATGACCCTGAGTTATCCTATATAAATCACTAGTCAATCGTTCAAATTTTCTGCTACAAGAAAATTGATTATTGAATAAGTTAACTAAATTAGCAAACAAAGTAATAGAGTAAGGGGGAAGACTTAGCAGCCATTTAAGAGCTGATCCAGTAAGAGTGGATCCAAGTCCCTTGCGCAGTCATGCTTCCTTTAACCTTTCTGGAATAGGATTGATCTCCATCCTCTCCCTGTATTGTGCTATGTGTTCCAAAGGATCCGTCGTACCATCATACAGCTTCATAGTAGGGATATGGAATCTTTTGGGTATCTCAGCATCACAAATTGGTGGTGCAAAACGAGATACCTTATGGCTTCCGTCTGCAATCTCCGGGATAGGTTTGACTACCCCTGGAACACTTGATATCATATCCTTCAGTTTCTGTAGTTCTCTGGCCATAGCATGGTTGATACCTGTATCCTGCATGAATCCATGGTTAGTGGTAAGAGAATTATTAAAAGTGTTACCTCCCATTGGGTTCAAGTTAGGAACATTGGATGTGAATCCATATTGCTGGGATTCTGGGATGATGGAGGGACCAGTGGAAGCAATGTTTTGGTCAAAAATCACACAAGGATAATGTAACCAAACTTTATGTAAACGGGGTATGATGCTTGGTTAATTATGAAAGTAAAGGATCACTTCTGTGATAAAGGATGCAAAGACACGATGATTTATACGAGGAAAAAGCCCTTGATCAATGTATGATCTCCGGCATAAAAAACCTCGGGTGATGGCAACTACCGATCACCAACTTCAATATAATAAAAATGTAGTTACAACTTCGGATAGTAATGAGCTGAGTACAAGGATCACTGAGTGTCTAAGTGTTTGAGAGTTGTGTCGTATGTCGTGTGTGTTCTTCCGAATGAAGAAGAGTGGTATTTATACATGTGTAGGTGACCTATTTTAGGTAAAATGACTAATTATCAGCTCATTACCCCTTTAGAAATAAAGACAATCTAGCCTAAATTGCTGCCCATAAATCAAGCCTAGTTTCCATATCCTGTGCAACGTCTTTCTTCGATTAAGCTCTTGCCATATTTGTGAAGACGCGTTCCTGGATCATGATGTCTAGAGCATATCCTTCTAGATGTTCCTGCAAAACAATATTGTATTGAGTGGAAATAGCCGTTAGTATGAGGATCACCATAATGTCCCATGATCCTGATCCTGAAGTTCTGCTGAGGATCACTGTCTGCCAAAGAAACAAGGATCACTGGTTAGGATCATGTATAAGGATCACCTACAATAAAATCCAGCCCTAACAATTGCCCCCAAAATATAAGGAGTTAATTGTAAATAGACGAGTTATATTTTGTTTTGATCTTATCTTTAACGGGCGATTCCGGATAACTAGCCATTACACATGGACTAGCCGTTGTGATAATTACGTCACAGATGTGACAATCCCTGCAAATCATCATTATAAATAGGAGATAGGGTTAGGATCATTCGGTATTTAAATTCGAGGTATCTTCCCTTTATAATCACAACCGAAGACTTGATCAGGTATTCTCTTCTTCTCTATTTCCCTTCTTCCTTCCCTTTGCTCTGTTTTTTGCTTCTACTCTGTTTCCGTCTTGTCGTAAACATGTTACTCCGGAATTCTCCACACAAGGATTCTAAGAAGGATAGTCCTTTAAAAAGCCAGGGGATTATCAAGGATTCTCCTACGGAGAGGTGTTGTTTTACTGATGTTCACATAGACAGAATTCGTCATTGTTTTCCGGCGAATACGGTCTTCAAGTCCTTCACACCTACCGCTCTGAGTGATTCTGTTTCGGATACTTGGGTGGCTTTTCCTGCTACTCCATTCACCATAGGGTATTCATATCCTTTTCCATCCTTCACCCAATCCTTCTTTTCTTTAACCGGCATCTCTTATATCCAAGCTATGCCGATGATCTGGAGGGTTCTGTATACCTTCGAAAGGATCATTGAGCAGAGAGGGATTGATCTGGGGATGACGGAGTTGGCCGAGTTTTACGATCTTACCACTTTTGGCTCTTACCGGTATCTGCTGAAACGGAAAGCCGGGGAGGATCACCCTGTCTTCAAGGTCACCAAGAATGATCCTAACTGGAAGCGTCGTTTTTTCTTTGTTAGAAGGGATTCCATCCCGGATGGGAAGGATCTGCCCAAAGAATGGGCCACTCATGGTAGGATAGAGGATCCTCTAAGGATCATTGTCAGCCTTGTCCCATATGATGAGGATCACTAATATCTCTTTTTATTTCTTGTGCAGCTATATCCATTGCTCATCTGAAATTAAGCCCTGCTGCAAAAGAGAGAGTTCTAGCTTTTAAAAAGCTTAATCCTGAAGTCAGAAGTTTCCAGGTCACCGTCCAAGATTCTCAAGAAGTATCCTCTGCATCTGCCACTATGTCAAGTAAGTATCCTTACAGAAAACAAATTATATGTAGGATGGTTTGATTAATAAAGCAACTTATCTTGTTTTTTGATTGTGTAGGTGCCGGAAAGTCTGCCAGGTCTGTCAAATCAGCTTCTAAATTTGGGTTAAGTGATCTTGCCAATGTTACGTCTTCAAAGAAGAAGGCTCCTGCTGCCAGTCCTTCAGCATCAGCTCCCAAAGCGTCTATCCGGGGCAAGGGAAAAAAGAGGAAAACCTCTGAAGATCTCCAAGGATTTCCCCTCCTCCGTCAACAATTCCTTGACTACGTGAATGAGGTGAGGATCACTGCCCCTATTGGTCATCCGTTTCGAATATCCTGTTTCTTCGAGGATCATCCGGTTCTGATCTTACCTTATTTCCCTCTTTGCAGAAACTTGCCGAGATCGAGACCTATCTTGGCCATGTTGAGGATCAAGAGAGCCAGATTGCTGACCTTCAACAAATGGGCGTGCTTAAGGATCTCAAAATAGCAGATCTTGAGAAGGAACTCCGGGCCATGAAGGCTGAGGCTGCTCAGAGGTTGATTGACATGGATAATGAGAAGCAGGAGATCACCCAAGACGCCAAGGTCTCCGCGGCAATTGCTATGTACAAGATACAACTTCAGATGGCTGAGGAGGCTCAGGATCCTACCTTTGACAAAAGCTCGTGGGACGTTGAAGGTTGGAAGGCACGGCTGGCGGACCTGGAAGACGAGGATGAGGCTGAGGAGATCCCCATGTTGGAAGGCGGTGATGCTGAGAAGGATCAAGGTGGCAATGCTGGTGGTGACGAAGCAGCGAAGGTGTAGGCTGCATGATTGGGCGATGATGGATATTTCGAGACTAGGCCGGAGCCCAATTTTTTAGGATTCGTAGTGGTTTTTTGTGGTAGTGGTGTTTGTGAACAATTATGGTTTGTAATCTCTGAACAATAGTTTCTTAGGGTTAAGGATCCTGGATCCTTTGAACAATAGGTAGGATTACAAAAGGTGGAGGGATCCTCTGTTTGGGGGATGAAGCCTTTGTGATCCTGCCGCTTTTAATTTCCTGCACAATGCTAAGACCGCATAGACAATGGACACCCTTTGCCAACCCATGTGGACGGGCCACGTTTTGCTGGTAGAAATGTGGGTTGGCAATTTTGACAATCTTTTGAAAGGGTTAATGATCCTTTTGTTTAATAATATAATTTAACTTTTCTGGCTTATCTTGTGTTGTTATCCTTCAATAATCCTCTTATTTCTCAATTGCTGTGTTTGTTAAAAGAGTTGAAAAAGTGTTTAATAAACTTAGGGTATGATCCTAGATCAAATATCCTCATATTGAAAATTCTCAAAGAGTTTTAGTTCAAGGATCATAGGTTCGGTTGTCAAAGTATAAGGGTTGGTTAGGATAAAGAGTATAATCAAAAATAGTCAAGGATCATACCTGAGGATCCACATTAGGATCCTATCCTTCAATCAAGATAATCATAGATAAGACTTTGATAGTTAATAAGGATTAAGGACCCTTATATGTTTAGACTTCCAAAACCTGAAAAGTGAGATATAACTTGGGACTAAGCCAATGTAAAAGATAAATTAGTAACTGGGGACATGCCCAAAGTATATCTGAGAATGATCCCAGAGGATCACTGGGGACAAGCCCATAGGATAACTGGGGACAAGCCCAAAGGATAACTGGGGACAAGCCCAAAGGATCGTATGTAAACTGGAGTATGGCCCTTTCTGGCAACTATCCAAACTTAGTGACATGAAAATGTCAAAACCTTAGCTAACGTGAAAACGTTAGAAACCTTAGGAACGGATGTATGGTGCGTCCACCATTATACGTAGGATCCTAAATATAGCCAGTACGATGAGGTTGTCAGCCCCGAAAGTGGGTACTGGTCCCAAAGACGTGAACTATACCAGGATCATCGTGCGCTGCTGGCGGAAACTGGGGATAATCCCAAGGATAACTGGGGTTGTACCCAAGGATCTGTGGTGCTTTTGGAGATCTTTGACGATTTGCTGAAGATACCTGAACTATCATAACTCAAATGGTTTGTGAGTAGAGGATGAAGGATACATGATCCTTATCCTTAGGCAAAAAGTAAGAAAATGTAATAGTTTTAGGATAAGCATATTACCAGAGTAAGGATCACCTATATCTTCAGGATCCTTCAAGGATACTTCAATGTAAGGATCACATGCAGGAAGGATCATGTTCACATGAAATATTTCTTTAAATGAACAGCATTCCAGGCTCTTGGTAACAAGTTTCCTTCCATGGTTAGCAACCTGTATGCCCCCTTTCCTGCTTCAGCTTCAATCAAGTAGGGACCTTCCCATTTTGGTGCTAGCTTCCCGTCAGCAGGATTGATAGTATTTTGAAATGCTTTTCTCAACACCACATCTCCAACTTGGAACTTTCTTATCCTGACATTCTTGTTGTAGGCACCAGCCATCCTTTGTTGGTAGCTTGCCATCCTTATCCTAGCTAGATCCCTGTTTTCCTCAATAGTATCCAAATCCTGAGCTAGGATTGTAGCATTTTCTTCAGGATCACGAGCACTTGTTCTAGCAGTTGGGATCACCATCTCTGTTGGGATCACTGCTTCTGCCCCAAATACTAAAGAGAAGGGTGTTTGACCGGTGGCATTCTTGGGAGTTGTCCTATCAGCCCATAGCACATAAGGTAACTCTTCTGCCCATTTCCCTTTCTTGGATCCTAGCTTCTTCTTCAGATTGTTGATGATGATTTTGTTGGATGATTCTGCTTGACCATTGGCTTGTGGGTGAACTGGTGTTGATGTGATCATCTTGATTCCCCAACTGTCACAAAAGTTAGTGGTTCTGCTTCCAATGAATTGGGAGCCATTATCACATACAATTTCAGAGGGAATGCCAAATCTAGTTATAATGTTTCTTTTAATGAAGGATATGACTTCCTTTTCTCTGACTTGAGCGAAGGCTTCAGCTTCTATCCACTTGGAAAAATAGTCAGTCATGGCAAGCATAAATACTTTTCCACCAGGTGCTTTAGGGAGCTTGCCAACTATATCCATTCCCCATCTCATGAATGGCCAAGAGGATGGTATGGGGTGTAGTAATTCAGCTGGTTGGTGAAGGATATTGCTATGTCTTTGGCAAGGATCACACCTCTTAGCATACTCTATAGCATCCCTTTTCATGGTTGGCCAGTAGTATCCTGTTCTAAGGATCCTTGAGAATAATGCCCTGCCCCCAGTGTGGTTTCCACAATCTCCTTCATGGAAGTCCCTCAACACTTCTTCAATTTCAGGATCCTCAATACATCTTAAATATGGTCCTGCAAGGGATCGTTTATATAGCACATTATTCAAGATTGTGAATTGAGATACCTTGATCCTGAAAGCTCTAGGATTTTCTCCCATTGGAATCTCTCCGTTTTGCAAGTATTTCATTATTGGTGGGATCCATGATCCTGAATAAGGTTGAGCTTCTTCAGTAGGGGTTACTGCAGTATCCTCTACTATTTCCATGGCCACCTGATTTTCAATAGCAGGAGCCAGGATATGGATGATAGGGATACTTATATCTTCTGGAATCTTCAAGGATGATCCTAGGTTAGCCAATGCATCAGCCCCTGTGTTCTCCTCCCTTGGTACCTGTGTCAAGCTAAAAGAAACAAAAGAGAGTGCCAATTCTTTGACTATCTCTAAATATTTGGTTAGTTTTTCACCTTTATCAGCATAGGATCCGTTAAAGTGATTAGTGATCAATAATGAATCTACATATACTTTGAGATACTTTACCCCCATATCCTTAGCAATTTGTAAGCCAGCAATTAAGGCTTCATATTCAGCCTCATTGTTAGTTGCTTGGAACTCACAAGCTATGGAGTGGGGTATTATGTCCCCCTGTGGCGATTTTAGTAGGATCCCTAGCCCTGTGCCTTTGATATTTGAGGATCCGTCAGTGTGTAGTATCCAAGGATCCTTTGTCTCATCCAGCTGCTGGACCTCCAATTCTGCTTCCTTTTGTAGATCACTACTGAAATCAGCCACAAAGTCAGCTAGTGCTTGAGATTTAATGGCTGTTCTTGGTTCGTATCTTATATCATGGGCACTAAGCTTCACTGCCCACTTAGCCATTCTCCCTGACATGTCCGGTTTCCTGAGGACATTCTTAATTGGAAAATTAGTTTTAACAACAATAGTATGGGTTTCAAAATAATGCCTTAACTTAGTGGATGCCATGATTAATGCAAGGATGAGTTTTTCGAGGTGTGAGTACCTGGATTCGGCATCAAGTAGACTTTTACTTACATAGTAGATAGGATATTGTGTACCTTCGTGATCCTTAACAAGGACAGCACTTACAGCGGTTGAGGATACCGCCAGATATAAGGATAACACATCTCCTTTTTCCGGTTTTGCTAATGCTGGTGCTGAGGACATATACTCTTTTAGGGCTTGTAAAGCATTCTCATGCTTCTCAGTCCATTCGAACTTCTTATTCTTCCTTAGGATATCGTAAAATTCTCTGCATTTCTCTGAGGATTTCGATATGAACCTGTTCAAAGCTGCTATCCTGCCTGTCAGTCTTTGAACATCCTTGGCATTGGCAGGAGATTTGATATTTATCAATGCTTTGATTTGTTCCGGGCTTGCTTCAATGCCCCTCTGGGTTACCATGTATCCTAAGAACTTTCCTGCCTTAACACCAAAATGGCATTTTGAAGGATTAAGTTTCATGTTGTAACTATCAAGGATATCGAATGCTTCTTCCAAGTCCCTTAGGTGATCCTCAGCTTTCTTTGACTTGACCACCATATCATCTATGTACACCTCCATAGTTTTTCCAATTTGATCTTTGAACATCATATTTACCAGCCTTTGATATGTTGCACCTGCATTTCTTAGTCCAAAAGGCATGGCAATATAACAATATAAACCGGTTGGGGTCATAAAGGCTGTATCCTCTTGGTCAGATGGTTCCATCTGGATTTGTTGGAACCCAGATGATGCATCCATAAAGGTCAACAGTTCATGCCCCGCTGTTGCATCCACCATGGAGTCAATGTGGGGTAATGGGAAAGGATCCTTGGGACATGCCTTGTTCAGATCAGTGAAGTCGACACATACCCTCCACTTTCCGTTTTTCTTTTGGACAACAACCACATTGGCTAACCATTTTGGATACTTTACCTCTCTGATCATACCTGCTCGAAGTAGTCTCTCTACTTCTTCTTGGATAATGGCATTCCTTTCTGGTGCAAACTTCCTCCTTTTTTGATGGATTGGTTTGATAGACCTGTCAATGCCAAGTTTGTGAGTAATAATATCCTTAGATATACCTGTCATATCTTCATGTTTCCAAGCAAAGGTAGATTTTCTTCTTTTGAGGAAGGATATTAAGTCTTCTTTCATCTTGCCAAGGATCCCTAATCCGATATAGATTTTTGATTCAGGATCATTAGGATCCAAGAGGATTTCGTCCACATCTTGTTCTCTTGCCTCCAAGACATTCCTCGGAGGATACTGTAATTGCTATTGCTCCCTTGGCTTCGAGGTTGGCTTCATGGATGAGGTATAGCAATCCTTAGCCTCTTGCTGATCACTGTCGATCTTGATTATCCCCCATGGGCTAGGGAGCTTCACACATTGATGGTAGGTAGATGGAACTGCTTTCATGTCATGTATCCAAGGCCTGCCAAGGATAACGTTGCAACAAGATAAACAGTCAATAACACAAAATTTTTGGTAATTATGTAATCCTTCCACGTAGATTGGGAGTTTGATGTCCCCCAGAGTTTTCTTCGTTTCCCCACTGAATCCTACAAGCACGGAGGATCTTGGTGTGATGTCTGATTCTGGGATTCCCATCTTCTTCAGGACATCAAGCTGGATAATGTTCACTGAGCTCCCTCCGTCAATAAGGATCCTGCGGACAAAATGGTTAGAGATAAAGAGAGTGATAACTAAACTATCATGGTGAGGATCCTGAATGTTAATGCGATCATCAAATGTTATCATCTTCCCTTCTGAGACACTTGAGGTTCTAATAGGCCTTTCTCCATTATCCATTTTTGATTCTTTTGCATGTCTTTTGGCCGCTGAAAAGGATGTACCACAGATGTCTGATCCTCCGGATATAAAGTTGATCACTTGTGCGTCTGCCGGAGGTGCTGGAGCCTTTTTAGGGATCCTTTCAGGATCCTGGGTCCTTTGCTTTTTTCTCCCTAACAATTCTTTTAGATGCCCCTTGCTTAGCAGGTATCCAATTTCTTTTCTTAAGGCTATGCAATCTTCAGTTAGGTGCCCGAAATCCTCATGGTATGCACACCATTTGGATTTATCCTTAGTCCCGGATGGTTTATCATTCTTCCTGGGCCATCTGGCTTTTTCACCTAGATTCTGCATTGCAAGGATCAGTTCATGATTATCAACGGAAAAACAATATTCTGAGATTGGAGGATATTTTTCATCATCCTCTTCTTGGTCAACAGCATGCACATTCTTGTTCTCATTTCTATGGTAGGATTTGAACTTGTTGCTTTTGAAGGAGGATCCTTGCTTATCTTGTTTTGAGGATCCTACTTGTCTTTCCTGGATCCTCTTGTCGTCCTCTAGTCGGATAAACCTGAGTGCTCGAGTTCTTACTTCATCTAAATTCCTGCATGGTGTCATAACAAGATCATCATAGAATAATGAATCCTTAAGCAGTCCCATTTTGAAGGCTTCAACAGCCGTAGCCATATCCAAGTTGGGAATGTCCAAGGATTCTTTACTAAATTTAGTTATATAATCCCTTAATGATTCGTTATGATCTTGAGTTATCCTGTACAAATCACTAGTTAATTTTTCAAATTTTCTACTACAAGAGAATTGATTATTGAATAAATTAACTAAATTGGCAAATGAAGTAATAGAGTAAGGGGGAAGACTTAGCAGCCACTTAAGAGCTGATCCAGTAAGAGTGGATCCAAATCCTTTACATAGGCATGCTTCCTTCAATTTTTCTGGGATAGGATTGATCTCCATCCTCTCCCTGTATTGTGCTATATGCTCCTCTGGATCCGTTGTGCCATCATACAACTTCATGGTAGGGATATGGAACCTTTTGGGTACCTCTGCATCACAAATTGGTGGTGCAAAACGGGATACCTTGTGGCTTCCATCCGCAATCTCTGGGATAGGCTTGACTACCCCTGGAACACTTGAGATCAAGTCCTTTAGTTTCTGTAATTCCCTGGCCATAGCATGATTGGTACCTGTATCCTGCATGAATCCAAGGTTAGTAGTAGGATAATTATTTAAAGTGTTACCTCCCATTGGGTTCAAGTTAGGGAATCCATATTGCTGGGATTCTGGAACAATGGAGGGGCCAGTGGAAGCAATGGTCTGCATTGGAATGAAGTCCCCTTGATGGATATCTAGACTTCCTGTTTGCAAACTTTTTAGGGATCCTGGCATCTGTAAGGATCCTGGTGTCTGGGACGATCCTGGAACGAAGGAGGATCCTTGAACCTGGGATGATCCTGGAACAAAGGAGGATCCTTGGCCCTGGAATGATCCTGGAACAAAGTAGGATCCTTGAAACTGCTGTGCCCCCGGATAGGCTCCCGGATTCATGAAGGATCCCATGTATTGAGGATAGGCTCCTATTGGCTGAAAATGTGAATCTGATGTCTGAGTCATTGCTGCCGAGTTGAGACGTGATCCTCTTGACTCCCCTATGATTTGCACGTCCGGGATCCCTGATGGCTGGGAAGTGATCATTGGAGTATCAAAGCTCAAGGATTTGGGCATCAGTGGAGAATGATCCTCTGCCGCTTTCTTTTGTCTTTTGAGATCTCCAATTTCCCTGAGGATCCTTTTGTTAGTTTCATCTTGCCGCTGCATACGATCCTTCATCTGCAAAATCAAAGCAAATACATCACTAGTACTGGGAATAGAAGAATTCATAGCAGAAGAAGATAGAGGTTTAGAGAAAGTAGGAGTTGATCTCTTCTCAGTATTTTTCTGAGATCCTGCCGGTGGAAGAAGCAAGGTGATCTGTGATGAAGTGACCGCAGACATCGCCGTGGACGTGTTCTTCAATGATGAAGCCATGTAACTCTTTGAAATGATTTCGAACAAAAGATTTTCTTATGAATGAAGCACCAATTGCCCCACGGTGGGCGCCAAACTGTTTTGGTCAAAAATCACACAAGGATAATGTAACCAAACTTTATGTAAACGGGGTATGATGCTTGGTTAATTATGAAAGTAAAGGATCACTTCTGTGATAAAGGATGCAAAGACACGATGATTTATACGAGGAAAAAGCCCTTGATCAATGTATGATCTCCGGCATAAAAAACCTCGGGTGATGGCAACTACCGATCACCAACTTCAATATAATAAAAATGTAGTTACAACTTCGGATAGTAATGAGCTGAGTACAAGGATCACTGAGTGTCTAAGTGTTTGAGAGTTGTGTCGTATGTCGTGTGTGTTCTTCCGAATGAAGAAGAGTGGTATTTATACATGTGTAGGTGACCTATTTTAGGTAAAATGACTAATTATCAGCTCATTACCCCTTTAGAAATAAAGACAATCTAGCCTAAATTGCTGCCCATAAATCAAGCCTAGTTTCCATATCCTGTGCAACGTCTTTCTTCGATTAAGCTCTTGCCATATTTGTGAAGACGCGTTCCTGGATCATGATGTCTAGAGCATATCCTGCTAGATGTTCCTGCAAAACAATATTGTATTGAGTGGAAATAGCCGTTAGTATGAGGATCACCATAATGTCCCATGATCCTGATCCTGAAGTTCTGCTGAGGATCACTGTCTGCCAAAGAAACAAGGATCACTGGTTAGGATCATGTATAAGGATCACCTACAATAAAATCCAGCCCTAACAAGCAATGGTCTGCATCGGAATAAAATCTCCTTGATGAACATCTGGACTTCTGGTTTGCAAATTCTTCAAGGATCCTGGCATCTGAAGGGATCCCTGAACATGAGATGATCCTGGAACGAAGGAGGGTCCTTGAACCTGGGATGATCCTGGAACGAAGGAGGATCCTTGAACCTGGGAAAATCCTGGAACGAAGGAGTAACACTCCTTTGCTTCCTGCTGATCACTGTCTACTTTGACAACCCCCCAAGGTGTAGGGATTTTGATGCATTGATGATAAGTCGATGGCACAGCTTTCATATCATGGATCCATGGCCTGCCCAATATAATTGTTAGGGGAGGATTTTCTAACAATCAGTGATCCTTGCTTATTATCCTGACAAGTGATCCTTACTTCTGTGACAGATAGTGATCCTCGGAAGAGCTTCAGGATCAGGATCATGGATCACCTTAAGGATCCTCATACTAACGATTGGTTGTTTGTATTTCGTATTATTTTGCAGGAGTATTGAACTTGACTTGGTCTTGGAAACGTTACTATGGAATATTCCCCAAGTATTTCGCACTCATTTGAACGAAAATGGACGTTGTGGAGAACGTGGGAGAATGGCATGAAAGTCGGGCAGTTAGTTAGCTTAGTTTAGCTTTCATATTTAAAGGGGTGACGAGCTAAAATTAGAACACTTAGCCATATTTTGCTTACACACACTCTCGTACAATTGCAGCCATAAAGCTCTCAGCAAACACTTAGCATTTCTCACACTTTTACACGTTTTAGCATAGTGATCCTTGTACTTAGCTCGTCACTATCCGAAGTTGTAAACTTTAATTGATTTATTTGAGCTTGGTGATCGGTAGTTTCCATCACCCGAGGTTTTTTATGCCAGAGATCATTCATTGATCAAGGGCTTTTTCCTCGTATAAATCCTTGTGTTGTTCGTGCAATTTATATCATAGTGATCCTTATCATAATTCTTCATTTCAAGCATCATTCCCCGTAACTTGGAGTTTGGTTGCATTATCCTAGCGTGATTTTTAACCAAAACAGTTTGGCGCCCACCGTGGGGCAATTGGTGCTTCATTTATAAGAAAATTTTCTGTTGGTGATCATTCCAATTCATTGCATACGAATACATGGCTTCATCAGTGAAGAATACCTCTACGGTAATGTCTGCAGTCAATTCGTCCCAGGGCATTCCACCTTTGCCTCCACCACCTGCTGGATCTCAGAAAAATGTTGAGAAGAAACCAACTCCCATATTCCCTAAACCTCCAACTTCTTCTACTCCTTACACTCCCACTACTAGTGACATGTTTACTTTGATTTTGCAGATGAAGGAACATATATAGCAACAGGATAAAACCAATGACAGGATCCTCAAAGAAATCGGAGATCTTAAGAAACAAAAGAAAGTGGCAGAGGATCATTCCCCACTGATGCCCAGATCTTTGAATTTTGATACTCCGGTGATCACTTCTCAGCCTTCAGTGATTCTAGACGTTCAGTATGTGGGTGGACCAAAAGGAGTGCACTACGGATCGACAATAATGACTCAGGCATCAGGTTCATATTTTCAGCCAGCAGGATCCTATCCTCAGCATATGGGATCCTTCATGAGTTCAGGAGCCTACTCAGGAGCGCAGCAGGTTCAAGAATCCTCCTTTGTTCCAGGGTCATCCCAGGTTCAAGGATCCTCCTTTGTTCCAGGATCATCCAAGGTTCAAGGATCCTCCTTTGTTCCAGGATCATCCCAGGTTCAAGGATCCTCCTTTATTCCAGGATCATCCCAGGTTCAAGGATCCTCCTTTGTTCCAGGATCATCCCAGGTTCAAGGATCCTCCTTTGTTCCAGGATCATCCCAGGTTCAAGGATCCTCCTTTGTTCCAGGATCATCCCAGGTTCAAGGATCCTCCTTTGTTCCAGGATCATCCCAGGTTCAAGGATCCTCCTTTGTTCCAGGATCATCCCAGGTTCAAGGATCCTCCTTTGTTCCAGGATCATCCCAGGTTCAAGGATCCTCCTTTGTTCCAGGATCATCCCAGGTTCAAGGATCCTCCTTTGTTCCATGATCATCCCAGGTTCAAGGATCCTCCTTCGTTCCAGGATCATCCCAGGTTCAAGGACCCTCCTTCGTTCCAGGATCATCTCATGTTCAGGGATCCCTTCAGATGCCAGGATCCTTGAAGAATTTGCAAACCGGAAGTCCAGATGTCCATCAAGGAGATTTTATTCCGATGCAGACCATTGCTTCCACTGGTCCCTCCATCATCCCAGAATCCCAGCAATATGGATTCACATCCAATGTTCCTAACTTGAACCCAATGGGAGGTAACACTTTTAATAATTCTCTTACTACTAACCATGGATTCATGCAGGATACAGGTATCAACCATGCTATGGCCAGAGAACTACAGAAACTGAAGGATATGATATCAAGTGTTCCAGGGGTAGTCAAACCTATCCCGGAGATTGCAGACGGAAGCCATAAGGTATCTCGTTTTGCACCACCAATTTGTGATGCTGAGATACCCAAAAGATTCCATATCCCTACTATGAAGCTGTATGATGGTACGACGGATCCTGAGGAACACATAGCACAATACAGGGAGAGAATGGAGATCAATCCAATTCCAGAAAGGTTAAAGGAAGCATGCCTATGCAAGGGATTTGGATCCACTCTTACTGGATCGGCTCTCAAATGGCTGCTAAGTATTCCCCCTTACTCTATTACCTCATTTGCTAATCTAGTTAATTTATTCAATAATCAGTTTTCTTGTAGTAGAAAATTTGAACGATTGACTAGTGATTTATATAGGATAACTCAGGGTCATAATGAATCATTAAGGGATTACATAACCAAATTTAGTAAAGAATCCTTAGACATTCCCAACTTGGATATAGCCACAGCTGTTGAGGCCTTCAAAATGGGATTGCTTAGGGATTCATTGTTCTATAATGATCTTGTTATGACACCATGCAGGAACCTAGATGAGGTAAGAACCCGGGCACTCAGGTTCATCCGGCTAGAGGATGACAAGAGGATCCAGGAGAGATTAGCGGGATCCTCAAAACAAGAAAAGCAAGGATCCTCGTACAAGAACAACAAATTCAAATCCTATAACAGATCTGACAACCAGAACGTGCATGCTGTTGATCAAGAAGATGATGATGAGGATTATCCTCCAATTTCTGAATATTGTTTTTCCGTTGACAACAATGAACTAATCCTTGCGATGCAGAATCTAGGAGAAAAAGCCAGATGGCCTAGAAAAAATGACAGACCGGCTGCAACCAAAGATAAATCAAAGTGGTGTGCATACCATGAGGATTTTGGGCATTTCATAGAAGAATGCATCGCATTGAGAAAGGAAATTGGATATCTATTGAGCAAGGGGCATTTAAAAGAATTGCTGGGTAGAAAAAAGTCAAGGACCCAGGATCCTGAAAGGATCCCTGAGAAAGCTCCAGCCCCTCCGGCAGATGCACAAGTGATAAACTTTATTTCTGGAGGATCAGACATCTGTGGTACATCCTTCTCAGCAGCTAAAAGGCATGCAAAGGAAGCTAAAATGGATAATGGAGAAAGACCAGTTCGAACATCAAGTGTCTCTGAAGGAAAAGTCATAACCTTTGATGAGGATGATCGTGTTGACATCCAGGATCCTCATCACGACGGTTTAGTTATTACTCTTTTTATTTCTAACCATTTTGTCCGCAGGATCCTTATTGACGGAGGAAGCTCAGTGAACATTATCCAGCTAGATGTTCTGAAGAAAATGGGTATCCCTGAGTCAGATATGATACCAAGATCCTCCGTGCTTGTGGGATTTAGTGGCGAAACTAAGAACACCCTGGGGGACATCAAACTCCCAATTTATGTCGAAGGATTACATAATTATCAAAAATTTTGTGTTATTGACTGTTTATCTTGTTGTAATGTCATCCTTGGCAGGCCCAGGATACACGATATGAAGGCAGTCCCATCTACATACCATCAATGTGTGAAGCTCCCTAGCCCTTGGGGAATAATCAAGATCGATCGTGACCAGCAAGAGGCTAAGGATTGTTATACTTCATCAATGAAACCAGCCTCAAAATCAAGGGATCAATAGCAATCAAAGTATCCTCCAAGGGATGTCTTGGAGGCAAGAGAGCAGGATGTGGTGGAAATCCTCATGGATCCTGATGATACTGAATCCAAAATCTATATCGGGTCAGGGATCCTTGGCAAGATGAAAGAAGACCTTGTATCCTTCCTCAAAAGAAGGAAGACTACCTTTGCATGGAAACATGAGGATATGACAGGTATATCTAAGGATATTATCACTCATAAACTCGGTATTGACAGGTCATTCAAACCAATCCATCAAAAAAGGAGGAAGTTTGCACCTGAAAGTAATGCCATTATCCAGGAAGAGGTAGAAAAATTGCTTCGAGCAGGTATGATTAGAGAGGTAAAGTATCCAAGATGGCTGGCCAATGTGGTTGTTGTTCAAAAGAAAAATGGAAGGTGGAGGGTATGTGTCGATTTCACCGATTTAAATAAGGCATGTCCGAAGGATCCGTTCCCATTACCCCACATTGACTCCATGGTGGATGCAACGGCGTGTCATGAACTGTTGATGTCACACCCCCAAAATCCACCTGCGGAGTATCACCGCTTGGGAGCGTGACTGACCAGGATCAAGCCACCAATCATATCGAACATGTAATTAATATCAAGTAAAATAAATGTAAACCAATCATTCAATACGATAGGTGTTCAAAACATAATCATAGTTTCAAAGTGTAGCGGAAGCATAAGTATGAAAACCCAATGTGTAACATAAGTTCAAATGTTTAAATGTTTTAACATGGCATCCACGATCCTTGCACCACAACGACCTGCTCCTCCCTGTGCAAGCTCCATCTATCTAACGACCTGCAAGGCATGTAACAGAGGATCAACAACTAGTTGAGCGAGTTCACAGTTGATAGTTCGATATTTGTAATAGTATAGTAAGCATTGTATTCGTTCATTAAGTCATGTATCGTAATAGTTCGTATCGCGGACCTTCAGGCATGTATGCGAAGATTAGGGAAAGTTCTCAAGTATTCTAGACTAGGTATGTTTGTATCGCGGCCACCCGGCACCTGTGCGAAGTTTTAGTGTATAGTTCGCAGCCTTCCTAGGCATGTGTGCGAAGATTAGTCATATTATCGCAGCCAACCCTGGCATGTGTGCGAAGATCAGTCATATTATCGCACCCAATCCTGGCGTGTGTGCGAAGATCAGTTCTATAAGCATCACTAGTCTAGCAGTATCTTAACCAATCACCTTCCTCACCCGAGGATCATATCACTACGTTCCATTATAGATAAGTACCAGTAAATAATCAAATCCCATTCCCACCCTGGGAACCCCATGCCTTGGCTGTGTGAACTCACCTTGGTTTGCTTGGTATGTTATTGCTTCTAGGGTTTGTTAATCGTCTAAGTCCGTTACACACGACCTAGGATATATTGCACATGATTCGATGTAAGTGTTTGAAATCAATTTGGGTTTACCAGTCTTGGTGTTCAATCGACTGTGTGTGATAATTGGTTGCATACTGATCTGACATGGTTTGCACGTAAATACAGTAATATACAGCAATTACAGCAACATATGGTATCATATCATGCAGAACAGAACACAGTTAACACTTAACAGTTAACAGGGTTAATTAGCTTGGCCTAACAGAGATTCATATACTTTTTATACGTAACGCAGTCGACATACATTACAAATCTGGCTTAACAGATATAACAGTTGAACCCTATCAACTCTTATAAGCAAACTTGGACAAGGTATTCAAAGCATAGAACTCAACAAGCACTACATTACAAAACTCGGTCCGTGTGTCATCTATATATATATAGTTCGGACCCCATATGCGTATTACAATAGTTCGGACTAACACATTCCCCTTACAACTATAAAAGGTCGGACATCATAAAGCATGCAAAAGAACTCGGACTCCTTAGTGCTTTCATTACAAAATTCGGACAAAGTGTGAGGGGTTAATCCCTTTTTAAAATTCGGATAAGGGGGATGTGGGTGTCAAAAGTCGGACATGGGGGGTTGGGGTTTAAACTCGGACCAAAGGGAATTGGGCCACAAAGTCGGACTAGGGTATGGGCCAAAACTCGGACCACATACCACCATACAAAACTCGGATCATATAGCTCCATGAAAAAGGTCGGACCACCATGTTTAAAGAAAAGTCGGACTAGATAACTCATGAAACTCGGACCTATTTGCTTCTTATAAGACTCGGACAATCATGTCCTTTATAAAGTTCAGACAAATGTGATCTCAATAAAAATCGGACCATTCACTTAAAACTCGGACCCCCCCTTTGCTAGGGTTTTAAAAGTCGGACAACATCTATTGTTACACAAACTCAGACAATCATCTTAGGCTAAAATTCGGACCTTTCATAGTGTTGTAAAACTCAGACAAGCATGTACGTTCACAAAACTCTGAGTAACAATTCAATCATTCGTTCTTTGCATCATAACAGTTACGTTTTCTTGGTTTCTAACCCTAATTTCATACATATTAATGGCAGAATTAAAATCAATCGATGCTTAACAACAGTAATCATCACAAGAACAATCTGTCAAGCATGCAACTAATCATCATCATTTCGCAATCATCAGGATTCAACCAATAACTACTGAACTAGTATTGTGAAGAACTAGGGTTTACATGCATCAATCAATCAACAATTAATCACAAACAATGATTAAACAATTACCTTGATTTGATTCTAGATGGATTGGTAATCAAACTTGATGCAAAAGGACTTGTGAATCCAAGAATGATGAGAAGATGGTTGTAAAGAGGATTAGAGAATATGAGAGTACGTGTTTTGATTCTTGTGATGATTAGTGAATGATTAGGGAATGAGATTAGGGTTAAGTATGATTTAGATTTCACTAATAACTCTTTACACCCTTAATTAATAGATTTTACAATAGTACACCATCTCAAACATTTTCACCACCAAGTTTATGCATTTGACAAGTCTATCACAATTAACACATAATCATGCATCATCACACAATACACTTCATTGTATTAAAACGTTACAGTTCTATAGCCAATTATTTGTGCAAATAAACAACTAAACAATACATGAACGTGCAATAAATGCGAAATAGAAATCTTGGAAATTCGAGTTGTCACATTATCCCCAACTTAAAAGAAATTTCGTCCCGAAATTTAGCATGCGGTTACTGAGGAAGCTAGGTAAGTTGTATCATTTACTGGTTTTCCTGGGGTGTCACATCATCCCCCCGTTGATTTGGAATTTCGTCCCGAAATTCCGTAGTAGTAGCTTCAGTCTCAGTAGTGGTTGCATTGGTTCCGAATAACTGGGGGTACTTTTCTGTCATCTGGTCTTCGCGTTCCCAGGTGTACTCTGGGCCACGTTTGGAGTTCCAACGAACTCGAACAAGAGGGATTCTCTTGTTTTTGAGGACCTTAACATCCCGGTCCGTGATTTCAACTGGCTCCTCGACGAACTGCAACCGCTCGTCGATAGTGAGTTCCTTAAAAGGAACTATGAGGGTCTCATCTGACAGGCACTTCTTCAGATTCGACACATGGAATACATTGTGAACTGCACCGAGTTCAGCTGGTAGGTTGAGTCTGTAGGCTACTTTGCCTATTCTTTCAGTGATTTCGAATGGTCCAACGTACCGTGGATTGAGCTTGCCTCGTTTACCAAATCTAACCACACCCTTCCAGGGTGAGACTTTGAGTAAAACCCGGTCCCCGACCTGAAATTCCAATGGCTTCCTACGCTTATCCGCGTAGGCTTTCTGACGGTCGCGTGCTGCCGCCATGCGTTGTCGTATTTGTGAAATCTTTTCCGTGGTGTCCACTATGAGTTCTGGACCCGTGAGTTGACTATCCCCCACCTCTGCCCAACAGAGAGGTGAACGGCATTTACGCCCGTACAATGCCTCGAATGGAGCGGCTTGTATGCTGGTGTGATAGCTGTTATTGTATGAGAACTCCACCAAAGGGATGTGCTTTTCCCAGCCGTTGCCGAAATCTATAACACATGCCCGAAGCATGTCTTCAAGAGTTTGGATCGTTCGCTCAGACTTCCCATCCGTCTGAGGGTGATACGCTGTGCTCATGTCTAACCGTGAGCCGAAAGATTTATGCATGGCTTGCCATAGCTCTGACGTGAATCGTGCATCCCGATCCGAAATGATGGAGGTGGGCACCCTGTGCCACGAAACAACTTCTTTAAGATAAACGTCCGCGAGAGTGGAGAACTTATCCGTTTCCTTAATAGCCAGGAAGTGTGCAGACTTGGTGAGTGGATCCACGATCACCCATATAGTATCATTCCCACGCTGGGATCTGGGTAGGCCTGTAACGAAATCCATGGAAATTTCTTCCCATTTCCATTGCGGTATCTTGGGCTGCTGAAGTAGGCCCGCTGGTTTCTGATACTCCACTTTGACCTTTGCACATGTCAAACACTTGCCGACGTAAGTAGCGATGTGGGCTTTCATGCTAGGCCACCAGTATGTAGTTCTGATGTCGTGGTACATTTTATCCGACCCTGGATGTACCGAGTAGCGTGACTTGTGAGCTTCGTCCATTACCAGCTCGCGTAAACCGCCAAAAAGTGGGACCCAAATACGCCCCGTTACATAGTAGGCGCCGTCTTCCTTTTGTTCCATTCGTTGCCTTGAGCCGCGTAAGGCTTCAGCTTTGACGTTGTCGGGTTTCAATGCTTCGATCTGAGCAGTTCGTATCGGTGCAGGAAGACTGGACTGAATAGTGAGCTGCAAAGCTCGTACACGCCTAGGTAGAGTGTCTTTCCGACTGAGAGCGTCAGCCACAACATTGGCTTTGCCTGGATGATACTTAATAGCGCATTCGTAATCGTTAAGTAACTCAACCCATCGTCGTTGACGCATGTTCAATTCCTTCTGCTTGAAGATATGCTCGAGACTCCTGTGATCGGTGTAAATTGTGCACTTGGTACCGTACAGGTAGTGTCGCCATATCTTGAGCGCGAAAACAACAGCTCCCAGCTCTAAATCGTGCGTCGTGTAGTTCCGTTCATGAATTTTGAGTTGCCGCGAAGCATAGGCAATAACTTTATCCCGCTGCATCAATACACAACCAAGCCCCTGTATCGATGCGTCACAATATACTACAAAATCGTTTGTGCCCTCTGGCAGTGAGAGAATAGGTGCGCTGCATAATCTATCCTTTAAGTACTGGAAAGCAGTTTCCTGAGTGTTGCCCCAACGGTAGGTGACACCTTTCTGTGTCAGCATAGTAAGTGGCTGTGCGATCTTCGAAAAGTCTTTAATAAATCGCCTGTAATACCCCGCCAAACCCAAGAATTGGCGTATCTCTGTTGGTGTACGCGGTGCAGGCCAGTTCCTGATCGAATCTACCTTGGATGAATCGACATGAATCCCATCCCTGTTCACCACATGGCATAGGAAGTGGACTTCACGAAGCCAGAAGTCGCATTTTGAAAACTTGGCGTACAGTTGTTCCTTTCGAAGAAGTTCCAAGATGAGACGTAGGTGCTGCTCGTGTTCCTCCTGACTCTTGGAGTAGATCAGAATGTCGTCGATGAAAACAATGACGAACTTGTCTAGATAGGGTTTGCACACCCTGTTCATGAGGTCCATAAATACGGCAGGCGCGTTCGTTAACCCAAATGGCATGACAAGGAACTCGTAGTGACCGTAGCGAGTTCTGAAAGCGGTTTTAGAGACGTCCTCATCCCGGACTCTCAGCTGATGATACCCTGACCTCAAGTCTATCTTGGAGTAGTAACTCGACCCTTCTAACTGGTCGAATAAGTCGTCAATACGCGGGAGAGGATAACAGTTCTTCACTATGACCTTGTTCAGCTCGCGGTAGTCTATACACATCCTGAAAGTGCCATCCTTCTTTTTCACAAATAGTACTGGAGCTCCCCAAGGCGAAGAGCTTGGACGAATGAAGCCCTTATCCAAGAGCTCTTGTAGTTGCTTAGACAGTTCCTCCAGTTCAGTTGGAGCTAAACGATACGGTGCGCGAGCTATAGGTGCTGCTCCTGGAGCTAGCTCGACTTGAAACTCGACTTGACGATGAGGCGGTAGACCTGGTAAATCTTCAGGAAACACTTGAGGAAATTCGCATACAACTGGAATATCCTCTATTCTTTTCCCCTTTGTCGATGCATCAGTAACAAGTGCCAAAATGGCAGTATGACCCTTTCGTAAACATTTCTGAGCCTTCAAGAAAGAGATGATGCCAACCACAGCACCACTCTTGTCGCCTTGAACTTCGAGAGGTTCCTTACCCGAACGAGGAATGAGAATGATCTTCTCTTTACATAGAATCTCTGCTTGCTGCTTGGATAACCAATCCATGCCAATGACGATATCAAAACTACCCAGAACTATAGGAATAAGATCAATCGAGAAGATCTGACCCGCTAGAACGATGTTACAACCCTTGACTACATGCGTGGCTTCTACACTCTTACCATTTGCTAGTTCTACGACATGTTTGGTGTTTAGGGGTGTTGGTGTACGTTTTAACAATTTACTCATTTTCAAAGACATATAACTCGTATCTGCACCCGAATCAAACAAAACAGTAACATAAATATCGTCGAGAAGAAACTTACCCATAACGACGTTGGGATCATTTCTGGCATCACCCTGCCCCAACACAAATGTACGATCCCTTGCTTCATTGCCGTTGTTGTTCCCACCGTTGTTGTTGTTCCCATTGCCCTGGTTGTTGTTGTTATTGTTATTGCGATTTTGGTTCAACTGGGGACAATCACGCTTGAAATGACCTTCAGCCCCACACTGAAAACATCCCCTGTTACCCCGCTGATGCTGCTGCTGATGCTGGTTCTGTGGAGCTGGTGGTGGGTGTTGCTGATTCTGATTTGCAGGTCGCGAACTCCTGCAGTCTTTAGCTTCATGCCCTAACTTGAGACATCTCTGACATCGTTCTTTACGACACCGCCCGTTGTGGTGTCTGTTGCACTTATTACACAGTGGGTGAATTCCCTGATATCCACCCTGCCCCTGACTGCCAGATGATTGCTGACTCGAATTCTGGTAGTCATTTGTCTTGCGCTGCTGAGACTGAACAGATACTGATCCCTTGCTGGAATCCCCTTCCCATTTTCTCTTGTTGTCACTAGGAGTAGCAGAAGTAGTGATAGCAGTAGTGGTAGCATTGATGCGTTTTGGCAGCTTGTTCTGTTCCACTGCCTGATCCGTAATACGATGAGCAAGGCGCTGAATAGCCTGGATATTATCAAGATTAGCCGATGTCACATGGCTCTGGATCTCTGGCGCTAACCCCTTGAGGTATAACTCAATGCGCTTGACTGGAGGGTCCACCATAGTTGGACACAGAACGGCCAGCTCGTTTGACCTCTTAGTATAAGCTTCAATCTCTGACCCAGTCATTTTCAAGTGATAGAACTCATCTTTCAACTTGTGGATGTCTTCCCGTGTGCAGTATTCACGTTTAATCAGTTCCTTGAAATCATTCCAAGGGGTGGCATTAGCAGCTGCCAACCCTAAGATCTGCACTTGCGCGTTCCACCAAGTTAACACGATTCCTTCCAACGTGCCAGTGGCGTACTTCACCCTGCGATCCTCAGGGCATTCACACATTTCGAATACTGACTCTAACTTCTCAAACCAATGGAGGAGTCCCACTGCCCCCTCGGTGCCACTGAATATGCCTGGACGACAGTCCATGAAGTTCTTGAAAGTGCAAACGGGCTGATGAGCGTGTTGACCTAATGTGTAAGATCAGAACGGGGTTAAACATAAGAGTTGTTTAGGAACGTAGGATCTAAAGATCCTAGAATAAGTTACGACTGCAGGGTATACCTCCTGCGTTTGCAGCTACAAGTGTCGCAGCTACTCGTTCATTAATAAGTGCCGTCAACTGGTCTTGAGTCATGTTCACACGTCCAGACATGATCTTCATAGTAAAAGTAGTGTAAGTGAGAATGGTTCGCGAGTAGTGCGATGACAGAAGAGTGTAAGCACATAGGTGTTCTCAAGCAATAACAAATAGTGAGCAAAGAAATCTAAGCATACTACGAGCAAAGTTCTATGCAATTCTAGCATGTAGGCAATAAACATAAACCTTATTACCTAGGATGTTGAGTCTTGCACGTGGAGCGAAGCGTCGTTGTGGATCGTTGAGAGCACTGTTCTGGTTATAGTCTGGTTTTAATAAAAAACGTTTTCCCATATTAAAACCAAGTTCTCTATAACCAATGGCTCTGATACCAATCTGTCACACCCCCAAAATCCACCCGCGGAGTATCACCGCTTGGGAGCGTGACTGACCAGGATCAAGCCACCAATCATATCGAACATGTAATTAATATCAAGTAAAATAAATGTAAACCAATCATTCAATACGATAGGTGTTGAAAACATAATCATAGTTTCAAAGTGTAGCGGAAGCATAAGTATGAAAACCCAATGTGTAACATAAGTTCAAATGTTTAAATGTTTTAACATGGCATCCACGATCCTTGCACCACAATGACCTGCTCCTCCCTGTGCAAGCTCCATCTATCTAACGACCTGCAAGGCATGTAACAGAGGATCAACAACTAGTTGAGCGAGTTCACAGTTGATAGTTCGATATTTGTAATAGTATAGTAAGCATTGTATTCGTTCATTAAGTCATGTATCGTAATAGTTCGTATCGCGGCCCTTCAGGCATGTATGCGAAGATTAGGGAAAGTTCTCAAGTATTCTAGACTAGGTATGTTTGTATCGCGGCCACCCGGCACCTGTGCGAAGTTTTAGTGTATAGTTCGCAGCCTTCCTAGGCATGTGTGCGAAGATTAGTCATATTATCGCAGCCAACCCTGGCATGTGTGCGAAGATCAGTCATATTATCGCAGCCAATCCTGGCGTGTGTGCGAAGATCAGTTCTATAAGCATCACTAGTCTAGCAGTATCTTAACCAATCACCTTCCTCACCCGAGGATCATATCACTACGTTCCATTATAGATAAGTACCAGTAAATAATCAAATCCCATTCCCACCCTGGGAACCCCATGCCTTGGCTGTGTGAACTCACCTTGGTTTGCTCGGTATGTTATTGCTTCTAGGGTTTGTTAATCGTCTAAGTCCGTTACACACGACCTAGGATATATTGCACATGATTCGATGTAAGTGTTTGAAATCAATTTGGGTTTACCAGTCTTGGTGTTCAATCGACTGTGTGTGATAATTGGTTACATACTGATCTGACATGGTTTGCACGTAAATACAGTAATATACAGCAATTACAGCAACATATGGTATCATATCATACAGAACAGAACACAGTTAACACTTAACAGTTAACAGGGTTAATCAGCTTGGCTTAACAGGGATTCATATACTTTTTATACGTAACGCAGTCGACATACATGTTTAACGGGGTTATCTGGCTTAACAGATATAACAGTTGAACCCCATCAACTCTTATAAGCAAACTTGGACAAGGTATTCAAAGCATAGAACTCAACAAGCACTACATTACAAAACTCGGTCCTTGTGTCATCTATATATATATAGTTCGGACCCCATATGCGTATTACAATAGTTCGGACTAACACATTCCCCCTTACAACTATAAAAGGTCGGACATCATAAAGCATGCAAAAGAACTCGGACTCCTTAGTGCTTTCATTACAAAATTCGGACAAAGTGTGAGGGGTTAATCCCTTTTTAAAATTCGGATAAGGGGGATGTGGGTGTCAAAAGTCGGACATGGGGGGTTGGGGTTTAAACTCGGACCAAAGGGAATTGGGCCACAAAGTCGGACTAGGGTATGGGCCAAAACTCGGACCACATACCACCATACAAAACTCGGATCATATAGCTCCATGAAAAAGGTCGGACCACCATGTTTAAAGAAAAGTCGGACTAGATAACTCATGAAACTCGGACCTATTTGCTTCTTATAAGACTCGGACAATCATGTCCTTTATAAAGTTCGGACAAATGTGATCTCAATAAAAATCGGACCATTCACTTAAAACTCGGACCCCCCCCCCTTCTCTAGGGTTTTAAAAGTCGGACAACATCTATTGTTACACAAACTCAGACAATCATCTTAGGCTAAAATTCGGACCTTTCATAGTGTTGTAAAACTCAGACAAGCATGTACGTTCACAAAACTCTGAGTAACAATTCAATCATTCGTTCTTTGCATCATAACAGTTACGTTTTCTTGGTTTCTAACCCTAATTTCATACATATTAACGGCAGAATTATAATCAATCGATGCTTAACAACAGTAATCATCACAAGAACAATCTATCAAGCATGCAACTAATCATCATCATTTCGCAATCATCAGGATTCAATCAATAACTACAGAACTAGTATTGTGAAGAACTAGGGTTTACATGCATCAATCAATCAACAATTAATCACAAACAATGATTAAACAATTACCTTGATTTGATTCTAGATGGATTGGTAATCAAACTTGATGCAAAAGGACTTGTGAATCCAAGAATGATGAGAAGATGGTTGTAAAGAGGATTAGAGAATATGAGAGTACGTGTTTTGATTCTTGTGATGATTAGTGAATGATTAGGGAATGAGATTAGGGTTAAGTATGATTTAGATTTCACTAATAACTCTTTACACCCTTAATTAATAGATTTTACAATAGTACACCATCTCAAACAGTTTCACAGTTTCACCACCAAGTTTATGCATTTGACAAGTCTATCACAATTAACACATAATCATGCATCATCACACAATACACTTCATTGTATTAAAACGTTATAGTTCTATAGCCAATTATTTGTGCAAATAAACAACTAAACAATACATGAACGTGCAATAAATGCGAAATAGAAATCTTGGAAATTCGAGTTGTCACAGTTGACTTTTATGGATGCTTCATCTGGATTCCAACAAATTCAGATGGAACCATCTGACCAAGAGGATACGGCTTTTATGACCCCAACCGGTATATATTGTTATATTGCTATGCCGTTTGGATTAAGGAATGCAGGTGCAACATATCAAAGGCTGGTGAATATGATGTTCAAGGATCAGATTGGACAAACTATGGAGGTTTACATAGATGATATGGTGGTAAAGTCCATAAAAGCTGAGGATCACCTAAGAGACTTGGAGGAAGCATTTGATATCCTTGACAGATATAATATGAAACTTAACCCTTCAAAATGTCACTTTGGTGTTAAAGCAGCACATGTTCTATTAACCCTTCAAAATGTCACCAAGAGAGGCATTGAAGCTAGCCCGGAACAAATCAAAGCCTTAGTGAACATCAAATCTCCTGCCAATGCTAAGGTTGTGCAAAGGTTAACAGGCAGGATAGCAGCTTTGAACAGATTTATATCCAAATCCTCAGAGAAGTGCAAAGAATTCTATGATATCCTAAGGAAGAACAAGAAATTTGAGTGGACTGAGAAGCATGAGAGTGCTTTACGAGCTCTCAAAGAATACCTATCCTCAGCTCCAGCCTTGATGAAACCAGAAAAAGGAGATGTGTTATCCTTATATCTTGCGGTATCCTCAAAAGCAGTAAGTGTAGTCCTTGTTAAGGATCATGAAGGTACACAACATCCTGTCTATTATGTAAGTAAGAGTTTACTTGATGCCGAATCCAGGTATTCACACCTTGAAAAGCTTATTCTTGCATTAATCATGGCATCTACTAAGTTGAGACATTATTTTGAAACTCATGTTATTGTCGTTAAAACTAATTTTCCAATTAAGAATGTCCTCAGGAAACCAGAGATGTCTAGAAGGATGGCTAAGTGGGCAGTGAAGCTTAGTGCCTATGATATAAGATATGAGCCTAGAACAGCCATCAAATCCCAAGCATTGGCCGACTTTGTGGCTGATTTCAGTAGTGATTTACAAAAGGAAGCCGAGTTAGAAGTCCAGCAGTTGGAAGAGACGAAGGATCCTTGGATACTCCATACTGATGGATCCTCAAATGTCAAAGGCACAGGGCTTGGTATACTACTAAAATCGCCACAGGGGGACATAATACCCCACTCCATAGCTTGTGAGTTCCAAACCACTAACAATGAGGCTGAATATGAAGCCTTGATTGCTGGTTTGCAAATTGCTAAGCATATGGGAATCAGGTATCTTGAGGTACATGTAGATTCATTGTTAATTACAAATCACTTTAATGAATCCTATGCTGTTAAAGGTGAAAAGCTAACCAAGTATTTAGAGATAGTTAAAGAATTGGCACTCTCTTTTGTTTCCTTTAGTTTGACACAGGTACCAAGGGAAGAAAATACAGAAGCTGATGCACTGGCTAATTTAGGATCATCTTTGAAGATCCCGGAGGATATAAGCATTCCCATTATCCATATCCTGGCTCCTGCCATCGAGGATCATGTGGCGATGGAAATAGGAGAGGATTCTGCGATTATCCCTAGTGAGGATACTCAATCTTTTCCAGGATCAGGATCATGGATCTCACCAATCATGAGATACTTACAACACGGAGAGATTCCTATGGGAGAAAACCCTAGGGCTTTCAAAATTAAGGTATCTCAATCCACAATTTTGAATAATATGTTATATAAGCGATCTCTTGCAGGACCATATTTAAGATGCATCGAGGATCCTGAAGTTCAAGAAGTTTTAAAAGACTTCCATGAAGGAGATTGTGGAAACCACACTGGGGGCAGAGCATTGTTCTCAAGGATCTTAAGGACATGATACTACTGGCCAACTATGAAAAGCGATGATGTGGAGTATGCTAAGAAGTGTGATCCTTGTCAGAGACACAACAATATCCTTCATCAGCCGGCTGAATTTCTACATCCTATATCCTCCTCTTGGCCATTTATGAGATGGGGTATGGATATAGTTGGTAAGCTCCCTAAGGCACCTGGTGGAAAAGTGTTCATGCTTGCTATGACTGATTATTTCTCCAAGTGGATAGAGGCTGAAGCTTTTGCCCAAGTCAGAGAAAAGGAAGTTATATCCTTTATTAAGAGAAATATTATAACTAGATTTGGCATTCCTTCTGAAATTATATGTGATAATGGTTCCCAATTTATTGGGGGTAGAACCACTAACTTTTGTGACAGCTGGGGGATTAAGATGATAACATCAACACCAGTCCACCCACAAGCTAATGGTCAAGCAGAATCATCCAACAAGATCATCATCAACAATTTGAAGAAGAAACTTGGATCCAAGAAAGGAAAATGGGCAGAAGAATTACCCTATGTGCTTTGGGCTGATAGGACAACCCCCAAGAATGCTACTGGTCAAACACCATTCTCTTTGGTATTTGGGGCAGAATCAGTGATCCCAACAGAAATGGTAGTTCCAACTGCTAGAACAAGTACCCGTGATCCTGAGGAAAATGATGAGAACCTGGCTCAAGACCTGGATACTATTGAGGAAATCAGGGATTTGGCTAGGATAAGGATGGTTAGTTATCAACAAAAAATGGCTGGTGCTTACAACAAAAATGTCAGGATAAGGAAGTTTCAAGTTGGAGATATGGTATTGAGGAAAGCATTCCAGAATACCACCAATCCTGCTGATGGAAAGTTGGCACCAAAATGGGAAGGCCCTTATTTGATTGAAGCTGAAGCAGGAAGGGGGGCATATAGATTGTTGACCATGGAAGGTGATTTGCTACCAAGAGATTGGAATGCTGTCCATTTGAAGAAATATTTCATGTGAACAGGATCCTCATGGCACAGACGATCCTTACATTAGGGGTATCCTTGAAGGATCCTTAAAGCACCCATGATCCTTACTCTGGTAATGTCCTAATCTTGAACTATTTCATTTACTTATTTTCTCATACAAGGATAAGGATCATGTATCCTTTATCCTTCTCTCATGAGATTCTGAGTTTTGAAAGTTCAGGTATCCTTAGCATAATGTTGATTATCTACAGAAGCAATTAAGGTCTTTGGGTTTAACCCCAGTTATTTGGGCTTGACCCCAGTTTCGCTTGTAGCGCACGATGATCCTGGTATAGTTCAAGACATTGGGACCAGTACTCGCTTTAGGGGCTGATAATTCCATTGTACTGGCTATACCTAGGATCCTATGTATAATGGTAGACGTACCATACATCCGTTCCTAAGGTTTCTAACGTTTACACGTTAGCTAAGGTTTTGGCATTATCATGTCACTAAGTTTGGATAGTCGCCAATTAGGGCCATACTCCAGTTTACATACGATCCTTGGGCTTGTCCCCAGTTATCCTTGGGCTTGTCCCCAGTTATCCTTGGGCTTGTCCCCAGTTATCCTTGGGCTTGTCCCCAGTTGCTAACTCTTATTCTATATTGGCTTAGTCCCAAGTTATGATCTATTTCAGGTCCTTGAAGTTTAACAACTACGGATCCTTGATCCTTATCTCTCCCTAAGGTTTATCTTATAGTTATCCTGATTATGACTAGGATCCTCAGGTATGATCCTTAACTATTTCAATTCTATTCGTTGATTATTTGAATCCCCCTTATATTTTGACAACTAAACTTATGATCCTTAGAACATATATTACTTTTTGGGATTTTTCAACTATAGGATATTTGATCATGGATCATATCCTAAATGTTTTCAACCTGACTTATTCAAAGTTTCTTATTTAATAAGTGTACATCAATACAATTAAAAATTAAAGGAACTTAAAAGATAACAACACAGGATAAGCGACAAAAGGTTAAGATTTTATTTATTAACAAAAAAGACTAACCCTTCAAAGGTTGTCAAAATTACCTACCCCAAGCATCTACCAGCAATACGTGGCCCGTCCGCTGGGGTAGGTAAAGGGTGTCCATCATCATAGGTTTAAAGTTGTGCAGGAAAGTAAAAACGGCAGGATCACAATGGTTTCATCCCCCAAACAGAGGATCCCTCCACCATATGCAATCCTACCTATTGTCTGAAGGATCCTAGATCCTTAATCCTAAAAACTATTGTTCACAAGCACAGACCATCAAATTGTTCAAAACAAACGACCACTAAACAAAAAAAATTGGGCTCCGGCTAAGTCTCGAAATTTCCATCATTGCCCAATCCTGCAGCCTAGACCTTCGCTGCATCCTCACCACCAGCTCCACTTGCCTCACCACCCTGATCCTTGCCACTGCCTCCAGCCTCAAGCGTCAAGATCTCCTCAGCCTCTTCGTCGTCCTCCAGTTCAGCTAGCCTTGCTTTCCAACCCTCCACGTCCCAGGTGCTCTTGTCAAAAGCAGGATCCTGAGCTTCCATGGCCATTTGCAGCTGGATCTTGTACATTGCTATGGCGGCGGAGACCTTAGCATCCTGGGTGATCTCGTGCTTCTCATAGTCAAAGTTGATCAGCATCTTGGCAGCATCATTCTTGGTGGCCTGGAGATCCTTCTGAAGATCGGCTATCTTGAGGTCTTTCAGCACAGCAACTTGTTGAAGATCAGCGATCTTGCTATCCTGATCCTCAACGTGGCCAACATAGGTCTCTATTTCAGCAAATTTCTGCAAGGAAAACAAAGGATATTGTCAGAACCAAGTGATCCTCATACAAGCAGGATGTACAAGCAGGGACAGTGATCCTTACCTCATTGAAGTAGTCCATGAACTGTTGGCGGATCAAGGGAAGCCCTTGCAAATCCTCAGCCTCGGAGGCCTTCCTCTTTTTGCCTCCCTTCCCCCTAAGGGGTGCCTTGGGGATTGAAGCAGTTGGGCTAGCAGGAGTCTTCTTCCTCGAGGATTTGACATTGGTGAGATCGGTGATGCTGAACTTCGAAGCTGATTTGGTGGACTTTCCGGCACCTACACAACCAAAACAAGATAAGTGTCTAAATTTTACTTGAATTTCATTATCTAATTAAATCTTTAAACAAGGTTACTTACTTGACATCGTGACAGAACCAGAGGATACTTCCTGAGAATCTTGGGTGGTAGACTTGAAAGTTCTTATTTCAGGGTCCAATCTCTTGAAAGCCAAGAGTCTCTCTTTAGCAGCCGGAGTCAGTCTGAGATGTGCAACGGAGATAGCTGTACAACAAAAGAACAATAAAAAGTCAGTGATCCTTATATCAAAAGAAAGGTTCTCTGGTGATCCTCCCCAGGATCCTTCATCCTACCATAGGTAGCCCACGTCTTGGGTAGATCCTTCCCATTTGGGATAGAATCTCTCCTCACAAAGAAGAAGCGCCGCTTCCAGTTGGTGTCATTCTTGGTGCCCTTGAAGATTGGATGCTCCTCCCCAGGTTTTCGTTTGAATAAATAGCGATGGGAACCAAAGGTGGTCAGGTCATATAGTTCTCCTAACTCAGCCATGCCTAAATCTATCCCCTCCTGCTCGATGATCCTTTCAAGGGTATATAAGACCCTCCAGATCATCGGCATAGCTTGGATGTAGGACATGCCGGTCAGGGAGAAGAAGGATTGGGTGAAAGCTGGGAAAGGATACGTGTAACCTATGGCAAACGGGGTCACAGGGAAGGCAACCCATGAATCAGAAGTATGATCGCTCAGGGCAGAAGGATCATAGGGTTTGAACACGGTGTTTGCAGGAAAACAGTACCGGACCCTGTCAATTTGAGGATCGGTGAAGATACAGCGTTCTTTAGCAGAGTCTGTGATGATCCCTTGACTCTTGAAGGGGCTTTCCTTCCGGTGATCTTTAGCAGGGGAATTCCGAAGCATTATTTTGAACGGAATAGTAAAAAGAAAGAAAAACAGAGCAAGCAAAGAGAGAAGATGAAGGGGAGAATACCTGGTTGATCTTCTGAATACGGTTATAAAGGGAGTAGCTTTGAATTTAAATGCATTCGATCATATCTCTATCTCTATTTATAATCATGATTTTGCAGGAATGTCACTTCTGTGACGTCACGATGCAACAGCTAGTTAGAAATTAACGGCTATAAATCCGTTAAGTTTGTTGCAGATAAGATCAAGAAAACATAATTCGTTACTTTTACATTACACTCCTTATATTTTGGGGGCAATTGTTAGGGGAGGATTTTCTAACAATCAGTGATCCTTGCTTATTATCCTGACAAGTGATCCTTACTTCTGTGACAGATAGTGATCCTCAGAAGAGCTTCAGGATCAGGATCATGGATCACCTTAAGGATCCTCATACTAACGATTGGTTGTTTGTATTTCGTATTATTTTGCAGGAGTATTGAACTTGACTTGGTCTTGGCAACGTTACTATGGAATATTCCCCAAGTATTTCGCACTCATTTGAACGAAAATGGACGTTGTGGAGAACGTGGGAGAATGGCATGAAAGTCGGGCAATTAGTTAGCTTAGTTTAGCTTTCATATTTAAAGGGGCGACGAGCTAAAATTAGAACACTTAGCCATTTTTTGCTTACACACACTCTCGTACAATTGCAGCCACAAAGCTCTCAGCAAACACTTAGCATTTCTCACACTTTTACACGTTTTAGCATAGTGATCCTTGTACTTAGCTCGTCACTATCCGAAGTTGTAAACTTTAATTGATTTATTTGAGCTTGGTGATCGGTAGTTTCCATCACCCGAGGTTTTTTATGCCGGAGATCATTCATTGATCAAGGGCTTTTTCCTCGTATAAATCCTTGTGTTGTTCGTGCAATTTATATCATAGTGATCCTTATCATAATTCTTCATTTCAAGCATCATTCCCCGTAACTTGGAGTTTGGTTGCATTATCCTAGCGTGATTTTTAACCAAAACAATAATATTATAGCAGGATAGGAAGTCCATCACACAGAAGCGTTGTATCAAATTGACCCCTTCAACATATACTGGTAATTTAATCTCTCCCACGGTATTCCTAGCTTCTCCACTGAAGCCAACGAGTACAATGGATTTTGAAGTGATATCCATTGGGGATACATTCATCCTCTTCAACGTCTCTAATTGGACTATGTTGACGGAGCTTCCATTGTCCACCAATATCCTACGTACAAAATGGTTAGCCACATATAATGTTATTACCAGAGCATCATGGTGAGGATCCTGGACAGTATCCCTGTCATCGCTATCAAAAGTGATCACTTTATCAGCTGTGAGGGTTGTCATCCTGGTTGGTCTCTCCCCTCTTTCGGCTTTAGCCTCCTTTGCATGCCTCTTGGCCGCCGAATATGAAGTTCCACAAATGTCGGATCCTCCTAAAATAAAGTTGATTATCTTGGCATCCGTAGGAGGTGGTGCTGCACGTTCAGGATCCTTCTCAGTATCCTGACCCTTGTTTTTCTTTCTTCCCAGGAGATCCTTCAGATAACTTTTGCTCAAGAGATAGCTTATTTCCTTCTTTAGAGCAATGCAATCCTCCGTAACATGTCCGAAATCTTCATGGAAGGCACACCATTTGGACTTATCCTTCCAATCAGCCTTTTGTTGATTCTTCCGAGGCCACCTAGCTTTGTCTCCTAAACCCTGCATAGCATACATTAGTTCAGGTATATTAACAGAAAAACAATATTCAGATAACTCAAGATACACCTCAGGATCCTCGTCTTCAACAGCATTCACTTTCTTGTTATCATTTCTACCATACGGCTTAGAGCGGTATGGTTTGTACGAGGATTCTGACTTCCTGTTAGTTGACTCATATGTTGAGGATGCATTCATCCTCTCTTGCATTTTCTTATCATCCTCCAGCCTGATATATCTCAATGCCCTGTTACGAGCTTCATCCAGGTTTCTGCAGGGATTCATAACAAGATCCTGGTAAAACTGGGAATCTTTCTGCAATTCCATCTTGAAAGCCTGCACAGCTGTTGCGACATCAAGGTGTGGGATATCCAAGGATTCCCGGCTAAACTTGTTCACGTAGTCCCTCAAGGATTCCTGAGGTCCTTGAGTTATCCTGTAAAGATCACTGGTTAATTTCTCAAAACTCCGGCTGCAAGAAAATTGACTATTAAATAATTTAACCAAATGAGCAAAAGAAGTAATTGAGTGAGGAGGAACGTTTAACTGCCATTTTAAGGCTGATCCTGTTAGGGTAGAGCCGAAACCCTTGCATAAGCATGCTTCCTTAAGTTCTGGAAGGATAGGGTTGATTTCCATCCGTTCCCTATACTGGGCGATATGCTCCTCAAGATCCGTGGTTCCATCATAAAGCTTCATGTTGGGAGTTTGGAATCTTTTCGGGATTTCAACATCACAAACGGGATGCACAAACCGAGATATCCTGTGGCTATCCTGGGATACTTCAGGGATCGGCTGAACCACCCCAGGTACACTGGATATCATATCCTTTAGCTTCTGAAGCTCCCTAGATAATGCTGATGTCACACCTGTATCCTGCAAAGATCCAACATTGTTAGTGGCAAGAGTATTATTATTATTAGACACGTTACCAATCTGAGGATTTTGGCCATATCCTGAAGCATAACCTGAGCTCCTCATAGTTGACACTCTAACCGAAGAGGGCATCTCAGGAGTAGGATTCTGGGGATGGCTAGGCACAATATTTTCCCGGTTATCCTCAGTGTAAACTGCAGAACTGAAGTTCAAAGCCCTAGGCTGTAGAGGAGTGACGATATCTTCAGTGGGTCTGCTCGAACCAGATTTTAAGAGTTGTATTTCCCTTAACAGCATTTGGTTTATTTCCTGTTGCTGCCTCATTTGTTCCTGCACACTTTCGAATAAGGTTAGAATTTCATCATTAGAAGCTAAAACGGGAGCATATCCTTGGATACTCCGAGTAGGGATAACATCCTGAGGTTGTGAAGGAGCGGGCATCCTCGGAGGAGGTGGTGGAAGCACCGAACCAGTAGTAGCAGAAGCCATAGCAGACACAATGGAGGAGCTCATGCTTGATCTCGAGGCCATTGAAAATAGTGTAGCAAAAAGTTTTGAAAATAGAAAACCAAGTAATGATTTTGCAAAAGTTTTTAGTAGAAATAGCACCACTTGCCCCACGGTGGGCGCCAAATTGTTTTGGTCAAAAATTACCGAAGTAATTAAGTGATCAAATTAGTTAAGTGAGGTAGTGTGCTAGAAATATGTGTGAAAATATGTTAGCTAAGTTAATTACAAAAACAGTTTCAGGATACGGCTCAGGATATAGAGCTGTATCTATGATCAAACAATGAGCAAAAAAAGTAAAGGTTGACACGTGATGTACGAGGAAAGCCCTTGATCAATCTAGATCGCCGGCACAAAACCTCGGGAGCTGACAATCGCAGCTGCCTTGTTCTTCTATTGCTTCAAATATCAGGATACAGTGCAGGATGTGGTGCGGATCAACTAAGTGTTTACAATGTAATTCGATTACAAGTGTTTATGTGTAGTGACTACTGAAAGCTAGAGAGCAAAAGTGTTCGAGAGTGTGTGTGAAAGATTGCGTGCCTTAATCTGATCCGCCCCCATCTATTTATAGTAAAATAAATGCAACAAACTATCCTAAATAACCGGGATCCGGCGAATATTCCCCACTCAAACATTGTAGACCTGGTCTTTCGGGTTCAACGTCTCTCACATAACAGATACGCCCGAGTCTTGAGGAGAAGAAGTCCATCTGACCGTTAGTGACTTGTTGCCTCTTACCTGCATGTGAATTATTAAGTTAACACCAGGATATCGCCCGGGATGTTACCACTATCCCAATTCAGTATCCTGATCACAAACAAACAGTCAAAAGCAAGATATTAGTCAGGATATATAGGCTCAGAAAATGGCCCATAACATGCAGGGAGTAAGTTGTTTCTCCAAAATCGATCTAAGATTTGGATATCACCAAGTTGGATATCACCAAGGTCGCCTATAGAAATTCGTTAATTCCTAGTGAAGTGTGCGCGACTACACATATTTTTACAATGAAATTACACACGATTTGGTTTTAAATTTATAAAAATGATTATTACTTTTACATCAAAACACACACGAAAGAGGCAAGTGTACCCCGTCATATATGTAGTAAAGTATCGGTAAGAACCAAGTATCGATCCAAGGAAATGGGCAGAGAAATAATACTAGACCTTTGTCACTAAACTACCGGTAAAAACATAAGTTGTTTGATTTTTAATAAACTAAAGTAAGCATAAACAAATACTTATAAAACATAGTAGATTTCAAATACTAAAATAGGTAAATAGTCTTGCTTAATACACAACCAAAGCATGTAAACTAAGTCGATTTTGGCACTAGAAGCATTTGGTCAATTTTCCAATTTAAGACAATTAGTATCCCTTTCGGGAATCCTAACATGACAATCATTCGGAAAGCTAAAACGATAAACACACTTTAACCACCTAAAATTGTTCTTTAACGTGCAATTGATAAATGTCTATGAAAATCTCCTGAAAATAAGTTAGTCATCCGTTAGGAGTTTTCTAACCTCACTTAAACAAGGAAAGCGACACCGATAAACACAATGCAACCACCGAGACAAGCATAAACTAGATTAAATCACAGCCGAGTTCATTTTACAAATCTAGAATATAAATCCACCAAGCAAGCAATTTTAGCCGAAACTACTAACTAAGTTAACAATTTATATTAAGAATTCATAACGACACCATTTAACCCGTTAAGGTCCTTACGTGACGGCAAGCTTTCTTGATTAATAATAATTACATTTTATTAAACCACTAACCATTTCTAGTATCATGGTGCCCACATTTTAACCAAGCTAAACTAGTTAACCAAGTTTAAAGTTTACTAATACATGATTAATTAAGCTTCATTTTTCAACTATCTCAACTAACCAAGTACCAATCATCCAACACAATTACTTATAATCAAGAAATCAATATCAATAACAAGGTTGCAAACTAATCATCAAAGATAATCATAGAAAATACTTCCAAATGTCATTACAAACAAAGATTAGCATACTAATGGCTATAATCAAGCAAGCGATTGTTGTGTTTTTGCTCAAAGGCTTACATTAATACGTAATAATCAATCTAAATGCTTGAAACTTAACAAAAACATGGAAAGATTTAAGAAACCAAACCATAAACAAGCATAAGAATGAGAATCCGGATAGTAATCGAGCTAAACGAGACAATGTGGCTTGAATCCGGGTGAAAGCTAACGCCTCCGAAGCTTGAAAATCGCCTGAGTTGCTCTCCAAAATTCCAGAGTTATGAACAGAATGTTTCTGTTTGTTTTTTATATATTTTCGATGTCGCACGGTCGTGCACTGATCGCACGACCGTTCACTTTTTGCATTATTGGAGTTACTGTTCATGACATCAGCAGAGTTGACTGGTCTTCGGTCTCGCATGACCGTTCTTCATATGGCATGATCGTGCGTTTCCGGGATCTTGTTGCACGGACTGATGCACTGGTCGTTCATCGCCGGTATTTGGCTGAACATCGGATCCGCACGGGGTGCAATATATGGCACGTCCGTGCGTCACCCGGATTGCCTTGCACGCCATGTTGCACTGGTCGTTCATCACCGGGATGGTCTTGATATTCGGAGATGCACGGTCGTTCCTCAGAGCGCACGACCGTTCCACTTGCCCAGGTCAGTTTTCTAACAGAATGTTCGCAGCTTTGTCGTTTTGTCTGGAAAGTCCTCGTTTTCACTATCATCTTGTCCGGTATGCTGTTTTAGGCCTGTAAACATAAGTATACATAATTAAGTATCCGAATGACGATTTTAGGGCCGAAAACGCATAAAATGGGGATAAAATGGGGGACTAAAATATGTGTAAATTAGCGAATATCAAATCTCCCCGCACTTGAACCTTGCTTGTCCTCAAGCAAGCTAAACTAAAATGTAATAAAAGATAGAATCAAACAAGAACGATAATTTACACACTATTTTATTGAAAACAACTATAAACGGTTAGCCGGTTTTTTGAAAGACAACATCAAAAGACTCAAACCCAACAAGCATATGCAAATATATAGCGACAACCAAAAAGTCGTGACTTCACATTTAATTGACTCAACATGTTAATCTTCACACAACCCACAATGTTCACACACACTCGTTTTTATTTATGAACCATACATAAAATGTGTACGTGCAAACACTCAATGCCTCGTCAATGCAATGTGTAATATCATAAGCTTGTCATAAGATCTCGTCTCCACTAACTAACATGCGAAAAAGTGTAAATCAAGAGGTCTTTACGGGTTGTAACGTTAGGCTTGGGCGAAGGGTATGGAAATGGAAATTTAAAGTGGCGAAATGGTTAAAACTCGGTTTTAGCGTTTAACTAGCGACAAATAATACAACTATACATATAAATGCCTTAAAAAGGCGACTATTGCGCAATCGAGCTCATCAACAAAATTTTAACATTTAAGCATTCAAAATTGCTCGATTTTTGTCAACTTCACCCTATCTTAGGGTGTTTTTTTTTTTTGCAACTAATTATACAATAAACTAAAACAAACGCTAGTTAAACGATTATTTTGACCGAGTTTCAACACAAAAGGGTTTAAAACGTAAAAAGGCTAAATTTGGCTAAGTGGGCGATTATGTTGGGTAAACAAAGGTAAACGGGAAGGCTCGACATGGTTAATCCTAAAGGGTAACGTAGGGTTTACGAGAAACACAACAAAAAGAACAAGGCTAAAAACAAAGGGGTAACCTAAGTGCCTCTATCACTTCTACACAATTCCGCACGTTCATGGTCTTAACAAGCATACTAGTGACAAGTTCTAAATAACACAAGACATCCGGCTCACTCCTATATCCGAAATGAACAAATATACAACAATATCAAGGCTCAAATATGCTCACGTAACAGAAGGAATGGGTAAAAGTGTGAAAACTATCATGCAAGTCTTTCTTTGTTTGTCACGCTTTCCGGTTTTTTTTTCAAAATTTATTTTTGCTTGTCGAGTTTTTATCAAGTCCGAAGCTTTCTAAAACACAACCAACCGGTTTATTTACTACAATATATACAGAAAACGGATATTTTTGGATGATTTTTCAGGTTTTTTTTTAAGGACAAACAAAGTTAACCCCCTCCCCACACTTGGACTTCGCATTGTCCCCAATGCGAAACCCGAAATATAGAGAAAAAGGATAATAGTACTCCCCTCAAGATGATATCTGATGAAACGAGACTTCCAAAGCTGTGTCTGTTATATGCTCCGGTCCAAGATATGTCGGATCTGCAAGTATGTCACATGTACACCAAAACAGAGCAGTAACAGAATAAACATAAAAACCATAATGTACATAAATAGAAATACTAGAAATCCCAACAAAGACAAGACATAAAGTAAAGTGTTTGAAAATAAAATACAATCCGGGGGTGTTTGAAATACTACGCAAAATGAACACCCGAAATATAAAGTACTGAAATAATAAAAACCATCAACGAACAACACCACCATCTCCTACTTGTCATCACCATCATCATCTCTTGTGAAGGACGGGCCCGTATCACCATAACCAGGCGGGTTCCACGGTGGGAACTGTGGGGGGTGCTGAAAGTAGTCGGGATATGCATGATGCATCTCCCCGAATAAGTATGAAAATCCAGCACTCACCCCCTGGTACAAACTGTCTTGGTTATGCCTAAGCTGATCCTGAGTTGCCCTGAGCTGATCCTGACTAGCCCTGATCTGGTCCTGACTAGTCCTAATCTGGTCGATATAAGTCCCATGCTGCTCCTGCGTAACTCGCATCTGTTGGAACTGCTGGTAAAACTCTGGCCACTCCTGATGCTGGTGGTAATCATGGTGCTGCGGTGAATGCGGTGGCTGGTGTGGTGGTGTCTGCGGCTGGTGTTGCTCGTGCTGCTGAACTGCATGCTGCTCCCCCATTTCTACATCCTCAGCTTCCTCCTCAGGTGGAAGTAACGGGTCCCAAACCTCGTTGTTTAGACCCCTCAATCTATCCCCCTGATCCAACTCAACAATCAACCCCATTACCTTCAATGACCGAATATCAACATAAACACCATCGGTCACATGAGTGAGACTCTCAAGCACCTCATCAGTCATCAACCCTAGGTTGTAAGCAATTTCGGTCACATATTGACCGCCATGAATCTGACTGTTGGGTGTCCTACCTGAGCACTTCACAAAGTATTCAGCCATCCTTGCGGGTAGGTTGATGTGTACTCCATCAACCAGCGCGTACAGAAAAATCAAATCCGGTGTTGGACAGTTCCCCAAACTGTCCATGCAGCCGCAAATGGTGTGGCTAAACACATGATGCATCACTCGAACCAAAGGGTCTTTCAACCATGAAGTCTTAGACATTCTCGGGTCGTAAGGGTCACCAATAGCATTTTCAGCCCAGAATGCACCCGTGCTTCATCAGACGGAAAGGTGAACTGCTCCGTGAAGAACTCGGATTCCATGTCTTTAGTTGTGTAGATACCAAGCCTCCTACCCAATCGACCCACTGACCAACTGTGCCAGTGTCCGCCCAACCTAAAAGTTATCCGCTCCTTGTAGCGGAATTTTGGCCTTCTATAAGCAAGTGGTTTTTCGTAGGCGTAGGTGGAGAAGAACTATATCGTTAGCTCGCGATAGATGGGTCGGTCGATAGCTACTAAGCGCGCAAGTGGGATACTGGTCATGGTTTCAAGTCTTTCAAACTGATTGAGGTCCCTCATAACGTCCCAATCCAACCTCTAGGGGATGCCAAATTGCCCTCACCTTCTCCATAAGGCGTCACGTCTTGGGATACAAAGAGCCTCTCGCTCATCATTGGGGTTAAATTGTAAGAAGGGATGATCCATCTGCATGAGGAATATCGTTAGAATAGAGGGAACAGGAAAATTTTCACTCAAAAACAGCAGAACAAAAAATTATGAAGCTTCTATCTTTCTGATCTGGGCCTGTGGCACGGACGTGCAACGAGACGCACGGTCGTGCGTTGCCGAGAATGGCCCAAACTTGTCGGATTTGCACGGCATGCGACCAACGGCACAACCGTGCATTATCGAGACCAACTACAAATATCATGAACAGCCGTAATGGCACGACCGTTCCATCCAAGGAACGACCGTGTGATAGTGTTTTTGCAGAACCCGACCCCTGATCTTTGAACAGTCAGATTTCTCCGAAAATCAACAAATTTTTACACAGGCAGGGATCAGAAAATCCACCGGATGTTCACGGTATAAAAGATTCTTACAAGGGCTAGGGTTTCGATTTTTTATGAAGAGAACCCTAGAGAATCCTTGAAGAATCGGATGAATCTAACCTAGAAAGCGAAGAAACGGAAAATCTACAAGAAGGAACGTACAGTGCGAAGAGATGGGTGAAACCGTGCGAAGAAACCGTGCGATATGAGGTGAAATCGCTCTGGAACGGTCGGCAGCAGTTAGGGTTCGCGTATGAGGGGAATGGCTGCAGATGGGGGTATTTATATCGCCAAATGACCAAACTGCCCTTGATGTTTCGCACGGTCGTGCGACAGCTCGCACGGGCGTGCGATAGCGACAATTTCCAAACCCTGCGTACTGTTCTCGAAGATGCATCGGGGGTGCGACTCCTCGTTCCGGCCAGCCCGCAAACGCACGGTTTTGCGACGCATGGCACAGCCGTGCAACAACTGCAGATGTGTCTGTTTACTGCAGAATGCAGTTTCAGCAGCCGATTTCGCCGTTTTTCACCGTTTTTCACCATTTTTACCATCCGCAACATGTTTTAACAATATTCCCACGTAGACCCTTCACTCGGCACGTATAAAAACTGTACAAACTAACGGAAACTAGCAAACACTCCTAAATTACGCTAAAACTAGAAAAACAAAAAAAAAGACGATACTACCCCTAAAGCGCTTTTGACGCTCTTGCTATATTTTTGATCCGCGAGTCAGTAGCGTAGACTCTCTCCTCCCCACACTTATGATGTGTGCGGGGTTTAGAGCTCGATGACCTCCACCGCTGACTCTATCGGCCCGGCAACGTACAACTTCAAACAATGTCCATTTACCTTGAAAATAACGTCGTCCGCGTTCTCTATTGCAACAGTCCCATACGGAAATACCTCTTTAACTGTGTATGGTCCTGTCCAACGTGAATGAAGCTTCCCTGGTGTAACAACTGCCACTAAAATCTATAATTAGGATGGTAATTAGGTAATAAGGAAACCCTAATTGAGAAACCCAAGTAATTCTGCACTAACCCTAAAATTTCCAGAATAATCAGAATCAGGATCAGGGCCCCTAAAACTCAGGGGGGGGCAAAACCCTAGTTACGATTATCATCATAACTCTCTGTCGAAATAGAATTTTAAAAATCTAACGACTCAGCAAGCCTACACACGCAAAGACCTAGTCTATGAAAGTAGGGTGGTCACTCGCGTAGCGCGACGCCTAAAGGGGTACCCCCTCGCGCTACGCGACGGTGACAAATTTTCAGTATAAATAGCAGGGGTTGGGACTTGAAATCTGGCACTTGAACGACGTTAAAATTCATAATATACGTCGAGTTATAAGCAAAACAGTCCCACACACACACAATTATCGAAACGCTGCCGCAATCAGGGTAATAACTCGATCGCTATTACGATTCAACGTCCGATCGATTATAACTATCCAACGATAGTCCGGGTGCTGCTCAATTGAGCTTGTACTTTGATTATTCGTCGTGATTTCGACTTGAATATTAGAGTGCTGTTCGAATTCGGACTATGCTCTGTTATTCGTTGTGAATCCGATTGAATTATCGAGTATTGCACTGATTAATCGTTGTGAAGGTTAATCTCGTGAATTGATGTAATTGCTGTATTAGTTACTAACCTGTGTGTGTGCATTGTGTTAAATTAGGTTTAAACAAGGCTAATCAGTAGGCTTATATCTATTGCTCGTTAATCTGCAATGTGAGTCATTCTTCTTTTTAAACTGTTTTCTCACAGTTTGTGAGTAAGTATTACAATACCTCAAATTATTTTCAAAAGTTATAATTACAGGGATTAAGTCTTTGTAATCACCAAATTACAGCTGGTATGTGGGGTATTGTGCACAGTACTGTTATTATCACTCTATGTGAGTGAATATTACTCTATGTGAGTTATTTCTACTCTGTGTGAGTACACCGTCACTATTTGGGCAACGGGACCCAATAGTGGTATGACCACAGTCACAGAAATGAATCGAGTGACAAATACCCATTCTTGATAATTGGTTGATAGAAACATTGTAATCGCTCTTAATACTGTAAATTATAACTAACGGGTCGTTTTAGAAAAACAGAATGATTCACTCAGTATTTCCCCGCTGACAAAACCTTTTTCAAACATGTTTCAGGTGATCTGTGTGATCCAGGAAAAGTGCAGTAAAGCACTATCAAGCTCAGAGAAGTGGCTCAGTGTAAATAAATGAATAAAACGTGTTTTGAAAAATAAAGATTTCTATGTGAAATCAACTTATTGTAAATTATGGGATGTATCCCTTAAACTTGGTGTAATATATTAAACGAGCATATTTCACGGATAAAAGATCCTGTTATAAAAAGACTTCCGCTGCCGCATTAATTAAATACCACGGGAACTGTCTCACGGTCCCCCGACTCCGTCCAGGGTGGGTCGGGGAGCCGTGACAGCGAAGGTGGTATCAGAGCTAATAATTAAATTGAGCCACTGATCGAGCCACTGATTAAGCCTAAATTAAAGCATTTTGGACCACGATACTTAATTTTACTAATTGTTATTCTGTGATTATTTGTTTTATTAACTGATTATTTGATAGTTACAGTATGGGTAAACAAAAGTTGTCTGCTATCTACCACAAACTAGATGTGGCATCTTCTTCTAGAAATCCGGTAAATCTAGAAGAAGGAATCTTTGTCCGCAAGGCAAACTATGAGAATCCACTTTCCCCAGAGAAAAGGGATTCGATACTTAAAAAGAGTCAGGAGACAAAGAAACCCCGAACCAAGAGAATTAGGTTTAACCCCGAAGTTCAAGAGTTGGGTAATAGTACACCTTGGGAAGATAAAATAGACGGGAAATGGGCAAATCTCTATATGCTAGCTACTGTAGCAGAAAATGCTAATCTTTAAATATCCGATAAGTTGGGTCTAGTAAGAGAAATCACAATCCCGTAAATAAATAAAGTCCTAAGTGTGTTTATTTCTGTTGTTCTTTGTATAAATTAGTATGCAATAAAACTTCAGTATTTTGTTTGTTAAACTTTGTTCCAAAGTTTTAACATTGCATTTTACATATATGCTATGCAGCATGAATGAGATGTCGGAAACAGTCCAGAATCTCAACTTATATCCAGTGCCTATCGAAGTCTCTCACGACTTTACTGGTTACATTGCTGACATAGAAGAACCTGTGGAATTCCAAGCTCCACCGCTGGAAAAAGCCAAACCTAAAAAGAAGAGAAGATATGTAGGGTGGAGGAAAGTGCGCCGTAGGAAAACTACCACTAGGAAACTCCCTAAAATAGAAAATCCTGTGAGTGTGAGCAAGGGAAAGGAAATAGAAACTGGAGAAGGTTCGAAATCACCTGAAAAAGAAATAGGAATAGATCTGAAACAAAAGGGAATAGAGATTGGCGAAAGCTCTAAACAGTCTGAGGAAATCACGTTCCAGGACGAAATAGATCGCCTACTGGAGAATTGTGATGTTTTAGAACCTATCAACGATAATCTCTTTTCTTACCCGGCTACAGTTCAATTCCCACTAAACCTAGGACCAGCTATTCCAGACCCACTAGTTCATACCAGACCATTAGGCCAAATGGAGGAATGGTGGACTAATGATTGGCAATTCCAAAACATAGTTAACAGTCCTTATAGTTTCCTTCCACAATTTGACCCAGAACCACTCCCAAATCCTCCCATGAGTAATGAAAACCTAGCTGAACTCCGTCAGTTCGGTGAAGAACTGATAGGTACAGGTAATAGGATCAGGGAAATGGGAGAGCATCTAACTTGGAAGTACGATGAGAGGGAGCACCGTTACTAGAACCGTCAGTTAAACCACAGAAAGCCGCATTATATGATAGTAACTTAAAATTCTGTAAAATGGGCAATAAAACTCTGTAAAATACGGTGTGTATGGATGCATATACAATATACTAACAAAGTAAAAGTCGAGAAATCGACAATTTTGGTTATATTCGAATGATGTGATAATCTATGTGTATCTATGTGAATTTTGTCATTGATAAGTTAGACACTAATAATTTTACTAATTAGCAGATGGAAAACGCTAATAATGAACCAATTAATGAAGAAAATCAATCTGAGCAAGAACAGGAAGATCAATATATAACTCGACAAGATATCGAGCATTTTATCGCCCAAGGGATAGCTCATGCTATTCCAGAAATTGTAGCTGCTGTTCGAAAACCTGCCGAACCACAATTAATTCCTAGTAAACGTATTCCAGAAGATAACGGCAGTAACAGCATAAATGGAGGCGGTAATCATGACGATCATGATCCGCAGCAGGCCCCACTCCCTAAAAGAATGAAAGCTGCAACGCCTGGTTGCACTTATAAAGAATTTCTTGCTTGCAAACCCGCTGAATTTGCAGGTAACGAAGGGGCAACTGCAACACTGCGTTGGTTAGAGAAAACCGAGGCAGTAATTGCAATAAGCAAATGTGCCGATGGAGACCAGGTGATGTATGCATCAAATCTATTCAAAGAAGGAGCACTCGAATGGTGGAACACGGTCCTCCAGGCAAAAGGAAGAAGGATAGCTTATGCAATGAGTTGGGAAGAATTTAAGAGTTTAGTAGAAAGAAAATTCTGTCCCGAATACGAGAAGGAACAAATGGCAAACAAGTTCCTAAGTCATCGTATGTTAGGCGTAGATTGTCGGGGCTATACTTCGACATTCTTTGAATACGCAAGGGTAGTGCCATCACTGGCTTCGCCAGAACCGGTACTTATCTCTCGTTACATCTGGGGGTTAATTAGTGAAATCCGAAACATCGTTAAAGCTGCGAGACCTCGTACTATTGACGATGTTGTAGAATTAGCTAATACCCTAACAGATGAATTGGTACGCACAAGAGAGGAAGATCGCAAGAAGGAATTAGCTCACAAGATTACCCAAGGATTTCGTATGGGTAATGTCAAGAAGAGAGGAACCGGACAATCCTCATCATCTCCTTTCTGCAAAGTTTGCAAAAAGAAGCATTATGGACAATGCAATATGGTTTGCAATTTTTGCAAAATGAAAGGACATCGGGAAGAAGACTGCAGGAAGAAAACAAAAGTTTGTTACAATTGCAGAGAGAGGGGACACTTTCAATCTGAATGTCCTAAGTTAGCTAAACCTATAGTTAACCAAGCCAGACCCACGGAAGGAACAACCAAGAAAAATGCTCGTGCATTCCAGCTGACCACTCAAGAGGCCGAACTCATTCCAGATGTGATAGCCGGTACGTTCTTAGTTCACAACGTCTTTGCAAAAGTATTATTTGACTCTGGTGCGAACCAAAGTTTTATAAATACTTTATTTTGCCAAGACCTTAAGTTACCTTTAACCACTCTTAGGCAAAACTTCACAGTAGAAACCGCAGAAGGAAATTCTGTAAAATTAGATAAAATCTGGCAAGAAGGAAAAATAGAGTTATTAGGCCATAAGTTTTCTGCAAATTTGTTACCAATGAATTTAGCAGGATTCGATGTAGTATTAGGAATGGATTGGTTAATAGCCAACCATGCTCGAATCCTATGTGACAAAAATGCAGTAGAAATTCAAACCCCTACAGGAGAAGTAATTTTAATTACTGGAAATAGACCTCGAAAGCCACTAAAATTCATCTCAGTAATGAAGTTGGCTAGTTATTCGAGAAAACAGGAAATGATGTATATGATTTCAGTAATCATTAATACTAAGGATAAGGAACTTCAGGACATCCCAGTAGTGTCAGAATACCCAGACGTTTTTCCAGAAGAATTACCTGGATTACCACCTGATAGGGAAGTAGAGTTTAGAATTCATTTAATTCCAGGTACTGCACCAATAGCTAAAGCACCATATAGATTAGCACCTACCGAAATGCTAGAATTGAAAAAGCAATTAGATGAATTATTAAGCAAAGGATTCATACAACCTAGTTCATCCCCTTGGGGTGCACCGGTACTGTTTGTGAAAAAGAAAGATGGATCGATGAGAATGTGTATCGATTATAGAGAATTGAATAAGGTTACAATTAAGAATCGATACCCATTACCTAGGATTGATGATCTTTTTGATCAATTGCAAGGAGCTAGGTATTTCTCTAAGATAGATTTAAGATCCGGATACCATCAGTTGAAAGTACAAGAAGAAGACATACCTAAAACTGCTTTCAGAACTAGGTATGGTCATTATGAGTTTACAGTCATGCCCTTTGGATTAACGAATGCCCCAGCAGCATTCATGGACATGATGAACCGAATCTGTAAACCATACTTGGATAAATTTGTAATCGTTTTCATCGACGATATACTTATTTACTCCAAAAGCCAAAAAGAACATTGTGAGCATTTACATGTTCTCTTAACTTTGTTAAGAACCGAAAGGCTTTATGCCAAATTATCAAAATGTGAATTCTGGCTGCAAGAAGTACAATTCTTAGGTCATGTGGTAAATCACGAAGGTATCCATGTAGATCCTGCTAAGATAGATGCAATTACGAAGTGGAAAGTTCCACAAACAGCTATGGAGATAAGAAGTTTTCTAGGCTTAGCTGGATACTATAGACGATTTATCAAAGATTTTTCTAAGATAGCCGTACCATTAACTAAGTTAACCTGTAAAGCTGCTAAGTTTGAATGGGGACCTAGACAAGAAGAAGCCTTTAAGATTTTAAAGCATAGGTTGACAAATGCACCAATCTTAGCTTTACCCGAAGGAACAAAAGATTTTGAAGTATATTGTGATGCTTCAAAATTAGGATACGGATGTGTGTTAATGCAACGCAAGAAGGTAATTGCGTATGCTTCTAGACAATTGAAAAGGCACGAAGAAAATTATACGACTCATGATCTAGAATTAGGAGCCATAATTTTTGCCCTTAAGATATGGAGACATTATCTGTATGGAAGTAAGTTTACTGTCTATACCGATCATAAAAGTTTAAGATATATATTTGGGCAAAAAGAATTAAACATGAGGCAAAGAAGATGGATGGAGATGCTAAGCGATTACGACTGTGATATCCAATATCACGAAGGAAAGGCAAATGTAGTTGCAGATGCCTTAAGTCGTAAGTATCATGAGAAACAGAAACAAGTCCGTGCTCTGAGGTTAAATCTACAAGTAGATTTAATGGCACAAATTAAAGAAGTTCAGAAAGCAGCAATCCAAGACGATGCTGAAGGAATGAAAGGTTACCTAAAAGAATTAGAACAAGGAAATGATGGAATTTGGAAATTCCATAAGAAACGAATTTGGGTACCTAAGCAAGGAGAATTAAGGAATAAGATTTTAGAAGAAGCTCATAAATCTAGGTATACCATGCACCCAGGAAACAATAAGATGTACCAAGATTTAAGAAATAATTTCTGGTGGATAGGAATGAAAAAGGATATAGCGGAATACGTATCCAAGTGCTTAACTTGTTCACAAGTTAAAGCTGAACACCAGAAACCTTCAGGACTACTACAACAGTTAGAAATGCCTGTATGGAAATGGGAACTTATAACAATGGACTTTGTTACAAAGTTACCCAAAACCAAAAGAGGTAATGATGCGATTTGGGTAATCGTAGACCGATTAACCAAGTCAGCTCATTTTCTACCAATGAAAGAAACCTTTAGTATGGAAAGGTTAGCACAACTCTACGTGGACGAAGTAGTATCCCTACATGGAGTTCCGCTCTCCATTGTATCGGATAGAGATAGTCGATTTACTTCGCATTTCTGGAAAAGTTTTCAGAAAGCAATGGGAACTCGACTAAATCTAAGTACTGCTTATCATCCACAAACAGACGGACAGAGTGAAAGGACCATACAAACGTTAGAAGACATGCTCCGAGCATGTGTAATTGACTTTGGTGGTAATTGGGATAACCATTTGCCATTAATTGAATTCTCCTATAACAATAGTTATCATTCAAGCATCGAAGCTGCACCATTTGAAGCACTCTACGGACGTAAGTGCAGAACTCCAGTATGTTGGACAGAAATCGGAGAAAGTCAATTATCAGGTCCTGTAATTGTACAAGAAACTACTGACAAGATAACTCAAATCAAGGAAAGACTAAAAACAGCTCGAGATCGTCAAAAGAGCTATGCAGACAATCGTCGCAAGCCTTTAGAATTTCAAATCGGAGATAAAGTACTTTTAAAAGTTTCTCCTTGGAAAGGAGTAGTACGATTCGGTAAGAAAGGAAAGCTAAGTCCAAGATACGTTGGACCATTCCCCGTGATTCAACGAATAGGACCAGTTGCTTATCGTTTACAACTACCAGAAGAATTAGCTGGAGTACATGATGTATTTCATGTATCCAATCTTAAGAAATGCTTAGCAGACGAATCCCTGGTAGTACCTCTTCAAGATGTAGAGGTGAACGAAAAGTTAAAATTTATAGAGAAACCACTACAGATTGAAGATAGAAAGGTCAAGTTTCTCAAGCACAAACGACTAGTGCTAGTAAAGGTCAAATGGAATTCAAGAAGAGGACCAGAATACACTTGGGAACTGGAATCAGAAATGAAGCAAAAGTACCCTCATCTATTCCAGTAAATCTCGAGGACGAGATTTTTCTTAAGGTGGGGAGGATGTAACAACTGCCACTAAAATCTATAATTAGGATGGTAATTAGGTAATAAGGAAACCCTAATTGAGAAACCCAAGTAATTCTGCACTAACCCTAAAATTTCCAGAATAATCAGAATCAGGATCAGGGCCCCTAAAACTCAGGGGGGGCAAAACCCTAGTTACGATTATCATCATAACTCTCTGTCGAAATAGAATTTTAAAAATCTAACGACTCAGCAAGCCTACACACGCAAAGACCTAGTCTATGAAAGTAGGGTGGTCACTCGCGTAGCGCGACGCCTAAAGGGGTACCCCCTCGCGCTACGCGACGGTGACAAATTTTCAGTATAAATAGCAGGGGTTGGGACTTGAAATCTGGCACTTGAACGACGTTAAAATTCATAATATACGTCGAGTTATAAGCAAAACAGTCCCACACACACACAATTATCGAAACGCTGCCGCAATCAGGGTAATAACTCGATCGCTATTACGATTCAACGTCCGATCGATTATAACTATCCAACGATAGTCCGGGTGCTGCTCAATTGAGCTTGTACTTTGATTATTCGTCGTGATTTCGACTTGAATATTAGAGTGCTGTTCGAATTCGGACTATGCTCTGTTATTCGTTGTGAATCTGATTGAATTATCGAGTATTGCACTGATTAATCGTTGTGAAGGTTAATCTCGTGAATTGATGTAATTGCTGTATTAGTTACTAACCTGTGTGTGTGCATTGTGTTAAATTAGGTTTAAACAAGGCTAATCAGTAGGCTTATATCTATTGCTCGTTAATCTGCAATGTGAGTCATTCTTCTTTTTAAACTGTTTTCTCACAGTTTGTGAGTAAGTATTACAATACCTCAAATTATTTTCAAAAGTTATAATTACAGGGATTAAGTCTTTGTAATCACCAAATTACAGCTGGTATGTGGGGTATTGTGCACAGTACTGTTATTATCACTCTATGTGAGTGAATATTACTCTATGTGAGTTATTTCTACTCTGTGTGAGTACACCGTCACTATTTGGGCAACGGGACCCAATAGTGGTATGACCACAGTCACAGAAATGAATCGAGTGACAAATACCCATTCTTGATAATTGGTTGATAGAAACATTGTAATCGCTCTTAATACTGTAAATTATAACTAACGGGTCGTTTTAGAAAAACAGAATGATTCACTCAGTATTTCCCCGCTGACAAAACCTTTTTCAAACATGTTTCAGGTGATCTGTGTGATCCAGGAAAAGTGCAGTAAAGCACTATCAAGCTCAGAGAAGTGGCTCAGTGTAAATAAATGAATAAAACGTGTTTTGAAAAATAAAGATTTCTATGTGAAATCAACTTATTGTAAATTATGGGATGTATCCCTTAAACTTGGTGTAATATATTAAACGAGCATATTTCACGGATAAAAGATCCTGTTATAAAAAGACTTCCGCTGCCGCATTAATTAAATACCACGGGAACTGTCTCACGGTCCCCCGACTCCGTCCAGGGTGGGTCGGGGAGCCGTGACACCTGGAAATAAGCGCAACCGCGAGTTGTAAAGAAGAACACGATCGCCCTCTTGGAATTCTTTGTGGTCCTTCAAGCGTTTATCGTGCAATCTCTTCGTGCGCTCTTTGTACAACACAGAGCTTTCATAAGCGTGTTGTCACAACTCTTCCAATTCATGAATCTGGAGAAACCGGGCTTCACCTCCGGTTTTTAGGTCCAAATTTGCGGTTTTTAGAGCCCACATCGCTTTATGCTCCAACTCCACCGGTAAATGGCATGCTTTTCCGTAAACAAGCCTAAAGGGAGTAGTCCCAATAGGCGTCTTGTAAGCCGTACGGAAAGCCCACAACGCTTCATCAAGCTTATCCGACCAATCCTTGCGGTTTGCACCTACTGACCGCTCAAGGATTCTCTTCAGCCCCCGGTTCGTGACTTCCACCTGCCCGTTTGTCTGTGGATGATAGGGCGTGGATAAACGGTGATGCACACCGTAACGGGACAAAGCTCTCTCGAGCTGAGTATTGCAAAAATGCGTCCCTCTGTCACTAATAAGCGCTTTCGGAGCGCCAAACCGGGCAAATAAGCTCTTTAAGAATCTCACGACCACCCTGGCATCATTGGGGGTAAGGCCTATGCCTCCGCCCACTTGGATACATAGTCAACTGCGACCAGGATGAACTTATTACCTCGTGAGGGGGGAAATGGTCCCATGAAGTCTATCCCCCAGATATCAAAGACTTCACAAACTTGAATCCAGTTCTGAGGCATTTCATCACGTGCGGATATGTTTGCTGCCCTCTGGCAGGCATCGCACGCTCTAACCCAACTCTGCGCATCACGAAATATAGTCGGCCAATAAAACCCGGAATCCAACACCTTCTTGGCGGTAAAGTTGGCTCCATGGTGGCCTCCGGTAGGTCCCTCGTGACAATGGCGCAGAATATCTGTCGCCTCTTTCCCAGAAACACATCTCCTGATCACCTGATCAGCACCAACCCGAAACAAGTAAGGGTCATCCCAAATGTAGTGCTTGACATCCGAAAAGAATTTCCTCTTTTGCTGGTGAGTCAACCCTTTAATCAGAATCCCGCAAGCAAGGTAGTTCGCAAAGTCGGCGAACCATGGCGACTCATCGCATATCTCAACACTCATCAAAGACTCGTGTGGGAAGTTGTCATTTATGGAATCCCAACGCACGTCCACGATGTCTCCATGCTCTAACCGAGATAGATGGTCAGCTGCTACATTCAACGCACCCTTTTTATCTTGAATTTCAATATCGAACTCTTGCAGTAACAAGATCCACCTGATCAGACGCGGTTTAGCGTCCTGTTTGCTGAAGAGGTATCTGATGGCTGTGTGATCAGTATACACAACGGTTTTCGAAAGCACCAAGTACGATCTAAATTTGTCAAATGCGAAAACGACCGCCAAGAGCTCTTTTTATGTCATGGTATAATGCTCCTAAGCGTCGTGAAGAGCCTTGCTCGCATAATAGATCGGGTGAAAGTGCTTTTCTCTCTTTTGTCCAAGAACGGCCCCTATAGCGTAATCACTCGCGTCGCACATAATTTCAAACGGCAGACTCCAGTCTGGTGCAACTAAAATAGGGGCATCAATCAACTTTTGCTTGAGAAGGTCAAAGGCCCTCAAGCAATCATCTCCAAATATGAACGGAGTGTCTTTCTCCAACAAACGGGTCATGGGTCTAGCGATCTTTGAAAAATCCTTGATAAATCGCCTATAGAACCCCGCATGTCCAAGAAAGCTCCGTATCTCTCTCACAGAGGTGGGAGGCGGAAGTCGTGAAATAATGTCAACTTTAGCTGGATCGACCTCCATACCAGCATGAGAAATCTTATGTCCCAGAACTATGCCCTCCTTCACCATGAAGTGGCACTTTTCCCAATTCAGGACCAGATTCGTCTCCTCGCACCTTTTTAACATTTTCTTCAAATTTTCCAAACAATGATCGAAGGAGTCCCCAAACACCAAAAAGTCATCCATGAAAACCTCCATAGAATCCTCGATCATATCATGAAAAATTGCAACCATGCACCTCTGGAAGGTCGCTGGTGCATTACACAGCCCAAAAGGCATCCGCCGGTAGGCTAATGTGCCGAAGGGGCAGGTAAAGGTAGTCTTCTCCTGATCCTCAGGAGCAATTGGAATTTGGAAGTATCCAGAGAATCCGTCCAAGAAACAGTAATACAACTTCCCCGATGGACGTTCTAACATCTGGTCGATGAATGGAAGCGGGAAGTGATCCTTGCGAGTAGCATCATTGAGCTTGCGGTAATCAATGCAAACTCGCCACCCAGTGATGGTACGGGTAGGAATTAGCTCATTCCTATCATTTGAAACTACAGTCATACCACCTTTCTTAGGTACAACCTGCACCGGACTCACCCACACAGAGTCAGAAATAGGATAAATCATTCCGGCATCCAACAACTTAATCACTTATTTCTTCACCACGTCTTGCATATTCGGATTTAAACGCCTCTGATGCTGTGCACAGGGTTTGTACTCGTCTTCCATCAGAATATTGTGAGTACAAAAAGAAGGATTGATGCCCTTGATATCCATGATTTTCCATGCAATAGCTCTCTTATGAAGTCTCAGAACCTCGAGAAGCTGATTTTTCTCATTCTTTTCCAATGATGCCGAAATTATGACTGGTAAGCGACGCTCCTCGTCCAGAAATGCATACTCGAGATGTGGTGGGAGTTCTTTCAACTCCAAAGGCGTCGGATCTTCAACCGAAGGTTTTGCTTTCTCTTCTTTTACATGGCCAATTTCTAGAAACCTCTCCGGACTCTGGGAACCATCGTCACCAATCTGATAGACTGGCTGCTCGAAATCATGGCCCTCCTGCGTAATGCCAATCAGGTCCCCACACGACAGACGTGTGTCCGAATCAATCTCGTCAATAGTGCCTTGAAAATGAGAGCACACACATGCGTCGACAATGTCGACATAGTTAAGCATGTCATCGTGACCTTGCGGATGCTGCATTGATCTTTTAATATCAAATGTCACGTGCTCGTCATTTACTCGGAGCGTGATTTGGCCAGCTGCCACATCAACAATCACCCTCGCTGTATTGAGGAACGGGCGTCCAAGTATTAAAGGCACTCTTGAATCTTCGTCCATATCAAGGATAACAAAGTCCACGGGGAAGACAAATTTATCGATTTTTACAAGCGTGTTTTCCATAAATCCACGAGGATACTTTATTGAGCGGTCTGCCAACCGAATGCTCATTCTAGTGGGTGAGGGCTCACCCAGATCCAGCTTAGTAAAAACCTTATATGGCATAAGGTTGATACTCGCTCCCAAGTCAGCCAATGCATGGCTGACTCACATGTTTCCAATCAAACACGGGAGCGTAAAACTACCTGGATCTCCCATTTTCGTGGGCAGACGGTTTTACAGAACGGCGGAACAAGTTTCATTCATCAACACACATGATATATCCTCGAGCTTCTGTTTATTCGAGAGGATATCCTTTAGGAATTTTGATACTTTGGCATCTAGGCCAAGGCTTCAACAAACGGTATATTAATGTGTAGTTGCTTAAACAACTCAAGGAACTTACCGTATTGCTCTTCATTCTTCTGTTTCTTCAGCCTGCCTGGATAAGGTACTGGTGGAGTGTAATCTTTGACCGGCTCCTGGACTTGTGTTGTACTTGCTGGGCGTAGCCTGGCTTGCACCTCGTCCAGTGTGTCAGTCGGGACTGCTCCAGTGATCGGTGATGAGTCCGATATGACAGGTCCGGTAGTCTTTCCACTCCTGGTCATGATCGCATTCACATGCCCGCCCAGGTTAGGTTCTGTATTACCCGGAACACCACCTGGGGGTCTTTTAGACATCATCTGCGCCAGCTGACCAACCTGATTCTCGATATTCTGAATTGAGGCCTTCTAACTCCTCATTTCTCCCTCATTAGCTAGAAAGAAGCTGAGCCATCATATCCTCCAGCTTGGAACTAGACTGAGGGGCCTGCTGTTGGCAGCTACTCCTAGTGCCCTGATTCTGGTACGAATATGGACGCTGCTGGTAAGGTTGGTTGTATTGCTGGTACTGCTGAACCTGCTGTGGCGCTGGAGCACGCTGAGTGAACCCCAATGGGTTCTGATTACCTGTATTCGCTCGCCACCCAAAATTTGGGTGATTTCTCCAACCGGGATTATAGGTGTTGCTGTAGGGATTGTTCTGCGGCCTCACCTGATTACCCACAAAATCTACTTCTTCGTGGCCCTCATACACGACTCCCTGAAAGCATGCACCAGGCTCATGTGACACTCCACACTGGTCACATCCCGAACCAGCTTGTGCAATCATCTGTGACTTATCGAATTTCGCTGCAAGAGCCGAGATTTGTGCAGTAATGGCCGTGTAGTCATCCACCGTGTGTGCTCCTGCGCGAGATGATGATGATGCTGCCCGGCCTCTATCTCCTTCCCGACGCGAGTTGGATTTCAACGCAGCTTTTTCTATAATATCATACGCTTCAGTGGGCGTCTTAGTTCCTAGATCGCCTCCTGCGTTCACGTCTAATCGCTCCTGTGTGTTGTAACTGAGCCCCTGATAGAACGTCAAAACCAGCTGTCTCTTGGAGAAGCCATGATGTGGAACATCAATCAACAGATCTTTAAATCTCTCCCAGGTCGCGTGCAACGATTCTCCCTCGTCCTGGCGAAAGGAAACAATCCGTTCCGTAGCTTGTTTGTTTTCTCAGGCGGAAAATATTTCTGCATAAACTGCTCCGCCAACTGATTCCAGGTCCTGATAGACCCGGCTGGGAGTGACATAAGCCAAGCTCTAGCTTTGTCACGCAACGAGAAAGGAAACAACCTCAACCGAATTGCATACTCCGAAACACCTGTAATCCTAAATGTCGAACAAATAGCAAGAAAAGCGGCGATATGCCTCCCAGGATCCTCATGCTCACGCCCGTCAAACTGTACCGAGTTCTGCACCATATTAATAATACTAGATCTAATTTCAAAAGTAGGTGCATCTATAGTAGGCTGAAGGATACTCGGCTCCAGGCCTGCCCTTCCGGGCTGATTCGTTTCATTCAAAGGTCGGTCATCGTCCGCCATGACGACTCTTTCCTCGTCCCCTGAGCTTTCGTCTTCAGAAATTATCACCGGCTCGTCAATTGCTTTTGCAATGAGTTGTGCAATGACAAGTGACCTTTCTCGCAGCCTCTTACTTCTTCTAAGATTATGCGTTGGTTCGTCAGTCGGCTCAGCAACAGCGGGCGCGGGAGTTGAGGACATCAACCTGCAAACGAAAATTTGACACAATGAATACTTTATTAATATAATAATGTTGTTTTTTTTAGGCTGAAAAGAAACATAGTATTATTTTAAATGGGCTGAAAAATTTATAAAAATCCGAAAATGGGCCCGAAATTTTAAAAGAATTAAAGCCATGAAAATAATCGAATCGATTAGTGTAAAAACGATTTTTAAGAGCCGAAAACTCAACGAATAAATGAATAAATAAATCCGGATTAGAACAAATAAATGGAACAAAAATTTACAAGTGTACAAAAGAATCACGAAAACGAATAAATTGAATTAAAATCAAGAAATATTAACAAATAAATAAACAAATAAATAATCAGGAAAATATACACGAATATTAACAAGTATATACACCGATAACACAATGACTGGGGTCGTTCCTAAAACTCGCCATCTCCCCGGCAACGGCGCCAAAAACTTGAAGTGTGCGCGGCTACACATATTTTTACAATGAAATTACACACGATTTGGTTTTAAATTTATAAAAGTGATTATTACTTTTACATCAAAACACACACGAAAGAGGCAAGTGTACCCCCTCATATATGTAGTAAAGTATCGGTAAGAACCAAGTATCGATCCAAGGAAATGGGCAGAGAAATAATACTAGACCTTTGTCACTAAACTACCGGTAAAAACATAAGTTGTTTGATTTTTAATAAACTAAAGTAAGCATAAACAAATACTTATAAAACATAGTAGATTTCAAATACTAAAATAGGTAAATAGCCTTGCTTAATACACAACCAAAGCATGTAAACTAAGTCAGTTTTGGCACTAGAAGCATTTGGTCAATTTTCCAATTTAAGACAATTAGTATCCCTTTCGGGAATCCTAACATGACAATCATTCGGAAAGCTAAAACGATAAACACACTTTAACCATCTAAAATTGTTCTTTAACGTGCAATTGATAAATGTCTATGAAAATCTCCTGAAAATAAGTTAGTCATCCGTTAGGAGTTTTCTAACCTCACTTAAACAAGGAAAGCGACATCGATAAACACAATGCAACCACCGAGACAAGCATAAACTAGATTAAATCACAACCGAGTTCATTTTACAAATCTAGAATATAAATCCACCAAGCAAGCAATTTTGGCCGAAACTACTAACTAAGTTAACAATTTATATTAAGAATTCATAACGACACCATTTAACCCGTTAAGGTCCTTACGTGACGGCAAGCTTTCTTGATTAATAATAATTACATTTTATTAAACCACTAACCATTTCTAGTATCATGGTGCCCACATTTTAACCAAGTTTAAAGTTTACTAATACATGATTAAATAAGCTTCATTTTTCAACTATCTCAACTAACCAAGTACCAATCATCCAACACAATTACTTATAATCAAGAAATCAATATCAATAACAAGGTTGCAGACTAATCATCAAAGATAATCATAGAAAATACTTCCAAATGTCATTACAAACAAAGATTAGCATACTAATGGCTATAATCAAGCAAGGGATTGTTGTGTTTTTGCTCAAAGGCTTACATTAATACGTAATAATCAATCTAAATGCTTGAAACTTAACAAAAACATGGAAAGATTTAAGAAACCAAACCATAAACAAGCATAAGAATGAGAATCCGGATAGTAATCGAGTTAAACGAGACAATGTAGCTTGAATCTGGGTGAAAGCTAACGCCTCCGAAGCCTGAAAATCGCCTGAGTTGCTCTCCAAAATTCTAGAGTTACGAATAGAATGTTTCTGTTCGTTTTTTATATATTTTCGATGTCGCACGTCGTGCACCGATCGCATGACCGTTCACTTTTTTCATTATTGGAGTTACTGTTCATGACATCAGCAGAGTTGACTGGTCTTCGGTCTTGCACGACCGTTCTTCATATGGCACGATCGTGTATTTCCGGGATGTTGTTGCACGGACTGATGCACTGGTCGTTCATCACCGAGATTTGGCTGAACATCGGATCCGCACGGGGTGCAATATATTGCACGTCCGTGCGTCACCCAGATTGCCTTGCGCGCCGTGTTGCACTGGTCGTTCATCACCGGGCTGGTCTTGATATTCGGAGATGCACGGTCGTTCCTCAGACCGCACGATCGTTCCACTTGCCCAGGTCAGTTTTCTAACAGAATGTTCGCAGCTTCGTCGTTTTGTCCGGAAAGTCCTCGTTTTCACTATCATCTTGTCCGGTATGTTGTTTTAGGCCTGTAAACAAAATATACATAATTAAGTATCCGAATGACGATTTTACGGCCAAAAACGCATAAAATGGGGGACTAAAATATGTGTAAATTAGCGAATATCACCTAGGCTTAGCCGGTTACTGCCGACGCTTCATTGAAAATTTCTCAAGCATTGCGCAGTCCCTAACCCTCCTAACTCAAAAGGATAAGAAGTTTATTTGGGGAGAGGAACAAGAGGCAGCTTTTCAGTTGTTGAAACATAAGTTATGCAATGCCCCGATTCTTACCTTGCCGGAGGGAAATGAGGATTTTCTCGCTTATTGCGACGCATCTCGAAAAGGTTTAGGATGTGTGCAGATGAGACGGAATAAAGTGATTGCCTATGCCTCCAGATAGCTTAAAAGACATGAAAAGAATCATACTACACATGACTTAGAGCTTGGAGCCGTATTTTTTGCACTTAAGATATGGCGACACTACTTGTATGGGACTAAGTGCACTATCTAAATGTACTTACAACACATCTTTGACCAGAAAATGTTAAACATGAGACAGAGAAGGTCAGTAGAGTTATTGAATGATTATGATTGTGAAATTAAGTATCTCTCGGGTAAGGCCAATGTAGTGGCAGACACATTAAGTAGAAAGGAACGTATAAAACCACTTCGAGTATGGGCTTTAGGAATGATTGTACAAACGAAACTCAAGGAAAAAATTCGTATGGTCCAACGTGAAGCTTTGGGTGAAGCTCAGTTGTTAAACGAGGAACTACAAGGGAACGAGAAGGACTTTAAGGTTAAGACTGACTAAGTGTGTTATTTCAAAGACCGATTATGGATCCCAAAGTGTCACAATTTACGGGAATTGGTTATGCATGAAGCACATAAATCTAAGTATTCAATTCATCATGGTGCTGACAAGATGTACCATGATCTAAAGGAGTTTTATTGGTGGTCTGGTATGAAGAAGGATATGGCGATATATGCTAGTAACTGCTTGACTTGTGCTCGAGTCAAGGCAGAATATCAAAAACCATCTGGAATGTTACAACAACCTGAGATTCCCTAATGGAAGTGGGAACAAATCAACATGGATCTTGTAACTCATTTACCAAAAACACCAAGAGTTCATGATGCTATTTGGGTAGTCATGGATAGACTAACCAAATCTGCACATTTCATACCCATTCATACTAATTACAAGATGGAAAAATTGGTGGAACTTTACACAAACGAAATTCTAGCTAGACATGGAGTACCAGTTGCAATTATTTTTTACCATGATAGCCGCTTCATGGTTCAGACTATCATAGATATGTTTAATTCAAGGAAAGTGATATGAATCTCGAATATCTTGATAAACAGAACTTTAATAACGTATCTAGGTGTGGTGGATATGTTGTGGTACTTCCTATATATAAACACCCAGCTACATTATCAAGGTACTGTTAATCAAGGCATACGAGTTTCATGAGTTTCATGTTACGATTAGTTCTCCGATTAGTTATGCTTTGGTCGGTATTGCGTCTTGACATCGACCTTGTTTCATGCGGTAGGTTCATACTTTCTTAAACTCATTATCGCATGCTCTAATATATGTTACCCACATTTCTTCCCCTACAAAAGGAAACTTAGTAATTGAATTTCGGGGACGAAATTTCTTAACTGGGAGAGAATGTGACAATCGCCACAAAACCAGGTAAATCCTAATTTGAATTACCCAGCTTACACGATTAACAAACTGATACTGATTATGCCTCAGTTAAATCCAAAGGCACGTTATACATAGCATATGAGAAAAAGGACCAAAAAGAGTTACATTGGGGCCATTGAATTCAGAAAACCGATTAAACTAAAGAAACGCTGGATAACTGGGTTTTAACGGGTTAAAACTGCCGTAGGTGCCGTAAGCGAACCTAGGAATACGGAAACGCTCAAACATGATCCGTAAACTATAACATAGGATCATTGATGCTTTATTGGGTAGAAAATGCGTTAAACCAAGCAACTTACGGTTAGCGGAACGCCTTAAGTTTTAACGCACACTGTACAATCCAAACATGTGTTGTAACATCAGTTAAGCCTGAAAAAGACTAATATAACCTAAATACAAGATGTTTTGAGTAATAACGTCCAAGTGTTCAAGCTTTTGCATCGGTTGGGTTCGTTTTAATTTTCTGCGCAAAAACGCCTATAAAAACGCCCCGTTTTATGAATTTTTACCGCACCTGGGGAGCGTTTAAAACCGATAACGAACCAACACTTAAAAATCTACTTGAACTTATCTATATGTGGGAATTAGAGTTGTTGACTAGTCAAAGGGGATAAAAAAGTCCACCCTTGTGTTCAGCCACCTCCATAAACCCACCAAACCAAGCACACACCTCACAAGCTTCATTTTTAACCACAAATCCTACCAAACTCTTTATTATAAAACCTAACTTGATTTGTTCACTTCAAAAAATTCTGCCAAAACTCACAAGAACACAAGGTTATACATCGTTTTCTTATTCCTTTCTTTTCTTACTTTAAACTAGCAAAACCATGTCTACTTTGATCCAAACAAGGCCAAACCCACGGCCATGTAATTTTTTTTAAGTCATGTCACTGTCCCATGAAGTTTTGCAATCAATTTTATCAACAAAGGATGTGTTTTGGATCAAAAACGACATTTATTCGGCGCAAAGTTCGCCTAAAGAAAATCAATAGCAAAAGAACATCAAAAGGGCTTGATTGATGAATCCAAATACATGTTTGTTTTGTACATGTTCTGTAGGTACTATACCCAGAAAGTCGTCGCAAACGGATCTAGGAATCTAGGCCTAACGAGTGATACGCTGAAAGGTATAATAATCAGGCGAAATTTTAATATTTATGGAAATTGTGTTGCCTACAGATTTGGACGTGGGTACTATTTGAACTTGAGATTTTAGGACATGGTTTGGGACAACATAAAAATGATCTCGCCAAAATTTGGGAATTTTTGGACAAACGAGGAATATTTGGCGAATTTATTACGTCTAAACACAACTAAATCGAAAAAAAATAGTAAACTATTTCAATAAATTCCCAATTTTTTTTGCAGAATGATCACATATACTATGGGTAAGCCTCACACAAAAATTTGGCCTCAACGGATAAGCCGAGCTATAGTTTTAAAATCACACATTTTATGAGGTTTTCGGTATTTTAAAACCGGGTTTAGAAAATTTTCGTGAACTTCAAATTTTTACTGGGAGTTTATATCTCTATAGAGAGTGTTCAGTAAAATTTTCGGAATATTTAGGGTTCGGATGGTCGGTTCGCCAAATTAAACGGTTTATATACGATTTAAACCATATTTATTAAAAATAGTAAATAATGTTTAAAAATTATAAAAATAATTTACCTGGGAAATTTATATCAGAACTAATTTCTACAAAATTTTTAGAATTTCAAAAATTACGGGTTTATTTTTATAAAATTACGCATTTAATTATTATTTTTAAATAATAATCGACAAATTTTAAACACGTAACGAACCCGCCAAAGTTTTTATACCACTCCGGTGATATTTGGCAATAATTGGAAGGTCAAGAATAAATCCCGACCCCTCCAAACTAAATTGGATTAGAACAGGTATATTACACACTTATCCGGTAATTAACCGACTTTAAATACGGAAACACTTATTTGGGCGACCTAGACCCTCCAAACACCCGAACTCCCTTAATATAAAACTAATCATTTTTCATATACTACAATATGGTATCCTTTGTTTAAACATATCATTTCCCGAACACCTCGAACAAACAACTTTGTCCGGTATGGTAAACGGTGTCTGGCGTCCAAACCTGATTTCAAAACGCCGACCATGTCAAACTCCATGTTCTAATTACCCTAATTTGTTCCTAGACATTTAAACCTAGGCTAACCTAGCCTACATACATTAACCGTATGATACTGGTATTAGGTGTGGATTAGCATACTTTGATAACCTAGTATCTGTGCAATCTGTGAGTTCTACTATCCCTCTCTTTTTAATACATGTTTTACTATTTTCATAGAGGGTACAATTGATTGATATACGTGTGCACATGCAAACTGTTTGATACTATTTATCTGAGTAGACACTTAACATGCTTAAATCCCCACAAGCAAGTTATACAATGCCGGTGAATACTGTGGATAGTACTATTTGGCCCGACAAGCCTAGACCGTGCTGAATACAAGGTTGTATGCCGGTTGCGCAAACACGCGGTCGCACATATTCATAACAAGCTATGATGTGTTAGGAATAGCCACATGGGGTACTTGGTTATTGGTTGTGGTTGATGTTGGCCACGGTGATTGGATACTGGTCTCGGCTTAACTTGTAACTCAGAGAAATTTTATCACATGTGCAACAAAACATTTTCTAATATATTTTGAAAACAAACAAACTTGTGGAATTCGCCAGCTTTATGTTGATTTTTTTTAAATTAACTTTTCCGGTAACCAGGACACTACGTGACGACCCCCTTTGTGTTTGTTGTTTGTGAAGTTTATGTGCGATACTATGTGGATAGAGGCATGCTACTTAGCTAAATAAAACGGTTCATGGAAACTCGCGTAGTATCTAGTTAAAATATGTAACAATAATGTGTAATAGCGACACGTAAAACAATGATGTATCATATTGTTTAATTAATGTTTAATAAAGTATCTTTATTACAATGACTCAAACCAGAAGTGTCTGTTGCATCCCTTTTTATCGTTTCCGCTGCTAGTCGGGGTGTGACAAAATGGCAAAAAAAAACGTGAAATTCTGAATTTTCAGTTTGCACGAGCTAAACTCTACTTCGCACGAAGTGAAGTTTCACCTCACACGAAGTGAACATTTAACATCGTACGAAGTGGAATTTTATCCTTACTTCGCACGAAGTGAATTTTCAGAAAATTGTTGTTTTTACTTCGCACGAACTGAATCTCACCAATCATTTATTCACAAATTTCGATAAAAATGGAAAACGGGTTTTATAATGAGTTTGCTACATCTAGGGGTGCAAACGAGCCGAGCTACTCGCAAGCTACTCGAGCTCGACTCGAAAAAAAGCTCGAACGAGCCGAGCTTAAATGAGCTCGAGCTCGAGCCCGAGCCTAAAAACAAGCTCGTTTACTAAACGAGCCTGAGCCCGAGCTTTGCTTATCGAGCTCGAGCCGGCTTGCGAGCCTAATCGAGCTTTCTGTTTGAATATTTTTTTATTAATATATAAAATATATATTTATATAATAATAATTACCATTTATATAAACATAAAAAATAACTAAATTATATATACATAATAATAGTTATAAGTAATATAAATTAATTAAAAAATAATAAACGAGTCGAGCCCGAGCCGAGCTCGAGCTTGAAAAATTACCTTCGAGCCGAGCTCGAGCTTCAGAAATTAAGCTCGAATCAAGCCGAGCTCGGGCTCGGCTCGGCTCGTTTGCACCCCTAGCTACATCATCCACCTCAACTTTTATTGCATTTACCCAAAATCTGAACTTGGATAATCTAATGGGTACTATGCAGAAACCGCCGAAGTTGATTAATCTCGAAGATTATGGAGGGTGGAATGAACGTTTTGTCAACTGGGTACAAGCCAATTATTTCGATTGCTGGTATGCTATTGAATAAAAATATGTTGCTCCCACCGGAGATAATGGGCTTGAAAAAATGTTAACTCAACTGACTGAAGGTGAAAAGGAAAAATTCATGAGAGAAAAGAAGATGATGAATATCTTGCAGCAAGCCATCAAAGAAGATATATTCATTTTATTACAACATGAAGGTGATGCTCAATCAATTTGGAATGCGTTAAGAGTGAAGTTTTAGGGTAGCAAACAAATGATAAAAGCAAAAAAACGCTACTCAAGAAAGAATTCGACATCTTTACAGCATTTAGGGGCGAATCGGTGAAACAAGTGATTAAAAGATATTGTCATCTTGTCCTGGAAATGAAATGGTTGGGTAATTCGGAAAGATGATGATGAATGGGTTGACAAGTTGGTCGACACATTACCTCAGGGTGAATGGTCGACTTATCTAACTAATTTGAAAAACAATTCAGAGTATAGTAGTTTGAGTCTGTTGGGATTGAACCCTATCAGAGGAACAGATAATTAAAGCCAAAACTGGATCAGAACAGTGGATTATGAATAAGCAGATGCTGATACACAAATCTCTCCCCTTGAAATGATTACAACTACTGATGACCTCCTATCTGCTGATCTTACCAAACTGCTGACTCATAACTGCTGCTCAACTAAAGATCTGATGGAAGACTAAAGTCCTGCTGATTCAATCTACTGCCTTGAGTCAAGCACTGCTAATCCGGACAAGTGCTGCTGGGTTCACAGCAATAGAAGGTTGCAGCAGCTGTTCTAAAGTCTGTTTTGTAATAGAATGTATTAGCAGTAGTTAGCACAAGCAGTGTCTATATAGATCAGAGGTTAGAGTTTGTTAGGAGGTTAGATGTCACTTTCATGGTAACGTCAGCAAAGATGCTCAGTAGTTTGCAAGTGCCTATAAATAGTTCAATACTTTGTACTGTTCTATTAGCTCTCTACATCATTCGTCTTCTTTGCACGAACAAACTACTGAGCTCGGGCTGAGGGGGAGTTTGCATTCATACATCTATCTTTGTAATCGTTGTTGAAATTAAATTCAATCATTCGGTTCATTGTGTAAAAGATGTTTGATTAAAGTATTACTCTCATTTGATTGTATGCAAAGTTTGTTTTCATTTTAATTCCGCTGCACAACTCATCCATTATTCATCTTAACTTCAAACACAAAATACAATCAAAAAGAAACTCAGATCCAACAATTGGTATCAGAGCTTGGACAGTCAAATTTGATTTAACAATCATTTTGACGTAAAAAGTTCAGCTCAAAACAGTTGGTACTGATCGTTTGTTCGTCGTTGAAAAACAGAGTAAGGATTAATCACCACTAAAGTTGATTTCTCAGTACCTGTAAAACAACAAGAATGACGTCACAATCTCAGGATGATAAAAACATTGGTTCTCTCTTTAAACCACCTATGCTAAAAAGAAATGAGTACAACATCTGGCAGAGGAGGATGGGTCACATCCTCGCTCAACAAAGCACAGGTTGTTGGAAGTCTGTCATCTTTGGTCCTCATGTTCCTACAGTGCCAATCGCTGAAGAAGCTAAAAAACAAGTTCCAAAACCCGTTGAAAATTATACTGAAACGGATTATCAAAAGTTTGAACTAGATGCTAAAGCATTTAGTATCATAGCATCAGCGCTGCCCAACGAAATATATGCTGGATTGTTACATTGTGACAATGCCAAAGAGTTGTGGGACGCACTTAAGGAACAGTTTGGAGGTACCGAAGAGGTCATAAAAAACAATAGGGAAATCCTGAACCAACAGTATGAAACATTTTGTCATGTTAAAGGTGAATCACTGACGCAACAATTTGAGCGGTTCAGTTGTCTCATCAGTGAACTGAGGCTTGTTAAAACCACTTTTACAAACTCAACTCAAAAAAGCAGGTTCCTCAGGTCACTGCCAGATAAATGGGACACAATAGCGTTTGTCACCCGAAACTCACCTTAGTTCAAGGATCTGACCTTGACCCAACTCCATGGTCGACTCCTGACCTACGAAAGGGAGTTGAACCAGAAAAGGAAGTTACAAGAGTCAGGGAAAACCGTTGATGATTATTCATTCGGTAACACTGCTCTTCTGGGTCAAGAAGAATCTGGTGGTAGTGGTAAGGATCAGGGTTATGTTCACTTCATTGACATAACTGCTGGTGCAAATTTTAACAACCCTGAACCTCACTCTACAGGTTATGCATTCACTGCAAACGAAAACCAGATGTCAGACAATTTAAGCTTTGAACTAAATGATTTGCAGCATTTTGACCCCACTGATCTAGAGGAAATGGACATCTTGCATCAACTGGCCTTGCTAAGTGTTAGAACTAGCAAGTTTTATAAAAGAACAGGGCGAAAATTCCCAGGGTTGCATGGGAATCTAAGGGTTGGGTTGGATAAATCGAAAATCAAGTGCTATAAGTGTAACAGGTTAGGACATTTTGCTAGAGAGTGTAGGAGTCAAACAACTGGTCCCATAATTACTCACCCTAGTTCAAATCCTAGACCTCAAAATCAAAACACTGTGCATTATGCCCAATATGCCCCAGCAGCACATGTGAACACTGCTCACTATGTTGTTGCTCCTGTGCCAGTGCATTATGTCCAAACAGCTGCTCCACAGATTCAATATGTTCAAACCCCTGCTCCCCAGGCACAAGTGCAACCTGCACCACAAACCACTGCTCCAGTAGCAACACAACCAGATCAACAAAGTTTCTTTACTCAAGAGTTTGTTGACTGGAGCAGTATGCCTGAAGACCTCAGTGATGAAAACTTTGCACTCTATGCTTCTAATGTTTCTTCTCATGATGAATTTTGTTTGATGGCATTAGAGTCAATACAGGAGGGTGTTGAATCTGAAGAAAAACAGCTGGTCTCTGAAACAGTGGATGAGGTGATTGAAGCAGTGGTTACTGCTGTGGCTGATGAAGTACTGTTGGAAGAAAGTTTAGGTACCCTGATTGAACCACTGACAGATCTATGGTCCGAAGAAGATAAGAAAGAAGAAAAGGCAGGTGAAGAAGAAGAGAGCTGGTGATGAAGAGAATACTCAGTGTGATTGTGCAATGATGGCTGCTGCCAAGGTATCACCTCAAGTTCTAGAAAAACTATGTTCTGACAATTGCGTTATTGCTTTTGCTAACATCAAAGAGGTGAATGAAAACCTTAGGAACAAAATCTTAACCGATGAAGTCAAATTTGAAAGATCTTTAAAAGAACTTAAAAACAAATTGGCTGAAAAGGAGAAAGAGATTAGCAGCATGAAAGAAGAGCAAAGCATAACCAAAACCCAACTCCAAACTATGGTAGAAAAATACCAAGTTTGCAAAAAGGAGTTAGAGTCCACCCAGATCACATGTGAGAAATGGGTGGAATCATGCAAAGGGTATCAGGTTGTGCTTGAGAAATAGATAAAAAGCAATGTGAAATTTGGGGTTGGTTATAGAAAACATGATGACGAAAACACTGCTTTTGAAAAATCTGTTTCAACCACTGATGTAACTACTGAGTACATCCCCACAAACAAGAATGGCCAAGAAGTGAAAATCACTGACAAACTTCGTAACAAAATCACACTTAACAGACCAATGGGCCCCTCTGCTTTTGAGGAGATTGAAAATCATCAATTTAAACCAAGATGGTCTGATGAGTGTGATATTCTTGAAAATTTCAAGCCAATTGACTTTACATCAACTGATGGTGTTAAAGCTCCAAAAGCTAAAGTCATTCCTCTTAAGGACATCCCAGCAGTGGTTAAAACCTCTGCTGCAAAGGAGTCTGAAAAGAGGAAGAAGAAAGAAAAAATTGATAACTTGTTTTGTGAATTTTGTGAGAAAAGGAACCATCTAACAAAAGATTGTTTCCACTTAAAAGCTTATGACATAAACAAAACAAGTGTCATAGTTTCAGCTGAAAGCTGCATTGTTTGAGGAAAAACAAACCACAAAACTCAAGCATGTGTGTATCTCAAAAACTTTGACATCAAAAAGAATGAGTACCTTGCTAAAACATCCTTGAAACAACCACTGTTTGTACAAGTTCAAACAGCTGTCACAAAACAGCTGAACCAAACATCTGTTAAAAGAGATGTTCAGGTTACTGATGCACCTCCTGCCAATCAGTTCAGAAAAGGCAAGGAAAAACAGTCCTACCAAAGGATTCCACACGTTTATGAGGCCTACAAAAAGCCCTCTAAACCCAGAGTGAATAGGCATCCTTTCGTTTACCAGCAGGTGATTGGGCAAGACCCTCAACAGTGGTTAGCAAGGAACTGTACTAAAACTGTCTAAACCCCTGACTTAACCACTGTTCATCACACTGCATCCATACCAGACACTGTTGAGACTCCATCCAAAGCCCTGTTGGCTTTGGAGTCCTTAATGAACTAATCCTTTTACTTCACGTGCAGGGAGCTTCTGCATGCTTTGATAGACTTTGGTATGTAGATAGTGGAGGCTCCAGGCACATGACAGGATGTAAAGCCCTCCTCAAAGACTTTAAAATCCATGGTGGGGGTGATATATCTTTTGGAAATAATAGTAAAGGAAAGGTTTTGGGGTCTGGAACAGTGCAATCTGGCAATGTAAAATTTGAAAATGTCAATCTAATAGACAATCTAAAATTCAACCTTCTGAGTGTATCCCAAATGAGTGACAAAGGGTTTGGGTCATTCTTCACAAAAGATTGTTGTAGGATTGTTGGACCAGAAATGGTCAAAAAGATTGAAGCAATAATCAAAAATGGTCAAACTAAACTTGTTGCTCAAAGAAGTGGCAATGTTTATGTTGTTGACATGTCAAAAGAGTGTCCCAGAGCTGATGCCTGTCTGTTCTCAGCTGCCTCTAACAAAGAGACAGAACTTTGGCACAAAAGACTGGGGCACACAAATCTTAAGACAATAACAGAAATTTCAAAAAATGGTTTGTTGAGAGGCCTACCACAAAAATTGTTTTCATGTCCTGAACATTGCATTTCCTGTTTAAAAGGAAAACAGCATAAAAGTTCCCACAAGTCCATTGAAGAGTCCAAAACAACCTAGTGTTTGCAAATGCTACACATGGATTTGTTTGGCCCAGTTCAAGTCATGAGCCTTAAAAAGAAAAGATATTGTTTGGTTATAGTTTATGACTTTTCTAGGTTTACATGGACTTTCTTTTTGCACTCTAAAGATGAAACTGCAGGCATTTTGCAAGACTTTGTGACACAGGTTGAAAAGCAATTTGACCTTCCAGTGAAAAGCTTTAGGAGTGACAATGGCACAGAATTTAAAAATAGGGAGTTGGATGCCTTCTGTGTGAAGAAAGGGATTGTAAGGCAGTACAACATCCCTAGAACACCAGAGCAAAATGGGGTTGTTGAAAGAAAGAACAGAACTTTGATTGAGGCTGCCAGAACCATGCTTGCAGATTCAGGTTTGCCATTAACTTTATGGGCAGAGGCAGTAAACCACTGCTTGCTATGTCCAGAACAGAGTTTTAATAAACCCCAGGCACAAAAAGACTGCCTATGAAATTTTGTATAAAATCAAACCACTGATCTCATACTTCAAGGTGTTTGGCTGCCCATGCTTTATTTTGAATTTAAAAGATTCCATTTCAAAATTTGCAGCCAAAATAGATTGTGGTTATTTTCTGGGATACTCAACCACTGCCAAGGCCTACAAAGTGTTCAATGCACGGACCAAGGTAGTGGAGGAGACTTTGGATGTAAAGTTCAATGAACTTTCATCAATGAAAATCCCAGCAAATACTGCTGAACTGTTTGATCTTGAAAAATTCACTTTTGAAAATACTGCTGTCAAGACTAACAGTGCAGGTCCATCAGAGGATACAACACCAGACTATGGGTATGAAGTCATCATCCCTCAAAGGTCTGCCACAAAGGGAAAAGCATCAGTTGTTCAAAACATCTGTCAAAGCTCAACCACTGCTACATCAACAGTTGTTGACCAAAGTAGCCCATTCACCACTGCTTCCACATCCTCAAACACTGCTGACAAAAGTCCTCAAACAGTGGATAAAAGTCAGCAGTTGTCCACTCCATTACCACCCATTCCACCACCTTTTGAAGCCACTGCTGGGTCATCAAAGTCATCAGCAGTGGTTAGCTCAGATGATACACATTTGCAGCCTTCACCAACAAATGCCATCATACCATACCAAGGAGATTTAATCTTCTTGAGATCTCATCCACCTGATCAAATCATTGGCAACATCAATGAAGGGGTGCTCACAAGAAGCCAAACCCAAAACATTTGTCTTTTTGCTGGTTTTCTATCACTTCATCAGCCAGTCAAGTACCAAGAGGCACTAAAAGACAACAGCTGGGTAGAAGCCATGCAAGAGGAGCTCCAACAGTTTAAAAGACAACAAGTATGGGAGCTTGTACCACTGCCAAAAGAGGTTAGTCCCATTGGCACAAAGTGGGTCTTCAAGAACAAAACAGATGAAAGGGGCATTGTTGTCAAGAACAAAGCCAGGCTTGTGGTTCAAGGTTACAGACAGGAAGAGGGGATTGATTATGATGAAACATTCGCCCCTGTTGCAAGATTGGAAGCTATCAGACTGTTCCTGGCCTTTCCTGTCAACCACAACATGAAGGTGTTTCAGATGGATATCAAAAGTGCTTTCCTCTATGGTACATTGCAAGAAGAGGTATATGTATGTCAACCTCCAGGCTTTGAGGATCCATTTTATCCTGATCATGTCTACAGGCTAAACAAAGACTTGTATGGCCTGAAACAAGCACCTAGAGCCTGGTATGAAACACTTTCCAACTTTCTACTCTCAAATGGTTTCAAAAGAGGTACCATTGATAAAACACTGTTTCTTAAATGGAGAGGGAAAGATTTAATGATTGTCCAAATTTATGTGGATGACATTATTTTTGGAAGCACATGTACCAAAATGTGTGAAGAGTTTAGAGAACTCATGACAACTGAGTTTGAAATGAGTGCAATGGGTGAGTTGCAATGCTTTCTTGGTCTCCAAGTACAGCAATTGCAAAATGGAACTTTCATTCATCAAAGCAAATATGCTAAAGAACTTTTAACAAAATTTGATATGAATGATTGTAAACCATGCAGCACACCCATGGCCACAAATAAGCTGGTTATGTCTGATGAAAAGGATGAGCTGATTGACCAAACACTCTATAGAAGCATGATTGGGTCTTTATTGTACCTAACTGCATCTAGACCAGACATCATGTTTGCAACATGTGTCTGTGCAAGAAGTCAATCAGCTCCCAGAAAATCAAATCTCATTGCTGTAAAAAGGATTCTCAGATACATAAAAGGTGCTCCCACACTTGGTATCTGGTATCCAGCTAATGGGAATATCAAGCTTTCAGGTTTTTCAGACAGTGACTTTGCTGGATGTCACACCACAAGGAAGTCCACTTTAGGAGGGTGCCAGTTTCTAGGTGATTGCTTAGTATCCTGGCAAAGCAAAAAGCAAGCAGCAGTTTCAACATCCACTGCTGAGGCTGAATACATTGTTGCTGCAAGCTGTACAGCCCAACTCCTGTGGCTTCAAAATCAGTTACTGGATTTTGGTATCACTGCCTTAAAGACACCACTCATGTTGGATAGCCAGGCAGCAGAAAATATCATCAAAAATCCAGTTTCCCATTCTACCACAAAGCACATCGACATCAGACATCACTTTGTAAGGGATTGCTATGAAAAAGGTTTGATTTCTCTGCATCATGTCCCAACTAAAGACCAGCTGGCAGATGTGCTCACAAAAGCACTTGATACAGCCACTTTTGAAAGCTTGCTCTCTAGGATTGGGATGCTAAACATGGAATAACAAGCAACATCTTGTTTTTCTATGAATAAAAGCAACAAAATGTTTTCAGAAAATCAAAAATCCATCCTTAAAAATAGCTTAAAAATGAAAATTTCATTAAAATCCTTAAAAGTCTGCCATAACCATTGTTTGTTCAAAAGTCTGCTCTACTTCAAAAAGTCTGCCCACTGCTGAAAGGCAACCTCTGTTCTCTCATTCCTTGATAACCACTGTTGTTCAAAAGCAGTGTCTTATCCACTGATAGTGAAAATCATCCACTGCCCCCTTTCCACTGCTTTCATCAGTTGCTTTCACCAAAAGTACTGTCCTTCATTTTCACCAGTGGTTGTCACGTGGGCAGTACATAGCAGTCAGACCTTTTGTAACGGCTGCCACGTCAGCATTCATTCTCTTTCCTATAACATCCCCACTCACCATCAAAACAGGGTTTTACTGTCGAATTGAATTCTTAAAAATTCTCTTCTCAAAGCAGTTTTTTTCTTCTCATTTCTCACAAATTTCTTCGATCGTTCGTTTCAAAATGACAAAATCGAAGCTTTCTGCAAAATCCTCATCAAAATCATCGAAAACAGCCTCTCAAAAGGCAACTACCACTGAAATTCCATTCAAAAAATCTCACAATCTCCTGGGTCTTCTCACAAAACCAGGAACCACAGATGTTTTCGATTCCATTATCACCATCATGGCAAAATCAAAGTACAAAACTTTGCTCACCGCCGACGCACCCATCTACTTGGCGACCCAAAGGGAATTTTGGAAGAATGCAACCCTTGAAAAATAAGGCGACATTACAACTGCAATCCAATCTTCCATAAAAGGTAAAGTTGTCCACATTACACCACAATCCATCTCCGAAGTCTTTCAACTCGATGACCAGGCAGGTAAAACTTCCTTCACTAAAAACGAGTTGCACATTGACTTCATTGAAAGAGGGTATGAAACCACAATGATGAAGAAACTAACCTTAGAAAAAGGTTATTTTCCTCCTGCACCAATATTTCTATTTCATACCCTCCTCCTATGTGTTTCAAACAAAACCACTTCTTTTAATGAGATCCCTATAAAGATTCAAAATCTGGGATATGCAATTCTTCAAGAAGAAAATTATAATTATTCTCGGGAAATCTTTAAAGATTTGGTTAATAATGTTGAAAGCAAATCATTCTTACTATTCCCAAGGTTTTTAAGCTATTATTTTCAAAAGAAATTTAGTAAGGATGATTTAGTTTTAATAAACCAAGGTGAAATAACTGCAATAAACTGCCTAACATCTGAAACTTTTTCACGAATGTTAGCACCTTGCAAAACACAAGCAGGGGTACCTGAGCAGAATTTAGCAGCAACCACTGCTCCTCAGGTATCTGCTGCTGAGCCTACTGCTCTAGGTGATCAAAGCAGCAGACCAACTGTTTTGAAACCCACACCTACAAAACCCAAAAAGCTTTACAAAAAGAAAAATCAAAAACCCCCCAAACCAATCAAAATGGCAACTCTGGAGGATGAGATACCAGAGTTAATGCCTGTGACAACACAAATGTCACAAGAAACCACTGCTGCTTCTTCCTCACAGCAGATGGTACAAATATCTCAACCCATAACCATAACTCCTCCTGCTTCTTCACAAAAAGAACAGGTTGTACACAAAGGGCCACCACATTATGATGCTCTGGATACACTCGTTTCCATCATCCACAGCTCAATGCCCGGAGCAAATCCGCTTTCTACACCCACCATCACATCCTCAATTCCACCAAAAACACAACTACTGTTGGATGCAATTGATTTGAACCAGGCATTACACAGTCCTTCTCAATCACCTATCAATGAGAATATGCCTCAACAAATGACTGAGCCTGCTGTATCATTCTTTGCTAACCCACCAACACAACCTGAGGAGGTTACACCTATTGAGTTACAAGTAACTCTTTGTGGTAATCCAAGTGAAGCAGCCACTACAACTGCTGAACCTACAGGTTTACAGTTGGACAGTGGTTACATCCATAAGACTTCCTTGGAGGCAATTCCTTTTATAGCACCTCTGCCAACCACCAGTGGATTTATTTATCCTACTGGCAACATCAAAAGGTTGTCAAGTGTTGAAGGAAGAAGACCCCAGTACCAAGAAAAAGGGGCATCAGTGGTTAAGGTTTGGAGTAAACTCCCTACTTCTACCACTGATAAAACCACTGTTAGTGGGAAATCAGATGTTCCCATTAAATTGGGTGATGGTTTAAAGTACCAGAAATTGACGGCTCGTGTTGAAAAACTTGATAACTCTGTTGCAGAACTCAAAGATATGCTACAATAGTTGTTACAAGTACAAAAGGTACAATCCACTGCTGTTCCACCTCAAGCACCTGCTCTCCAACAGGCACCTGCTACAAATGAGCTCTGGAATCTATTTCAACCTTTTCTCCATCATCAAGCACAAATAGCAGATCAGCAACATGAAAAACATGTTCAACAATTGAGAAATGCTATGGAGTCTAGGTACAAAGACACTCAGGCTGATCTAAAGGCTCTCAAAACTCAGATCTTGCATTCCACTGGCACTGCTCCTCCACCAGTGTTCTTCATTGATCAACTCCCCGAAGATAATGCCAAAAAGGGGGAGAAAATTCAGGAATGGAGAAGGAAAGGAATAACAGATGGTCTTTACCTCGCACCAGAAAATTCCAATATGACCAAACAGATTCCTTTGCCAGATGGGAGTAAGAAACTTGATGTGACTACAAATGCACTTGCAGAAGCACTTGCATGTGTAAAAAGGGATAGAGAGGCCAAAAAGAAAGCCAAGGTGGATTATCCGGATCAGGGTACTTCAGGGTCAAGAGATGATGAAAAACTCTTTGATGAAAAGAAGAAGCCAACTAGAAAAGTAAGGCTACCCAAATCCATTCCGGTCAGACGTTCAAAGTCTGCTAAAAAACCACCACCTAAAACAGTTGTTGTAACGCCTGGTGTATCAGCTGCTGTTGGTACTTCAGTAGTTTCAACATCTGCTCCCACTTCAACACACACCACTTCAACACACACTACATCCAATGTTTTACCTCCATCACCACCAAGATCACAATCACCTCCTGTCAAAAGGCAGAAGACAGCAGTTGTTATAACTTCTGCTGTAAAGACAACAGTGGTTGGAACACCAGTTGTTTCAACAACTGTTAGTCTATCACAAACCACTACCACTACAACCACCTTTCCATCCAAAACATCATCAGTCCCTCCTCAAATAAAGAGGAGAAGGCTAATTCCCAAAGATGATGTCACTTCACCATCTCCAACATCTTCAAAACCTTTAGCTCTTGTCAATATACCAAAACCAGTTCCACTTTCTTCAGTTCCAATGCACAAACCCTTACCTCCTGCAGGTGTTCAATTCCCTCTTGAACTAGAAGCTGTCAGAGAAGAGATAAAATCCTTCTATACTGAGGATGACCCTGCCAAAAGGAGTTTGCCTTCAATCAAAGGATATCCCTGGCCCAAAAACATTGAAGAATATTTGAAGATAAAGGCCAAGCAAGCAGAGATATCTCGAAAAGAAACACACAAGGGAAATCTGACAAAGAAGTATCAAGATACTACCAATATCTGCTCACACAAGTCAGTACCCTAGAACGTTTTGCTAAAAATGTCAGTCAACAAATTTCAGAAAGAGCAGATGAAACTCTGAAGAAAGACTACATTGAAAGCATTATGTTCTACAAGAAATACAAAGGAGAGAGACACATGTACAAAGAGTGGACTGTTCCAGAGCTTGAAGCTGAATCAGCCAGAATTCAAGTTATGATAAAAAGGAAAGTCACTCACACTCCTCGTGATTGGGCAAAGTTCAAAAAGAATGTACCTGAAAAGCAGTTGGAACTAAAAAGAATGAAAGAAGAATTGGTTGTTGCTGAATTTGGTACCAAAAGACAAGTTGCTAGATGGAAAGAAGATTTGGTCAGGTCAACCTACAAAAGGTTGGAGGAATTAAGGAAGAAAGATCCAAAAATTCCTCAAAAACCTGACTACCCTGAAGCAGCGGTTTCAAAAGGACCATCAAAGCTGCAAATCAGGAGATCCATTGCTCTAGCTGGTAATGTCGTCTACAAAAGAAGGACACAAAGCCAGTTAGGAGCTGAAACTGTTCAAGAAATTCTTGCTGGAAATGCTGTTTTAAAAGAAGGCTTGTTAAGAACGATAAAAGAAGAACTTGAACAGGAAAACTCTACTACCACTGCTCAGCCAGTGATGAACAGGCCAGCCTCACCAAATACTTCTACAAATAAACATCTCCCAAGAAACCCACCAGGCTCAGAAATACAAAAGTGGGCAACTGACAAACAGACCTGCGTATTGACTTTGCTCAGGTCTGGTGGAGAAGTGGAGAAAATATCAAGGGAACAAGCTCTTGGCCTGAGTCTTGAAGATTTGCAGGATCTCCTTGATCTTCCACTTAGCAGGGATGATGAAGATACATATGCCCTCGACTTTGAATTACAATTTAAAGGTCAGATAAGGGAGCTGTTAATGAGGCAATAAAATATCCACAAATAATGAAGGGTTTTGGCATTATCTGTTCCAGGGGGAGATTGTTGGGGTTGAACCCTATTAGAGGAACAGATAATTAAAGCCAAAACTGGATCAGAACAGTCGATTATGAATAAGCAGATGCTGATACACAAATCTCTCCCCTTGAAAGTGATTACAACTACTGATGACCTCCTATCTACTGATCTTACCAAACTGCTGACTCATAACTGCTGCTCAACTAAAGATCTGATGGAAGACTAAAGTCCTGCTGATTCAATCTACTACCTTGAGTCAAGCACTGCTGATCCGGACAAGTGCTGTTGGGTTCACAGCAGTAGAAGGTTGCAGCAGCTGTTCTAAAGTCTGTTTTGTAATAGAATGTATTAGCAGTAGTTAGCACAAGCAGTGTCTGTATAGATCAGAGGTTAGAGTTTGTTAGGAGGTTAGATGTCACTTTCATGGTAACGTCAGCAAAGATGCTCAGTAGTTTGCAAGTGCCTATAAATAGTTCAGTACTTTGTACTGTTCTATTAGCTCTCTACATCATTCGTCTTCTTTGCACGAACAAACTACTGAGCTCGGGCTGAGGGGGAGTTTGCATTCATACATCTATCTTTGTAATCGTTGTTGAAATTAAATTCAATCATTCGGTTCATTGTGTAAAAGATGTTTGATTAAAGTATTACTCTCATTTGATTGTATGCAAAGTTTGTTTTCATTTTAATTCCGCTGCACAACTCATCCATTATTCATCTTAACTTCAAACATAAAATACAATCAAAAAGAAACTCAGATCCAACAGAGTCTGAGTAAATTCATCGAGAAACTCGAAGGGTATGAACTAGAAAAGCGAAAAATGGCTAAATCACAAGGTGTAAATATTCAACAAGATGTGAATCTTTACTACAAAGGAAGTACAACAGCCAGCATTCAAGGCCCAAAGATTCAAACCGCATATAGTGCAGAAAGCTCACCTGGTTATTCAATAATTACAAAAAAAAAAGCAAACAGTGGTACTGGATTCACATCTTATTCAAGTTTTGAGCCAAATACTCCAATGCAGAGCCCCCAGTCATCTCAAAGCTCAAACAGTTATAACAGCCAGCACAATCAGAGAAACTCCAATCCTCATATCCTACAGTGCAACATGGCTATAAATCTTCAGAACGCTCAAGATTTCACAGAAAACACGGCTAAACGGCACATGGGCTTACTTGCTTCAGTGTTGGAATCTTATGAGAGTTTGGTCGCAGGAAAGGTGGGGAATCCTGAAATGACAAAAGAAGATTACGATCAAATTGATTCAAAAGAGATGGAGTTAATGGATATAAAATGGTGTTTGGCTAGTGTAGTTCGAAGAGCACAAAAATTTCTTGATTTTACTGGGACGAAATGTCTCGTTGGTGCTGACATAAAATTGGGATTTGATAAATCCAGAGTGACTTGCTTCAAATATAGAGAAAAAAGTCATTTCAAGAGAGAATGTCTGAATAGAGAAGTTTTTGGAAGTCATCAAAATCCGTTTGATGATTATTATAAAAGAGCAATATATCACAGAACTTCTCAACCTCAAAATCAGTCAAAACTTTTCCAATTAGATGAGGGTTCGACAAGATCAAAGGATAAAGCCCTAGTCGCTACACAAGAAAATGAAGGTTTTAATTGGGATAAATATCTTTCAAAAACCGAAGGTCACGCATTGTTGGCTGAAATTATTGAAGAACCAGAACCAGAAACTGTTGGGATTGAACCCTACCAGAGGAACAGATAATGAAAGCCAAAACCGGATCACTACAGTGGATTAGTCATAAGCAGTTGTTTACATTAAGCTTTCTCCTTGACAGTGGTCATCTAGCATCTGATAGACTTCAAAGTACTGCTCAATAGAACAACTGCTACTAAAGAACTGATGAAGTTTAAAGGCTGAAGCTCAATCTAATGAGGGAATCCAAGCACTGCTGAAGAATTAAAGCACTGCCCATTCAAGGTCTGGTCACCCTTTGAAGAAAGCACTGATGCTCAAACAACAGTGGTTGACTACATCAGTGGAATGAAGAATCAATGTTTATACATCAGTGATTAGAATGTAATCAGCGTCTGTATAGTCAGTTGTTATAGAACAGTAGATAGAGTTTGTTAGTTTGTTAGATGTCGCTTTCATGGTGACGTCAGCTGAGATGCCTCAGTGGTTTGGTTTGCCTATAAATGTAACAGTACCCTGTACTGTTACATTTGATTGACTGAGTGGGTTTTTCTCCTCTAGTCCAATCCTTTCATCTTGTGCAATCAACCTTGGAGCATCAGGCTGAGGGGGAGTTTAGTTTGTAAGCATGCATGGTAATCATTTGATTTGTATTTCAATCTTTCGACTCAATGAAAAGCATGTGTTTATCAAAACTATCTTCTTCCTGAATTGTGCTTATAAAGTTTGTTTTCATTTCCGCTGCACTTAATCTTAATTTATATCTTTTGAAATGTTCAATTCATACAAACAAGCATAATTATGAGAGCCTCCGATCCTAACAATTGGTATCAGAGCTCGGACAGTCAAATTCAATATAACAATCAATTTGACATAACATTTCAGCTCAAAGTTCATTGATACTAAGGTTGATTGTATTTTGTTGAAAAACAGAGTAACGAGTAATCATGTTCAAAATGACTATTCTAAAGCTCTGTAAAACAACCAAGATGTCATAACACACACAAATTTCAAACAACAAGTGATGTCATGCACAAATCACCTATAGTTTTCAGATTTGAAAACATGTCTGGTAACTATGGTATGATTATTTTCTTTCAAAATTGATTTCAACTGTTGTTATGAAATTTGTGATGATTTCATCATGTTTAATGCTAAAGCATGAACCTCAGAATAACAAAACCTATGTTCATATAAACATTAGTGTTTTGCTAACGTAAAATGTTGGTGCACTTGTGTCTGTACTTTGTCTGTATTTTGTAATGATATAAAACGATGTCTTTTGTTAGTCTTGTTTACGTCTTTTGTTGGTTTGTGTATGTGTTTCAATGTAAGTTTGACCAAGTCAACCATCCTCCTGGTTTGACTTGGCCAAACAGTTAACACATGGATTGTAAGTTTGTTGTGTCGAAGGATGTCATCGAAGGATTGTTTATATCCTTCGATGAGCTCGAAAGATAACCTTCGATGGATGCAGATGGACCTCGAAGGATATACCATCCTTCGAGGTATATGTGGATCCTTCGATAGCTGTATGATCGACAGATCATCTTTCGAGCAGTCAATCTGATCCTTCGGCCAGTCAAACTGTTATGGGTATATATAGTCATGTATGAGTTCACTTCACAGTTAGACATACGAAAGACAGTGTGAGTGTATGTGAGTGAACTAAGTCTTGTAGAGAGCTTTTTCAGTTTGGTCAAGGGCTGTAACCGTGTCCACTGAAATACAAGAGAAAACTTTGATATCTCGTGTGTCTACCTTTCTCTTTGTAGCTTGTGTTTCTCATATAAACTACCGGTTTGCATTCTAGCTTGGATTCCGCACTTGCTAGTGTGTTAAACATAACAAGGATAAGGTTTAACCTCAACCTCCGAGGGACCTACAAGTGTCCCTCGGAGGTTGAGGTTAAACCTTATCCTTGTTATGTTTAACACACTAGCAAGTGCGGAATCCAAGCTAGAATGCAAACCGGTAGTTTATATGAGAAACACAAGCTACAAAGAGAAAGGTAGACACACGAGATATCAAAGTTTTCTCTTGTATTTCAGTGGACACGGTTACAACCCTTGACCAAACTGAAAAAGCTCTCTACAAGACTTAGTTCACTCACATACACTCACACTGTCTTTCGTATGTCTAACTGTGAAGTGAACTCATACATGACTATATATACCCATAATAGTTTGACTGGCCGAAGGATCAGATTGACTGCTCGAAAGATGATCTGTCGATCATACAGCTATCGAAGGATCCACATATACCTCGAAGGATGGTATATCCTTCGAGGTCCATCTGCATCCATCGAAGGTTATCTTTCGAGCTCATCGAAGGATATAAACAATCCTTCGATGACATCCTTCGACACAACAAACTTACAATCCATGTGTTAACTGTTTGGCCAAGTCAAACCAGGAGGATGGTTGACTTGGTCAAACTTACATTGAAACACATACACAAACCAACAAAAGACGTAAACAAGACTAACAAAAGACATCGTTTATATATCATTACAAAATACAGACAAAGTACAGACACAAGTGCACCAACAAACTCCCCCTTGGCTGTAGCTTTGTCTCGATCTTCGTGTCTTCACGTCTCTGACGTCCTTTCAACCGTTAAGTGATGCGTTGACCATGCACTTCCCGCATTCACAAGTAGGTTGAAACAATACAAGGCCATCTTCTGAAACTTCATTGCTTGTTCTCGATCCCTAACCAAGTAGTTGATCTCGTGATCCTTAAGAACAATAATATCCGACCTGGACATGTTAGTAATCCACATCGGATCTATTATTCGAAAGTTCTCTTGACTGTCTTGAAATAAGATCACAGCTTCTCCAGTATCTGCATCATAAACCCAGCAACGAAAGTTCCCCAGAAAATCTGTCTTCATTTTCAACAACGGTATCTTCTTCATCAACTTTGGAGGATCATAAACCAAACGATAACGAGCAGTATTTGTGTCTAGATCAAGCGTAAACCTGATATGCTCGTATCGAGGAAACTGCGGCTTGTATAGCGGATCCTTCCAACCCCTTCTTCGTTCCAACCTGATCTTCTTTGCGAACAGATCCACCATCTTGTCTTCGACTCGATTAATAACATTCAGCTGAGCCAAAACAGCAACATCATAATAAGGAAGTGAAAGAATGCTGAGAAGAGTCCTGAAGTACTGAAGACCGCATTCTCGCTTCACAACCATGCAGTGAAGCTCCTTGATGAACATCCAGCTGATAATACGACCCCGAGCCAGATTCTTTTCCAGATTCATGTAGTTGACTTGATCTAACGGAGGGAGCGGAGGAGGATTCCTAGCTAGGAAATCCGCTCGCCATTCGTTCACGGTCTTCTCACGGTTTTCTTGAGCTGTAGGAGAATCTGAAGAAAGATTAGCAAATTCTGCTGTCTTTGCTGCCACAAACTCATCATCAAGAGCATTAAACTCCGCATTATCTTGACCAACATATACAGGACGTTCCGGATCCGAACCGATGAAGATTTCATCAATCGTAGAGAAATCGGTTTCGTCCGGAACTAACGGAGTAGCATCAATCATCTTCAAATCAACTTCATCCAATTCCTTCAAAGCTAATACACGTTCATCAGACATCTCTGTAACATGTTCTCCCTCTTCTAATAGTTCACCCGTGACTGGATGATACTGTTGAACAGTTGAGGATTCAGGGAGATCGGCAAACGCTTCCGGTTCAAGACTAACATGTTCAAACCCTGCCGAAGCTTCCAACGTTTCAGTCTGCTCAGACGGACCAGTAGTAGCTGTTGGAGGAGCAGTAGGAGCATCTTGAGATGTACCAGACCCACCTGCAGCACCGGATGCAGTTGCACCGGAACCTGAGGCAGCTGGTTGATCAGGATTTGCTGCATCATCGTCTTTGTCATCGCCACGCTTTGAGGGAACGATGCCTAATGCTTTGCACCTTTCATTCCAAAGCGTACCTACTTTGTGATCAATTTTCTTGAAGTTTGCATGAACAGGCCTGAAGGCTTCTATTAAACGATCATCACGACTTTTATAGCGCTCCGACAGCTCTTCATGCTTCTGCTTTAACACTTTTGCCTCATGCTCTAACACATCACTCCGCCCTTTCATTATCTCAGCTTCCCTATCACGAGCCCTGTTTGCTTCTTTTAGCCTTTCAATCTCTAGAGCTTGTTCTTTTATCTTAAGATTCTGAGCATCAACAATAGAGACTAGCTTGTTGTGTGCCACCACATCCTGTGTTCGCTGTACACGATACTCTTCAATCTTTCTAGTATTCCGAACAACTAAGTTACCCAATTCACTGATTTGTTCGATCAGGAAGTGAATTTTCTCAGCTTCAGACAAACTAGACAATGTATCTGCTAGAGTCGGCCGTGAAGGCTCAGGTCCTGAGGAACCAGACTGACCAGCTGGACGGGAAGTACCTATTGGACCAGTAATAACAAGAGGAGGCCGTACGTGTGTACCTGAGACGGGAGTTGCAGGCGGCTGTTGATCAACAGTCGCCGTGCGTGTCCCAGAAGACGTCTGAGGAGAAGAGACCAGCTCCAGCATCTCTGATGTAGTCAATTGATCACTGACAGGTGGTAGCTGATGCTCTGGAGGCGTTGAATGCTGGATAGAAACAGGTATAGGGGCATCGCCAGCAGTTTCACTTATTGACCCTGATCCGTCCTTTGATTTCTTTGAAGCACGAATACCCTGTCTTCTTGCTTTCCTCTTTCTAATCAAACCAGGAGCAGCAGGGATATAATCCTCATCTTTGTCAGATTCTGCGGTTCTAACCGGTTTCTCTATTCGTTCAAAGCCACGAAAATTCCCGCGCTGATCATAAGCCTTTTGCATCCCTGGAGGAGGAGGATTATCATCCTCAGAAGACGAATCATCATTACCAGAACCTCCTTCATCATCAGAAGATGAACTGCTATCATCCACCAACCTCCTCGGCTCGTCCGCCTTACCTTTACCTTTGTCGGTCGTATCATCGCCTGACCGACTTGCAGCACCACCATCTCCACCTGTACCACCACGAACATCAGGATCGACAAACACTCCTTGAACTTCTTCTGCAACAACATTCACATCAATTTCAGCATGTGTTGCAGCACTGGAACTTCCAGCAGACTTCTTGCTCGATGCTTTAATTCCGTGCTTAGCCCCGAGTTGTGTGTTCGCCAACGCGATTAACCTTGGCTCTTCATCATCAGAATCACTTGCATCTCGACGACACTTGTTGTTCTGTGGTGCCTCGTAGGTCGGAACATCGAGGTGACCAATAAGCTTTCTCACTGGATCGGATTCCTTGTACTTAGACATAGACTTGAAGATCAGCAGTGTACGCTCGTTCATCGGATTAACTGGAAGAACATCTGCTTCAACTTTGGGAAGATCCGAAATCTGATCATCGATCATCATTTGCAAGAATCTTGGATATAACCAAAACTTGGTTGACGTCCGTTGATTTGCTGATGGAAGTGGCCGGCGAGCATTCTCTTTCAGATTGTCGAAGATGTAACGTGATATGTTGAACGGCTTATTCAGAATTAAAGCCGTAAACAATCCCGTCAATTCAATCGGCGACAGATCGTATCCAGACCGTTTGTTGCTCAGGCAGTGAATAAGAATATGCAATAAGAACTTGTATCGTAACGGCATAGACCCTTTGTTTATCTGATTTGCTAGCACATTATCAGAGTAACATAGCCTCATCAATAAACCACGTTGACACTGTAAATCAACAGAAGTCGAATCTTCTGGTTGATCTCCCAATTGCAAACGCGCTCTGATGGTGTTCTCGGTGATACCACGGGTTTCTCAGTAACAAATCCTCTTATCACTTCTTGATTATCCACTGTTTCAACCACAGCAGAATTCCAGAATTCCTTGATCTGAGACTGGTAAGCGGTGTGTTGAGTAGTAATGGCGTAGTTGATTCGTGCCCGGTGAAGATACTCCATTATCCCATTGAATTCCGGACTAACTTTGCCTTCCGGTTGCAGATACGCGGCCATGTTGTGTCTTGGCTCGGACATTAATTCAACTTCGGACTTTTCTCTCTTAGTTGGTTTTGCCCGTTTCTTCTTCACTTTCGGTGCCATTTCTGTTCAAGAAAAACAAAGACACGTAATGAGAAAGTTGTCAAACAGTCATCAAGGATTTCACACTTAGAAAAATGTCAATTTCTTGAAAAATTTCTAAGTGTTGGTTCCTCGAAGGATGCCATTTAGACATCGAAGGATTGACATTTGGCTCGAAGGATGACAATTTGATCGAAAGATGTCATTTTCTCGAAAGATGAAGGGCCTTATCGAAGGATCAACTTTCGAAAAAGTCAGTAATTTTGAAGGATATCTTGGTCAATCGAAAGATCTGACCAATCGACGGATGATCCTTCGTAAAGTTTAGTATCCTTCGAGTCTCAGTTCGAAGGATATTTTGCAGTCCATCTTTCGACATCATCTTTCGTGATCGAAGGATGTTTTCCGGTGGCACTGTTCATCGCGTGTTTTCTGACGACGTGTTTTCCGGTGATAGTTTAAAGTGTGCTTTAAGCCATTTAAAAACCTCAACATCAGACCGTTTAAAAACATCAACATCCTAGTGTCAATCCCGGACACTAATCCTAACTCGGATACTAAACACAAACACATGTACCGATTTAGACCAAAATCCCAAACAAAGCTCTGTTTAACCCAAACCCAAAACCCTTGACATCTGAAACTACCATTCCATGTTATGAACCTTATGATCATCAACAACTTATCACTAACATATTTACAACATTATCACATTACATATATCACATATCATTCAACAATTTCATAAATATGAGAACAAGAAAAATTTGAATCACATGATCAAATGAGGATTATCCTAACACAGATTGTTGTTTGTAAAGTGTATTAGGGTTATCCTACCGTGAATGTTGTTATAAAACTGACAGCCCAAATTTGTTTTGATTTTGGCAGAGTTTCAGTATGACGAGAGGTTTTATGATGATGAAATTTGAAATGTTATGTTGAAATGAAGAAGATGACCACTTTTATACTCTGACCTCGAAACTTGAACCGTCTCGAAGGATCAATGACCTTTCGAAAGATGAAAAGGTGCTTCGAAAGATGAGCTTTGGGACGAAGGATCCAGATCTGGATCGAAAGATACCAGATATTTGTGGATCTGGATCGAAAGATACCAGATATTTGTGGGAACCCTCGAAGGATATCTTTCGACCTAATCCATCTATCGAAAAGTCTGATCAGCTTGAAAGATCAAATTGGTCAAATCCTTCGTTGACCAATTCATCTTTCGACCATGAGGATTGACTTTCATTGACCATCTGATCTTTCGAGGGCCATTGCTTCCTCGAAGGATCAGATTTTCACCAACACTTTGGATTTTGGGAATTTGCAATTCAAACCCTTCAAATTTTTTTTTAAAAGTTTTCAGAAACGACCGTTTTGAAAAATTGCCCGTTATGAAGTTCTGCAAAGGTCAGTTTTATGAAGTATCTCGGCTTGCTGGTATCTGATCGAGCACCAACATCGGTTAATCAAAAAATAAGATTAAATTGAAAATCTTTTTGGTTTTTGATAAAATGAAAGACAACAATTTTAATATCCTTTGAATGTTATCAAACGACATCACCGCTAATGTCGTGCTGATATGCACCAAAACGACAAAAACTGTTTAAAATAAGACAATAAAAGTTAAGCAGTAAATAAATATGTACAAACACAACAATATTTTTGCGAGTTTCTGGCGAAGAGAATCATATCAGTTCGCGGTCTTTTGTCAAAACACATTTCCTTTTAAGATTCTTTTACAGAAGTGGATAAGTATTCTACCACAATTACCGATATTGTTATCCACTTAAACTCAGCGATCAAGTGTAATCATAATACATTGAGATACATTTAAGGTATGATTTATACTTACCGACCGGTGTTCATCCACTCACGACACATTCCCGTATCAAGGTATGCACGAGAGTTCATCTTACTGGGGAGTATACCATTTATCATCCGTTTTAACGTATATAAAATGTGAACAAGTCACTTATTTGATTTGAAAACAAGCCCTATGTGATAGAATCACTTATTGATGAGGAACTTGATTTTCATATGCATGAGGGCACAGGAGCAAGTCCGTGAACAGGTCAGTACTTTCGTACAACAGAGAGACGAACTTGACTCCCGGATAAATGTGATATTTTATCACTTATTTGTTTGGACATGTGATTGTTTATCACTTATTGAGGTCGAATGCAGTATGAGATATGTACACGTATGTATGGTATCATGGAAGAACTAGACTTTGTCTTTTATAGAAACAACCATGATACCCAGATGATAAACAGCATAAACCCTGAATATCTCAGAACCTCGGCAATCTATCAAACGAAATTTCGGTACCAAGACCATATGCCAATGAGCGGTTCCCACGCGGTTTTCAGTTCGTTATATTTATATCTCCTGCATACTTTAAAATGATCGTGAGTCTACCGGTACATCATTAGTAGAGCTACTTATCATTTTCTTTTCTTTTGATTTCTAGAAACATGTTCCGACCGACCTCTGATGTAATATCATTTTCCCTTATATTACCAAGAAACTCATTTTTGTTTTTCTATTGTTTTTGTGTTTTTCTGAATTTTCTCCCCCTTAAATGCAGAAAGTAATTAAAATAAAGACATATTTTTGTATTTTTGTGGTTTTTCAATGTTTTTGTATTTTTGTGGTTTTTCAATGTTTTTGTATTTTTCTTGAAACTTTCTCCCCCTAAAATTCAAAAATAAAATAAAGTAAAAACATATTTTTGGATTTTTGGTTTTAGAAAAATATTTACAAAAACGATTTCCCGATGTCGGTTACTCTTGCTTCACCTTTATGCCGTTTACCAAAAGTAAATAATCGAATCTTAATTTATCAAATGCTTTGGTAAAGAGGTTGGCACGTTGGTGATCGGTATGAATGTGAACCACATCGATAAGTCTCTTTTCAAAGCAATCACGTATGAAGTGATATTTAATATCGATGTGCTTCGTTTTTGAGTGCTGTACAGGATTTCTAGTGATCTGTAAAGCAGCTTCATTATCAACATAAATAGGAGTAGTTAGGAATTCAAAACCGTAGTCCCGCATCTGTTGTTGGATCCATAGAACCTGGGAGCAGCAACTAGACGCAGCAATGTATTTCGCTTCACATGTAGACGTAGCCACACATGTCTGCTTCTTGCACTGCCAAGTGACTAGGCGATTGCCTAAGAACTGACATCCTGCTGTAGTTGATTTGCCATCTTTCTTGCAGCCGCCGAAATCAGAATCACTGTAAGCCTTGAGATCGAAGTTATCATCCTTAGGGTACCATAACCCGGTGTCAGGGCAAACCTTCAGATAACGAAAAATCCTTTTGACAGCAGCATAGTGAGAGACCTTCGGATTTGCTTGGTATCTGGCGAGAAGGCACGTTGGATACATAATGTCGGGTCTTGATGCGGTGAGATACATTAAAGATCCAATCATAGCACGATAAAGTGAAGAGTCCACAGCTTCCCCTTTTTCATCCGGAGTAATCCCGTGATTCTGCGGAAGAGGAGTAGAAATTGACTTCGAATCGGACATCTGGAACCGGCTCAAGATGTCTCCGACGTACTTGGTTTGATGGATAAAAATTCCAGATTCGGACTGATTAACTTGCAAACCCAAGAAGAACGTCATTTCACCCATCGCACTCATCTCGAATCGATCTTGCATCACCTTCTCAAATTCCTTACATAACTTATCATCAGTAGAACCAAAGATAATGTCATCGACATACACTTGTACCAACAGAAGATCTTCACCTTTTTCTTTGATGAAGAGGGTACAATCGATCAAACCCCGTCTAAACCCGTTGTTCAGCAGGTAGGTAGACAGTGTCTCATACCAGGCTCGGGGTGCTTGATGAAGACCATATAACGCCGTGTTAAGCAGTAAAACTCTGTCAGGATGTAATGGATCTTCAAACCCCGGTGGTTGCTCGACATATACTTCCTCTTCGACTACTCCGTGAAGAAATGCACTTTTAACATCCATCTGATACACCTTGAATTTCTTGAAGGATGCGTAGGCTAGAAAGATTCTAATAGCCTCCAGACGGGCAACAGGTGCGTACACTTCATTGTAGTCAATACCTTCTATCTGACTGAAGCCTTGAACAACTAACCTTGCTTTGTTTCGGACAACAATCCCACGGTCGTCCTTCTTGCACTTAAACACCCAACGAGTTCCGATCTTCTTGTAGTTGTCGGGCCTATCAACCAATTTCCATACGCCCAACTTCTCGAACTGCTGAAGTTCTTCTTGCATGGCTTCCACCCAGGAATCATCTTTCAATGCCTCCTTCCAAGATCTAGGCTCTTCTTGGCTAACATAGCAGGAGAAAGACCAATCATTTTGTTGTCCCGATTCTCGTATCTCAGCATACAAGCCAGCATTTTCGTTATTTCTGATTTGATTCCTTGTCCTTACACCACTGAGAACATCACCTATAATATTCTGCTGAGGATGAATGTTATGAATTCGGGTTTCAGAAACTGGAGGAATTTCAACATTGGTCCTCAAGTTATTGATATTTAAATTCCTGATATCATTCTGAAGCTGTTGAGTTGTAGAAGATGATGCATTTTCTTCTTGGACAATTGGCGCAGACACTGGATCCGTTGCTTCTGAAGTACCTTGAACCGGACGCAGTGCTTCACCATCATTTGCATCAACATACTCCTCATCTTCCGATGAAAAATTGTAGTCGACAGCATCATTAAACACCTCATTTGAAACGAGATTGTTGACAGAAGAAGATTCTTGTGAGTTAACAATGATTGGGCGAGCTAACTGAGAGCCAGTCGCATTCTCGCTTTCAGACAACATTTGAGCAATTGCATTGTCATCATCAAATGTCGGCAGATTAAATGAGTCGAAAAGACCATCATAATCGAACATCCATGGATCTCCAGAAGGCTTTGGTGGATTAGAATATCTTTGAACTCTTACTTCACCCCACTCTTCAATCTTCTTGGTAGTCAGGTTCCATACTCGCAGATTAGGAGTAGCATACCCAAGGAAGTAACCTTCGATAGCTTTGGCACCAAACTTCCCGTCAGGCTCAATCATGGTACATGGTGCACCAAAAGGTTCTAGATATTCCAAGTCAGGAGTCTTCTTGTGTAGGAGTTCGAAGCACGTTTTGCCATGTCTTTTCACTGTGAGAACCCTGTTTAACGTGTAGCAAGCCAAGGCAACAGCTTCAGTCCAGAATCGAACTGGAAGCTGAGACTCAACCAACATGGTTCTTGCAGTCTCAATTAAGGTTCTGTTCTTTCTTTCAGCGACTCCGTTTTATTGTGGCGTGTACCGAGAGCTGTATTCATGAAGGATTCCTTTTGCAGTGCAAAATTCATCCATAACCCTGTTTTTGAACTCGGTTCCGTTGTCGCTTCGAATTCGCCTCACCTTTAGATTATAAAGATTTTCCAACAAGGTGATCAAATTCTTTAGAATTTCTGGAGTCTCGCTCTTGTGAACCATGAAATCAACCCAAGAAAATCTTGAATAGTCATCAGTGACTACCAGGCAGAAAGCTTCCCCGTGCACACTCTTGTGTTTGACTGGCCCGAAAAGGTCCATATGCAGACGTTCGAGTGGCATGTTTATAGTGTTAACCTTTTTCAATGGATGTGATTTCTTGATCTGCTTCCCTTTCTGACACGGCACACAGACATCTTGAAGTTGAAAATTCTTCACATTGACACCTCTCACCAGATTGTTTTTGACAAGGTGATTCATTTTTCTGAGGTGAATATGACCCATCCGTCTGTGCCAAGAGATCGTCTCCTTTTCAGTGGCTTTTGAAATAAAGCAAGTAACTTGTTTGGACTTAGTTATTGCTTGGCTCATATCAAGGACATACAAATCATTAATTCTTGGTGCTGATAAGAGAATCCATTCTTCGGGAATCTTGAATCCTGGCTTCAGCACATAACAACCGGCATCATCAAAATGCACGGTGAACTTCTTGTCGCAGATCTGAGAAACACTCAGGAGATTGTGATCCAATTGTTGCACATAATTGATTTTGTCGAAACTCACAATTCCATTTGAGATCATTCCCTCGCCGGTGATATACCCTCCTTTGTCTCCAGCAAACGCGACATAACCTCCTCTTATACTTCGCACATCGAAAAGAAGACGATAGTCGCCCGTCATGTGCCTGGAAACCCCACTATCAACAATCCAATGACTATTAATAGTTCCTCCTGGAGCCGCCTGCACATGCAACTAACTTATCAGTTTGAGAAGGGGACCCAAGCCTTTGTGGACTTGGGTCGTCCTTGATCATCAAGGAAGGTGATTTCAATCACTTGATGATTAGGAAAAAGAACCTGTGGTGCTCCCCCTGATTGAATTACCTGCTTTTGCTTCCAAGCTGTTTGTCGTTTACCAGTATTTGAATTTATTGTTTTAGCATTTACTGGTTTTACAGTTTCAGGTTTTGCTTGTACAGGTTTTTCTTCTTTGACCTCTGATTTTAAGGCCTTTTCAATTACCTTTTGATTCTTTTGCTTTAGCTTCTTTTCCCTTTCTTTCAAGACACGTGGGTCCTGTTTCGGGGAAACCGGTCATTTTTGGTAATTGATTTCTTGGGGAGCACTCGTTTTTGACTTCAGCTTTTGCACGTATGGGCAATATCTTACAATATGCCCACCTGTGCCACATTCAAAGCACGTTCTCCGCTCTACGAACCTTGGAGAAACATGTTGATGACCAGACGGAGAACCAGACAATGAACTTTGTGAGCTAGACGTACTAGGACCTAAATCACATCCGTTGGTGTGTTGGGTGTAATTATTCTGATCATTTCGTTTTAAAATTCTAACTTGTTTTACAAAATCAACGTTAGATTTATCCTGAAATGTTTCAAGTTTGTCTGAACCAGTGGATCCAACAAAGTTCATTTTTGGTTCTTGTTTCTTAACAGGAGCTCTTTTGTTTTGCACCTTTTGTTGTTGAACCTTAGGTTGCTCAACCTTTGATTGTTGAATTTTAGGTTGTGCAGCCTTAGGTTGAGTAGCCTTAGACTGTTCAACTTTAGGTTGTTGAACCTTTGGTTGTTCAGTCTTAGGCTGCTGAACTTTAGGTGCTTGAACATTCTTGTTCTGAGCCTTCTTTCCCTGTACCTTACCCTTTCCGGAGTTGACTTGTTGTTTTCGCTCACTTGGTAGTTTTTGGTTTCCGTATTGTTTTCTAATTTGTTCACACGGAATTGGATCACATTGAGTGACGGTAACTTTGCCACTTTTGTTCCCCAAAAACTTATCAGTGCATCCTTCAAAAATTTGCTCAATTAAATCTTGATTTACATTTTTAATTGGAAAATCTTTGTTAGAGTAGATTTTGCTATCTCCTTTGAGCGTATACAACAAGTTATTCCCTTCAGGGCTAACTACAAGGGACTCCATTGCTTTTGACATTTCAGTCTTACTCGGTTTCACTGGTGGATCACACAGAATGTGAATCTCGATAGGAATATCTGTTGTAACCGAGTTAGACTGTTGTTTCACAGTTTCTTCAGATTCATCGTCCGAAGAATCAGCATCCTCAATAATGGGAGGACTCTGTTCCTTAACACACGATGAATCTGTCACATTCTCAGATTCTGATTGACCCGAGGATGATGTACCAGTTGTGAACCCGAGGCCTGCTGCAAAGTCATCTAGACCGAGTGGCACAGTAGGTTCAAAACGGGGCATATCCTCGTCATCAGGCAATTTGGAGTAATTGTGATTCATTGGGGGAGGACATGATTTGAATCCAATACATTTTGCATCCCCCTTTTTCCTTTGAACGTTAATGATGTGATCCAATACATAGCGGGAATTGGAATAGCTTTCCAATTTCTGCTTAATTGTCTCACATTCACATCGAGCTGTTGCTAACTCTACCATTTGCTTTTCAATTGTGTCAATAAGATTATTGTTAGCATGTTGTTTTCGCAAAACAGCCTTTTGTAATTCTGAAACATCATGTCTTAATGACGCAATTGTTGCTTTAAATTCCTTTTCGTTTCTTGTTAAAAACAAGTTAGCTTCGGTTGCTTTAGAAAGATCTACAATCAATTCTTGATTGTGTTTGTGTGTAATTTCAAACTGACTTTCCTTTTCTGCATATTTTAAACACTTTGCACATTCAGTAGGAACAGAAATAGAGTTAGAATTAGTATCACATACCTGATAAGTCTGACCTTCTACGTGAGCCATAAAGGCTGTATGAAAAGAAAAAGATCCATCTTCAGAGAAAAACTGAGCAAGCTTCTCGGAGGTTCCAGCAGATTTCTGGCAGAGAATAGATCTCCTCTTGCATAATGCTTCAGCTTCAGCCAAAAGCTCATCAACCTCCAAATCTAAAGCATCACTTGATAAATCACCAGCATCAAGTGATTCCCCATCCATGCTCCCACTATAACCCGAACTATCTTCATCTTCTGAAGATTCACCAGCAGACACGGGTTCCACTACCTTCTCAATCACTTTAGCATAACATGCTGTTCCACCATTTCCTCCTTCTCCGAGCTGAAGGTTCCAGTTGCAGATTTCATCAGCTTGAACAACCAATCCTCTGTGGGGATTAGTGTTTGTGGATCCAGATGAATTTCCTCCAACAGGAACTATTGATCTGACAGAATTGTTGTTCTGTTGCTGTTGTGGCTGTCCTTGATTCCTGAAAGGATTCTGATTTCCTTGCTTAGGTGGCTTCTGACACTCCCGCTTGAAGTGACCCTTTTCACCACAATTAAAGCAAGTGACAGCATTCTTGTCGAAACCATACTTGGTGTTGTTGTTGCTTTCCAAGTTGGTTCTCCCCGTCCTTTCCATAAACTCCTTTGCTCTTCGAATTGCACTAGCAAGAGCCCATTTGATATCCATCATTTCAAACTCTTCTTTATCCACTTGCTGATAATCTTCATTGGTTAGATTGATATTCCCAATCTGACCTGCGACCAATCCACAATAAGCACTAACCAAGGTATTCAACATCTCCATATGCTCCTTGGCTATTTCGACAGTGACTTTGGAAAAGTTGGAAGTGTCTAATCTGACTGTGTTCGGATTGGAAGTCGCTTGAAAGTTTGAAGAGCTTCCATAAAACCCTTGCTGTTGCGGTTGTTGCTGCTGAGCTCTGCTTGGGTCTAAGAAAGGCGGTGGTGTGAATTGCTGAGCTGTCGGTTGCACATACTGTTGTTGAGAAGAAGAATCTGGTCTTGAATACATCATCGTGTATGCTGAAGGATCAAACTGATTTGTTGTGGAAGGTCCGGTGTTTGAGATGAAAGCTGTTTGAAGCTTCGCGTGTTGAGAGGCTGGTTTTTCTCCACTGATACCTCCTGCAATCCCATAGTACATCTCTGGATTTTGAGGAGTTAGTGTTCTTTTTGCCTTAAGCTTTTCTTCTACATCCTTGTTCTCCAATTTTTGAATTAACTCATAAACGGTGATTGTGTCTAGAACACCATTTTCTTTGAGAATTTCAAGAAAACTGCTCCACTTTGATGGTAAGCTATCAGCGAATCTTTTCACCATTTCTTGTGGAGTGGCAGTGACTCTAAAGGCAAACATCTCGCTCAACAAGTGATGGAACCTTGTAGATAACTCTGCCAAAGTCTCATTCTCCATACACGTGAACCCTTCAAACTCTTTCTTCAGTAATTCTTGCTTGATCTTTCTAGATTGAGCGTTTCCTTCACATCGTAACGTGAGCATATCCCACAAGCTTTTAGTAGTCGTGCAGTAAACAAACTGGTGGTAAATGTCTCTGTGAAGAGCTTGTGTGAGAATCATGAACGCTTTCTTTTCTAACTCAAATTTCTTCTTATCATCATCAGACATAGTGCTGTAAGTTTCTGGATTAGATCCTGCAACTTCCAACTCATTGTCAAATGCGGTGAAAAAGCACATCCATATCTTGACCTTGCCCCTGAACATTAGTTCTCAGCCTTTCTTTCCACCATCCCCAATCATTGATGTGATTTAGTTTTGGCGGTTTTGTGCTTGTACCAGTTTCACTGTCGTTCTGCATCATTGCTTGAATGCTGCTGCTTTGATTTGTGACCAATGCCCATTGATTTGCAGTTATCATTGCAGCTTGATGTGGGGCAATAGCCTGCATCCATGCAGTTTTGTTGAAATCTGACGCAGATTGCGTGGCTGATGATTGCGTAGCTGATGATTGTGGAGTCAAAGTTGTTGTAGTCCACGCGGATGGATCCCACTGACCATTTGTTCCCATTTTATAACAATTAATATATTAAGTGAAAATTGATTTAAAATTTGAAAAACAAGTTTTCCTTTTTTTTTAAAAAAAAATTAATTTTCACAAACTATGTTAATATCTTGAATAAGAACAGACAGCCGAAAGATCCTTGATTGAAAGACCTGAAAAACACAAACTTGTAAAACACAAACTTGTTAAACTTAAACAGACTGGGATCGAAAGATACTACTTGTTCGAAGGATCAACAGTGTTCGAAAGATCACTGTTGAATTTCGAACAATGTTTTCGAAAGATTCTCCAAACGAAGGATCCTTATCTTTCGAATAAGAAACTGTAGATTGAAAGATATATCCTTCGAAAAGATTCCTTGGATCGAAAGATAAGTCACAGACTTCAAAGGATGTTCGAAGGATGAATATCTGTCGAACCTCCTTTGATCGAAAGATGATCTTTCGACTTCGAAGGATATCCTTCGATCTGTACGAACACAGTTGACAAAAGGTGACAGGTTGGTGAAAAGGTGATTGGTTGGTAGACAACTTTCGGCAGAAAGGTATGTTCAGACCATGCTTTCTACCAACTCAGATTTGACCAATAAAATATTGCCTAAAATAGAAGGTTCTTATCCAGAAAACCGGTCACCGGAGTAAGCCGGAATTTTGGCCGGAAATTACCAACTTCTTAAAAACAAGTTTTTAAGTTACCCAACCCGTCCTTTAACACACCCGGTTAGTTTAGAACACGTTTTTATGTCTAGAAATGCGGGAAAAACACTAAAAACGGGTGCTAAACCAAGTGAGTTTTGTCCAAACACTCCAAAGTCTTGTATAAACTCGGTTTTTAACAAGGAAAAGAGCCACGGCTCTGATACCACTTGTAGGTCCCTCGGAGGTTGAGGTTAAACCTTATCCTTGTTATGTTTAACACACTAGCAAGTGCGGAATCCAAGCTAGAATGCAAACCGGTAGTTTATATGAGAAACACAAGCTACAAAGAGAAAGGTAGACACACGAGATATCAAAGTTTTCTCTTGTATTTCAGTGGACACGGTTACAGCCCTTGACCAAACTGAAAAAGCTCTCTACAAGACTTAGTTCACTCACATACACTCACACTGTCTTTCGTATGTCTAACTGTGAAGTGAACTCATACATGACTATATATACCCATAACAGTTTGACTGGCCGAAGGATCAGATTGACTGCTCGAAAGATGATCTGTCGATCATACAGCTATCGAAGGATCCACATATCCTTCGAGGTCCATCTGCATCCATCGAGTGTTATCTTTCGAGCTCATCGAAGGATATAAACAATCCTTCGATGACATCCTTCGACACAACAAACTTACAATCCATGTGTTAACTGTTTGGCCAAGTCAAACCAGGAGGATGGTTGACTTGGTCAAACTTACATTGAAACACATACACAAACCAACAAAAGACGTAAACAAGACTAACAAAAGACATCGTTTTATATCATTACAAAATACAGACAAAGTACAGACACAAGTGCACCAACATAAAAAGAGGGAAATAAAGCTTTAGACATGAAACCTTATGTGTTGAAAAGCAGGTTGAGAATCCTCAAAAGGATCAAATCAATCCTGTTAAAACACATTAAGAAAATCAGGGGTCAAAACAGTCCAAATCATATGTAATGTGAGATTTGATAATGAAACATGTACAAATGTGGCCAGATCTCTCAAAACATTACTGCAAAAATGATTTTGGATTAAGTATTTCTTCAATAAATACCTCCTAGTAAGTATTTCATTACTTATGAATGGGAAGGGTAGAAAGGGAAGAAGTAAAATCATAAAAACTCATAAGTGTGTTTATCTCAAAACTTTTGAAGTCAAAAGAAAAGAGTATAAATGGAAAACACTTAAGAGATAAAAATTTGGGAAACAATGGTCATCAAGCAACTATATGCATTCATTAATTCAGGAAAGTTCAGGTAACAATAGTATCTCCAGTGATTGACCTTAAAAGAGGATTTTGCAATCAATTGATAAGAAAATGATCCCAAAACAGTGGTCATAAAAACTTGAGAATGATGTGATTATGAGCTTATTTGGAAAGGTACCAGATCCTTTTGATGATATTTTCAAAATAACCTTTAACTTTTTTTAAAGGTGTTTTTCTTAAATAAAGCCGGATATATTATTCATTTTTAAAAAAAATAATATATTTTGTAATTTTACTCTTTTTAATAGTAAAAGTCTCTTTCTCCGGTCAGGATGTAATTCCCTTATTTTTGTGTGAAGTTACTATCCTTAAAACAGATCAAAAGGAAATGGTGCATATGTCAAGGTCATATCAAACTCAAGTTTGTTCTATCACAGATCAAAAATTGATTGCTAACAGTTTTTAAACTACTGAGATACTCATGTTCTAATTCAGATAATTAGACGCAAAATGAGTAGCCTTAGTAAAAAGATTTTCATCATCTGGGATACTAAACCACTGTCATGAATTTATAAAAGCCTCAAAACTTATGATAAATATGTGGTAAAACCTTGAACATAAATTCCTGAAAAAGTGCTGATAAATTAAAATTGACAACTTGCATCTAAAATATTTTTTAAGTATAGCATTCCTGCAGATCAACAGATTTTGGACATGATATTGTGTTTACACAAGACAAAATCAATCATCTCATCTGAACAAGCAGATGCTCAAAATATTTGTCAAAAGTTCAATCACTGTTGTACTAACAGTTGCTGATGTAATAGCCTTTCAAAATCACACCATTTTTCCTACCAGTGTTATGATCAAACATCCGGTTCTTAAACACTGTCGACTGCTGAAAGTCAACCTCTGCTCTCTCATTTTCATGATATGCACTGTTGTTCAAAATCAGTGTTTTATCCACTGATATGCTATCCACTGATGGTAAAAATCACCCACTGTTTCATTTGTTACCGTTGTAACCACTGATACTTGCTTCATCAGTGACATTCTAAACAACTGTCCTCCATTATTCATCTTCTCATCAGAGGTTGACACGTGGTCAGCTTTTAGCCATCAGATCTTTTGTAACCGCTGCCACATCAGCACTCACTTTTTCCCTAAATAAAACCCTGATCATAACCCAAATAGGGGCACACACTGTCGAATTGAATTCCAAAATTCTCTTCTCAAAGCAGTTTCCCACTCTTCTTCACAAAAACATTCTTTGATCTTCTTCATCAAAATGACGAAATCAAAATCAAAATCATCTTCATCTTCCGACGACGCCACTCAAATGGCCGCTAAACCCATAGAGATCCCATACAAATCCCCTCACAATTACTTGGGTCTACTTACAAAACCCACTACCAATCACACCTTCGATTCCATCATCGACACCTTATCTGCATCAAAGTACAAAACTTTGCTAGTAGTAGATGCTCCTATTTATCAACAAACCCAGAGAGAGTTCTGGAAAAATGCAACCCTTGAAAAACAAGGAGACATTGTCATAGCCATCAACTCCTCGATACATGGTAAAGATATTCAAATTTCTCCACAATCCATCTCAGAAGTCTTTAAACTTGATGATCAGAAAGGAAAAACTTCTTTCTCTAAAACCGAGTTGAAAAATGATTTCTTGAAAAGGGGGTATGCAGAACAACCAAAAAGAGATACCTTACAAAAAGGTTATTTCCCTTCTGCACCTAGGTTTTTATTTCACACTCTTTTGATGTGTGTTTCTAATAAAACAACTACTTTTAACGAAATACCATTAAAGATCCAATGCATGGGTTATGCTATTAAACAATGAATATTTTAACTATTCTCAGGAGATCTTTAATGACTTGGTAAAAAATGTTGACAGCAAATCATTTTTGCTCTTTCCAAGGTTTCTAAGCTACTATTTTAAACAAAAATTTGGAAAAGAAAATGAAAATTTGCTCAAACAAGGTGTCTATTTTAAAATAGATGGTTTAACACCTGAAACATTCTCTAGAATGTTGGCACCTTCAAAAACAAAAGCAGAGGTGCCTGAGCAAAATTTAGCAGATAACACTGCTCCTCAGGTATCGGTTGCTGAGCCCACTGCTCCAGGTGATCATAGCAGCACAACCACTACTTTGAAACCCACACCTAACATTACTAAAAAGACCAAAAAGAAAACATCCGGGAAGCCCCCCAAACCTAAAACAAAGGCACCTCTAGAAGATGAGATCCCAGAGCCACTACCAGTGACAACAAAAATGTCACCAATAACCACTGCTGCTACTTCCTCACAGCAGATGGAAGAAAGATCTCCACCATTGCCTCAAACTCCTCATGCATCCTCACAAAAGGATCAGGTTGTAAACACAGGGACCCCACATTATGAAGCTCTGGACCCACTTGGATCCATCTTCCTCAGTCCTGATCCCAAGGACATGTCTCTTTCAACACCCTTATCTTCACCCCTCACATTACCACAATCCATGATACCTTTGTTGCATGCAGTTGATATAGCTCAGACACAAACCAGTTCCTCTCAATCACCTATCACTGAGAGTATACTCCCACAAGTGACTGGGTCTAATGTCTATACCTCTGTTATCCCAGCAACAATTGAGGAGGTTACACTGCAGGGATTACAAGTAATTCCTGACAGTAGTTCAAGTGGAGCAGCCACTACAAATGTTGAAGCCACTGGTCATTTGGACAGTGGTTACATTCATAAGACTCCCTTGAAGGCAATTTCTTTAATAGCACCTCTGAGAACCACCAGTGAGTTTGTTATGCCCACTGGCACCTTCAAAAGGCTATCAAGTGCTGAAGAAAGAAGACCCCAGTACCAAGAACAAGGGGCATCAATGAATGACTTTTGGGATTCATTTCCTAAGTCACACATTGGTACAACCACTGCTGGTGGGGAATCAGATGATCCCATTAACTTGGGTGATGATTTAAAATATCAGGAATTGACGGGCAGAGTTGAAAATCTTGAAACATCAGTTGCTGAAATAAAGGATATGGTGCAACAGTTGTTAGAAGCTCAAAAAGCACAATCCAATGTTGTTCCAGCTCAAGCACCTACACAACCTGCACCTACTGCAAATGAGTTATGGAATGTATTCCAACCCCTGCTTGAAAAACAAAAACAAATGGCTGATCAGCAGCATGCAACACATGTACAAATGCTGACAAACATGGTGGAGTCAAGGTTTAAAGATACTCAAGCAGACATCAAAGCTATCAAGGCTCACATACAAAGCACCACTGGAAAAGTTCCTCCTACTGCCCTCTTCATGAATAACCCCTTTCCAGATAATGCCAAAAAAGGGGAGAAAATCAGGTGGAAGAATAAGGGAATTGATGATGGGTTATATGTTGAACCTGAAAAAGATAGCCAGACTAAAGTTGCCGTATCAAAACACACCACCTCACCACACACCACCACAACCACTGCCCTACCACCATCATCACCTATGATCACATCACCACCACCAAAACCAAAATCACCACCAAAAACAGCCACCCCATCATCTCCTCCTGCCAAAAAGCAGAAGATAACAGATGTTACAACATCTGTTGTAATGACAACAGTGGTTGAAACACCAGTTGTTTCAGCAACTGTTAGTCAGACACTCTCCACCACTCAAATCACTACCATTTCAACACCTGCTCAAAAGCAGAAGACATCTACTGACACATCAGTAGTTGTAATGACAACAGAGGTTGAAACACCAGTTGTTTCAACCACTGTTAGTCAACAACCATCCACCACTGCTCTCAATATTTCTACATCACAACCAAAATCTCCTTCTCCAAGGCTTTACACCAGAAAAAGAAAAACAACTCAGGCAAATGAGGACAAATATGATCCTATTGCTGCAAAATATCCACTGGAACTGGAAGCTGTAAAAAATGAGATGAGACAATTCTACACCGAGGATGATCCTTCAACAAGAAGATTTCCTTCTCTCATAGGTTTCATAGTCCCAGAAAATATGGATGAATACCTCAAGCTCAAAGAAAGGCAGGCTAAGATAAGAGCCAAAATTGAATGTGAAGGTCAAAGTGACGAAGCCATTTATGAAAAATTGGAATTCCTGCTCACTAAAGTCAAGCAGATGGAAGACTATGCACAAGATCTGAGCAAAGAAAAAGCAGATCTACGAAAAGAAATGAGAAAAGAATATCTTGCATACATCATGAAAGAAAAATTCTATCCAGTTGAAGAAAAACAATTTGAAGAACGGCCAATAGTTGCTTTAAAGCATGAGGCAAACAGAATTGAAAGGATCAAAAATGATCCAAGAAAGAAGAAAACAGCTCCAAATTGGAACAAATACAAAAAGCTCATTCATGACCTTATATCTGAGTACAAAAGAAAGAAGCAGGAGCTGGTGGATGCTAAGGTGGATACTACTGAAGCCATAGCAAAATGGACAAAGCAGTATACCGATGAGGCTTACGAAAGGCTTAAGAAAAGGAGGATAACAGTTTCAGACACTCCAAAGAAGCCTGGCTACAAAAAGCCAGAACAGCAGATTGGTGCTCCTAAACCACTGATCATAACAGCAGATACCTCTATCATTGTGATAAACTAAGAAAAGAGGAAACAGCTGACTATTGCAAAAGAAAAGGAAAGGGAAGCTAAATACTTTGAAGAAGCCATCAAGAAAATGGCTTTAGATAAAGACAGATCAGCAAAACTTCAAGACCTTGCCAAAAAGGTTTTAGACAAACCATCATCACCAAACCCATCAGCAAAAATATCAGACATTGAGCTAGATCAACAAAAGAGACAAGAGCAGATTGACAAAGAAGTTGCAGAAGATATAGCTGTAGCAAATGATGTCATAAAAATGGCTTTCCAACAAAGGTCTGAAAGTTCTGAGCTAACAAAAGCTCAGGATACTGTCTTACAAATATTTACAAGGCCAAAATCTCCCAACTCATCAGTGAATAAATCTCTCCCAAGAAACCCATTAGATTCAAAAGTACTAAAATGGATATCTGATCAAAAGACCCATGTATTGACCCTGGTCAGATCCGATGGTGAAGTGAAGTACATATCAAGGAAAGAAGCACTAGGCCTTGGTGTTGAAGATCTACAGGATCTCCTTGAACTTACACTGTGCAAGGATGAGGATGACTCAAGTTCCAAGGACTTTGAAGTGGAATTCAAAAGACAAGTTAGGGAACTTCTGATGAGAAATAAAAATCCAGAATAATGAAGGGTTTTGGCATTATCTATTCCAGGGGGAGATTGTTGGGATTGAACCCTACCAGAGGAATAGATAATGAAAGCCAAAACCGGATCACTACAGTGGATTAGTCATAAGCAGCTGTTTACATTAAGCTTTCCCCTTGACAGTGGTCATCTAGCATCTGATAGACTTCAAAGTACTGCTCAATAGAACAACTGCTACTAAAGAACTGATGAAGTTTAAAGGCTGAAGCTCAATCTACTGAGGGAATCCAAGCACTGCTGAAGAATTAAAGCACTGCCCATTCAAGGTCTGGTCACCCTTTGAAGAAAGCACTGATGCTCAAACAACAGTGGTTGACTACATCAGTGGAATGAAGAATCAATGTTTATACATCAGTGATTAGAATGTAATCAGCGTCTGTATAGTCAGTTGTTATAGAACAGTAGATAGAGTTTGTTAGTTTGTTAGATGTCGCTTTCATGGTGATATCAGCTGAGATGCCTCAGTGGTTTGGTTTGCCTATAAATGTAACAATACCCTGTACTGTTACATTTGATTGACTGAGTGGGTTTTTCTCCTCTAGTCCAATCCTTTCATCTTGTGCAATCAACCTTGGAGCATCAGGCTGAGGGGGAGTTTAGTTTGTAAGCATGCATGGTAATCATTTGATTTGTATTTCAATCTTTCGACTCAATGAAAAGCATGTGTTTATCAAAACTATCTTCTTCCTGAATTGTGCTTATAAAGTTTGTTTTCATTTCCGCTGCACTTAATCTTAATTTATATCTTTTGAAATGTTCAATTCATACAAACAAGCACAATTATGAGAGCCTCCGATTCTAACAGAAACTATTTATGATGAAATTCCAGAAGATGATCACTGCTACTATACTAATGAAGAAATTATACATGATGCTCTTCAAGAATTTATAACTCCTAATGTGTATAATGCTCTCTTCAGTTATCAAAGAAGTTGTCAGAATACACAACGTGAAGAAGAAATGATTGCTGAAAATATAATGATGGATCGTGAAGAAGAAGAAAACTTTAAATTATGGATCGCGAAGAAGAAGAAAACTTTAAAGCCGATTAGAAATTTAAAGTGAAAAGAGTTTAGGAAGAGAAGAAGTTTGAGAGAGTTGAGGAAGAAAGACAGTGCACAAAATGTTTAAAACCGTGCATGTCTTGTCTAGAAAAAGATGAGAAGTACTTGGAGCTTAAACGTCATACTGATAACCTGTCAAGTGATTTCAAAGTCACGAAAGAAGCCTACGAAAAGCTGAGTAAATCTGTCAACAAACTCCATACAATAAGCATAAAAGATATAGATACAATTTCTATGATCAAGGCAACGGTCATGGATAAACAGATGGTCGTAAATACTCACGTTGACACGATTGCCAAACTCAAACAGGAGCTAGAAGCAATGAAGATTGAAACGGAGCAAGTTGAATGTAACACCCACTTTTACATACGGTCAAAACAACGACAAAAGACGCTAAAAAAATTTAAACTTCCATAGACAAACCAAATTATCAACCAAAATGATATTTAGGTAGTTCGAAATAAACACAACCATTCAAGGTTTCATCACAAGTGTGTTGCCCGAACTACCATGATGAGATTTAAATCCTAACTTACTTATGAAACATCCTAGACATTAGTTTAACATTTACAATATAAAAGTGTTTTGACCCATTTACAAAAGACGACTTTAACCGGAAGCGCATAAAGGGCGGTGTAGTGTGTTCGATCCGAGCTTGCCATTATCAAGTGTGGGATTTACCTACCATTCAAAAGCACACATAAAATTCATTAGTACAAACTCACTCAACATTATGACACTTCGTATCGACTTATCCCTTTATTCGACCCTTTCAACAATTCTTAACCAAAACTCATACTTTTTACCGTTTACTTCTTCCAACTAGCATTTCCACAAGAAGTGTTTAATGCACATACCTTTATATCATCTATATCCTTAATCCATTCGATTCATTCATAATAAATCAAAGATTTGAATCTTCCACATACTACATGTTCCATGCCAATTTGACCCATTCATGACGGGTCAATATTTAACCATAACATCAATTTCCAAACTTTAACCTTCATGGCCCATTTGCGACATTTCGCTTCACATTCAACTAACATTCTTTTATTCATTCATTTAAAATAAATCATCATACATTCGACATAATTCTATACTTTATAACGACACGATAACAAACTAAAAACCAATACTGTATTCTACAAAATGAGTAATCGAAGTTCATATGAACTTACCATGATCTTGCGTTGCTTGTGACTTCAAATGACTCGTGCCTTCTTCCTTCTTCATGCCTATATGTTAAAGCTTCACACTTTTAGCTTTCGTATACATTGCATTACATATGCGTTTTTACTTATTCATCATAGCGTCACATAACTAAAAATATATCCATTTTCAATTTGCAACATCATTTTATCAAGAATTCGTGTCAAAATACAACTGAATCATTCTAAGGCATTTCATCAAACACGTGGTGTGCGTACTATCTACAAAGCATAATGTACAAATATCTTAAGCTCATTTTCCATATTTCATCCATTGATTAGCATAACAAATCCCTAACTTCATAATATCCTAATTATGTTCACTTAGTTCTACATCAAATACTCATCAAACTATCATCAACATATTTCTTCAAACATCAACAACATATTAATTTCGCATATAAACTTCACTACACTTGATCATTCTATAACATAAAAATGGGTTTTACCCCAAATCATCATCATAGTCAAAATTAAACATATTTTAGCATCTACATATTCATCGTAACTAACATTCATGTTTAAATTTTACACTACATTCACGAATTACACAAAACCCACTTAATCAAACATCACTAAAACACCAAATTCGACTTACTTGATGTTAGAAACACTTAAGTGACCAACATTCCTGGTTCATTCATTCATTTAGCCCTTAAATCCCCTTTTAATTTGATGGATTTGTGTTGATAGGGGTTTTGTTCTTCCCTTGCCCTTTCTCTCGATCGCACACCCTCACCAAACACTGACTAATTTTTGTTAAGTGTTTAGTTTATAACATTTTTCACTTTAACCCCTCAATCTTTTATGATATACCATCTATTTCATTTTACATACTAACTTGTTTAACTTTTCCCTTGGTGAACTTCATGTGCACATAAGCTTTAGACTTTCCATAGTTTATAAAACTTAGAAAATGGTAAAAATACTTACCATTTCTTATCATCTAAACATCAAAATTTTAATATTATATTATGACATACAAAATTTGGGGTGTTACATTGAAGAGTTATTCAACGACATCTTACGTGTTGGATCACATTCTTCCCAAGCCGACAGGAAAAGATGAAGATGGGGAAGATATATACGGTTATCAAGATCGAGGTCTAGGTTATTGTTATGGGTGGAATTTTGAACCCATATCCTGATAGTATATCTTAATTTTATGTTCCTAATCTGTGATCCGGATACCAAACCAGGATATTGGTAACATCCTGCGGAAGTGTCTTGGTCGTTACTAACAATTTGCTTGTATGCATTAGCCACAAGAAGAGTAACGTTCACAAAGACCAAGTCTTCTTGAAGAATCGTTCAAGTTGGTTGAGAAGAGAACGTTGATACCGGAAGAAGGGGTCTACAACGGTCATAAGGGAATATGCTCAGTATCCCGGATTTATAGGATAGTTAGTTAAATTGTAAAAACTATATAAAGGGGGTATCGGATCACTATAAACACACACCAGTTCTTGTAAACTCACTACTGACTTGCTTTTTTCGCAATCACTCACTCTTATTCACCCACATTACACAATCATTGTAACACTTAGAGCTGATCCGAGCACTATCCCAATGCTGTATCCTGTTATTTCAAGCAATAAGAAGAACAAAGGCAGCTGACAATTGTCAGCTCCTGAGGTTTTGTGCCGGCGATCTAGATTGATCAAGGGATTTCCTCGTACATCCTGTGTCAACTTTTACTTTTGTTGTTGATTATTAGCTAATTGATATAGTTTGATATCCTGAAACTGTTTTCCTAATCAATCAACTTAACACATTTTCACAAACTCCAATAGCACACTATCTAACATACTAAATTTGACCACTTAATTGCTTCGGTAATTTTTTACCAAAACAGTTATAATCAATGTTCACCCCCAATGTGGAACAACTATTCAAGGCGGAAACCGGATGGGGTGGTGTAACACCCCAAAAATGGGTTTGGTAATCAAACCCCGTTAATAGTAAAGACGGGTAAAATACCGTTAATGGTAAAATTAAACCAGGTAAATATTAGAATTTAAATAAATAATCTTATATTAATAAAAAGAGAGGAATAAACGCTTTGAGAAAACATGGTTTATTAGAAGCCCGAGTTAACGGGACATAAAAATAAAACGGGTTATAATTCCCCACACCCACCAAGTTAACTAGGAATAGTTAACCTAGTTAGTAATGGGTAATTAAATGAAAAGCTATGAGATATAGCTTCTTTTATAATAAATGAAACAAGAGGGACTAATATGGCCAAGAAGGGAAACTTGTTTTATTAAAATTGAAAATAAAACACAACACACACACTTAGTGTGTGTGTGTGCGTGGATCGATCAGAGGACAGGGAAAAGAAGCAAACCCTAGCTCATCACAAAATCAACAAATTGAAGCTCAATTCAACCCCCAAATCAATGCATGAGCACATATAAATGATCACCTAGTCGTGGGGATCACAAGGTATGTTGAATTTTATGATTTGGCGATACTTTGAGATTATGATGAACAATCATAATCAAAATTCTGGAATGAATGTTGAATCTATGAGTGTTATTGTGATGAAATCATGGTTTAGAACCAAGCCCTAGTAGAAAACTTGATGAATTGTTGTCAAAACTAGGGATTTGATAATTACCCTATTATGTGCTAAGTGGGTTTTATGTTAATATGATGAACACTCAGATTTGAATGCAAAATTGATGAATATTGAGGTTATGATATAAGTTCTAGATGTAGTTCATGAACACTAGACTTAGAGGTTTGATTGTTTTGATGTAAATCTTGGTAAAGATAACTAGTTATGAACTAGTTAGTAAATATGTAAAATTATGCACATTAGGTGTTTGTTAAAATGCCTAAATGAGAACTAAAGTGTTGAAATTTAGAGTGAAAACGCGTATTTGACCGATATGGCAATTATGCGTAATATAAAGTGATAAGGGTTCTAAACATCATGTTGATTTAGACTTAATGTTGTAAACCATGTGATTGAAAGTAGTTAACTTTGATAAACTAAGTTAACCAATCATGAAGTCGGATAGTAGTTTTGACATAGAATCCGTAAGATGGAATAGTCATAATAATGATGACTAATCTAACCGTCTTACTAATCATGATGATAGTTTGACTCTAGACAAGCTAGATGGAGGCTTGGGCAAGGAGCGGGTCAAACGGATCGTGTACGCGAAAAAGAGCATAACCGGATGCAAGGTAAGCGATGCTTACATCCTTTTTGTAGATTATGCATTATTTAGTAGATTACAAATGTGATTAGTGTAATATCCGAAATAAGGGTTCCGACGCTATTAACACGAGTCGGGACAAACATAAATGATAAAAGCCATGGGTCATGGTGAATAGAGGCGAAATGGTAATTTAGTCATGTAATGACTAATAATTAACGAGTTTTCGTTAAGATCACTTAAAAGTGCAACTAATAACGAGAAAATGAGTAGAGATGGAAATTTAGTCAAGTATCGACTAAAGTAAATTGTAGTTAAAAAGGGGTTTAGTGGCAAAAATCCGAAATGGGTCGGATGAGCAAATTGGTAATTAATAACCATTTTTTGCTACTTATGAAGATGCTTGGTCATATAGGCCAAACGGGTCAAATGGCGTGATAACACCATTTGACAATATCGACTAATGTGGTTGTCCAGTCTTGTGTTAACAGGAGCGATTAGCGATTTGGATAATTCCGTCGCCATAGAATATGTGATAATAAAAGCGAGGTATAAATCGGGTCTATTTGTTGATCCGATCCAGGTACGCATAATTTTGTTGTAGTTAAAAGTGCTATTTTGGGTCGAATAATTGGTGAGAGTCCCTCATTGTAAAAGAAGGACCAAAATCGACCAAAACGCCCTTGTTGGCTAAATTGAACAAACAACCCTTAGAGGTTGTTTGGAAACGAGTCTTATGATTAAACAAATGCTTAGAACGAGTATGGGTAGTGAAAGACGTAATTCTTGGGCCGAAAGACTCTATATGAGTCTTTGCCGTAAAATGGTAATCCGAGGGGTAAAACTCGGAACATATAGATATCCACATTAAACCTAATACACATATATTTGTAGTGGGAGGTTACTAGATAAGAAATGTAGAACTACAATGCTAGAAGGGAATGAAAGCGATTTCAAGCTTTAAAGTGCTTAAAATACCCTTAACGGGTCAAAATAAGCATACGAGCGAAAACAGGTTGAAATTGTGTAATAAACCTATGATTAGAACCTAATATAGTAGGTAACATTAATTAGAAGAAGTGTATGAGATATAGGAATCAAATAAATAGGTTTGTTTGATAAAATGCATAAACGGGTTAAAATTCGGTAAAAGGGGAACGAGTCGAAGGCTTAGAAGTCTCAAAATTTATTATGTTGGATGTTGTATTTTAACTCCATATGATGGAGAATTAAATTACGGACGCGTAGGAAAAAGAATCGCGTAAAACGGATCAATAACGAAGAAGTTATGGCCGTTTCCGTGAAATCGGGTTGAGCTGGGAATGTACAGCAACAGCTGAAGCAACAGTCTGTGAAAAAGGGGGCCTAGCGTGACGCGACGCCCCTTGGCGTCACGCGACGCCCCTAACTCCGGAAAATTGTTAAATATTTGTCATTTTTAACCCCTGTACTTGTTTGAACTTAATATTTGACTATCAAAACTAACTTTTAAGTTGGTTTTGATCATAGGTGATCGCCAAGAGTACCCGGATGAAGATCAAGCTCGATGAGGAACCGAACACGATAAGATACAAGCTTCCGCGCGGCGTTTTGTCGTATCTTTAAAACGACGAATCCCATTTCATTAAGTTGCAAATTTTTGAAATGTTGTTTACATGTGGAGATGTTAGTATGAAAAGTTTTTGTAAAGACACATTTTAGCATTTAAAAGTGTATTTTATTAATAAAATCTTGATATATAAGACGGGCGTTACAAGTTGGTATCAGAGCCTTGGTTTAAGAGATTCAAGCATGGTGGGAAAACTATGCTTGGACTTAAACCTTATGCTCTTGATAAAAATTGGTGTTCGGTTCGAGGCTTGATCGCAAATTCGGTAAGTACTTGTATTTTAATGGTTTAGCCTGTTAAAGTGTTGTAAACAACACATAGGGTTATCGTGTAATATACGATACCTCAATTAAATAATAGATATAGTTAACAAAATTACGTGCGTTAACATGTATAGTAGAAAAGCCTTGTATTATGATACGGGCATTTAATAAAGTTGACATTACTAACTTTTATGAATGTTCTAATAGGAGGAAACTCGTATTTGAAGATGACGAGGGTTGAACAAATTACAGATATGATGAAGGAACGGTCCAAAGAGTATGCTCATCAAGGACATAAATCGCGTGATAATCACGAACAAAGTTCACGGAAAGAGAAGCCCGTTAGGGCAAACATTACCAGGTGCACGCTTTTAAATTTAATCGCATAAGTAGTAATATGCAACAAACACGTAGGGGATAACGGTTGCATATATATGATAAAACTTGAATAGGATATCTATTCAAGATGATGTTTCTAAGAGAAGTTTAATAGAAATATGTGTTATTCACGATGATGAATAACAAAGAAATAACAGGATTAGTTCATATGGAAACTTGGACGATGGTAATATTCCAAGTGGAAAACTCTCAATATAATGCTATTGAGAAGAGTAGCGATCACAATAACGGGTGCGATTATATAATAGTTTGATAGAGAAGAAAAACATTTTATATATTCAAATGTAAAACTAGTAAAACTAACGATTGCTGTTTTGGCAATTAAATAAAGTTTTACTAAATAAAATAAAAGGTATGAAATAAATAGAGGCGTTACTTGCATAGGGTGTGATGTGAAAACTATAAAAAGGTCATGTGTATCATGTGTCGATCGCTTACTCTGGCCAAGTAAGTAGTGGCATATGATACTATGAACTTTTTGTAGCGGACACATTTACGTCCGATGTAGTAAGGGCGGGGTGAATGGGACTAACTTAAATGGTACCCAAATGAATCAAATAAATAAGATGTTTGATAGTAAACGTAAACGCAAGTCGGACGACGGAAGCGTATTACGTTAAAATGACGAGCCCGAGAGAAGGGACAAATATCGAAGTAAATGAAAATACAAACCAACTAATGAGAATGCTAAGGCATGGGGATAAAGGTTTGACTGACATAAGTGATGAAATTCACGTGGACAAGTCAAACGAATTAAATAATGAATAAAGGACTTAATTGAATAAAAGCGATGGATTTCGCTAAGACGACCAAATAAACTAAAATGATGTCTAAAACCATATAAGAATGGTTACTTGATAATGATTACGGTAAAGATACCCGATGGACGGGTAGGATTGTGGGTGAATGCGTAAACCAAGAGACGGGAACGCGAAATAGAAAGTCAAAAGACTCGGAATATGAGTCATGACTAAAAGATGACAAGAATTTTCGCAACATAAATTTTGGTAATTACGTTCAACCATTTCAAAGTTGGACGGGTCAAATAAAGAATGAAGTTTGACATGTAAAATGATTAAGATATGTATTGGGAGGGGGTGTACTTACACTCGAACCCGGAAAATGTAAATATGTCTCTTAACAGGTCATTTTTGTAAAACGTCAAACTTAAGGACAAAGTCGGAATATAAAAATGAAGCGAGGTCTTAATGCATACCGGGAGGGTTACAATAATAACGACTTCTGTAAAACACCCGGTTGATGGGTAAGAATTAAACACATGCGTAAACCGAGAAACGGGAGCTCGGATGGAAAGTTAAAAGACTCGGGTTTTGAGTCATAACCAAAAGACGACAAGATAATGTAAATAAAAATTTTTGAATAAATTATGTTCAACCATTTTAAAGTTGAACGGGTCGAATATAATATCATGCCGGATGGCATGAGTAAACGCAAGCAGGATAAAGGTAGCGTTAAATGCAAAAGGGTAATGAGCCCGGTAATGGGACATAACCAAATAAGAATATATGCAAATCAAATAACAGTAAGCATAAAAAAAAAACTAACGCATAAATGACGTGAGGAGTCATAAAATCGGAAAATTGGCCAAAAGAAAAGAATTGTAGCCACGAAACTACAATCAAGGTTAACGGAACCTAAGCTTGAAACCAAAGGATTCTTCAAACAAAAACAGGGTGCCTTGACACCAAACATGTATTTTAAGAATGACATGAGTAAGGAATGATCTACGAGATCAACATAACCTTTAGGGTTATAAACAAATGAAAGGTTTACGAGACTAAAACGACCCACGGGTCATGATTAGAAAGAAATTATAAGGACTTCTCCTTAAAGAGGTGAAAGTCTAATAAAATAACTTAAAGGCTAAGTGATAAAACCTACGGGTTAATTAGACAAAGCGAGGGAATCAGTTGAGAATCCTCGCATAAAACAAAGACTGTAAAAGAATAAATTTTGGACTGTCAATATCCCAGTATGGATAATTGACAAAGGTTAAAGAAAAGATGCTAAACTGAAACTTCGGTTTTGGTAAGAAATAACATTTCTACAAAAAAAATGAATTATGATAGACGTATAAACGGTAAACGTGAAAGATATAAGTCTTGACACGGATAGGTGCAAGACGATATATCTAAAAGTGATAATTCTAAAAATAGAAAGATGATGTAAAATTTGGCATGACGTGACATGATCACGGTCAAGAAGTGTAATGTGAAATATAATCACCTTAGAGCCGAGTGATGAATATTGCTAAGTTAATTAAACTGGTGGAAATAATGAGATTACGGTATTTCAAGTCGCATTATGTCATGTAAGATACGTAGATGATTAATAACCAAAAGGAAATTACCATACTTTTCTAGTAATCCTAACAATCGGTTAAAGTATGAGAAATGCTTAATTGATTATCGAGAGCAAATGTATGGAGTTAGACTCGATAAATTATGTAAGAAAAGGTTTCGGGGACGAAACCTCTTTAAGGGGGTAGACTTGTAACACCCCAAAAATGGGTTTGGTAATCAAACCCCGTTAATAGTAAAGACGGGTAAAATACCGTTAGTGGTAAAATTAAACCCGGTAAATATTAGCATTTAAATAAATAATCTTATATTAATAAAAAGAGAGGAATAAACGCTTTGAGAAAACATGGTTTATTAAAAGCCCGAGTTAACGGGACACAAAAATAAAACGGGTTATAATTCCCCACACCCACCAAGTTAACTAGGAAGAGTTAACCTAGTTAGTAATGGGTAATTAAATGAAAAGCTATGAGATATAGCTTCTTTTATAATAAATGAAATAAGAGGGACTAATATGGCCAAGAAGGGAAACTTGTTTTATTAAATTGAAAATAAAACACAACATACACACTTAGTGTGTGTGTGTGTGCGTGGATCGATCAGAGGACAGGGAAAAGAAGCAAACCCTAGCTCATCACAAAATCAACAAATTGAAGCTCAATTCAACCCCTAAATCAATGCATGAACACATATAAATGATCACCTAGTCGTGGGGATCACAAGGTATGTTGAATTTTATGATTTGGCGATACTTTGAGATTATGATGAACAATCATAATCAAAATTCTAGAATGAATGTTGAATCTATGAGTGTTATTGTGATGAAATCTTGGTTTAGAACCAAGCCCTAGTAGAAAACTTGATGAATTGTTGTCAAAACTAGGGATTTGATAATTACCTTATTATGTGCTAAGTGGGTTTTATGTTAATATGATGAACACTCGGATTTGAATGCAAAATTGATGAATATTGAGGTTATGATATAAGTTCTAGATGTAGTTCATGAACACTAGACTTAGAGGTTTGATTGTTTTGATGTAAATCTTGGTAAAGATAACTAGTTATGAACTAGTTAGTAAATATGTAAAATTATGCACATTAGGTGTTTGTTAAAATGTCTAAATGAGAACTAAAGTGTTGAAATTTAGAGGGAAAACGCGTATTTGACCGATATGGCAATTATGCGTAATATGAAGTGATAAGGGTTCTAAACATCATGTTGATTTAGACTTAATGTTGTAAACCATGTGATTGAAAGTAGTTAACTTTGATAAACTAAGTTAACCAATCATGAAGTCGGATAGTAGTTTCGACATAGAATCCGTAAGATGGAATAGTCATAATAATGATGACTAATCTAACCGTCTTACTAATCATGATGATAGTTTGACTCTAGACAAGCTAGATGGAGGCTTGGGCAAGGAGCGGGTCAAACGGATCGTGTACGCGAAAAAGAGCATAACCGGATGCAAGGTAAGCGATGCTTACATCCTTTTTGTAGATTATGCATTATTTAGTAGATTACAAATGCGATTAGTGTAATATCCGAAATAAGGGTTCCGACGCTATTAACACGAGTCGGAACAAACATAAATGATAAAAGCCATGGGTCATGGTGAATAGAGGCGAAATGGTAATTTAGTCATGTAATGACTAATAATTAATGAGTTTTCGTTAAGATCACTTAAAAGTGCAACTAATAACGAGAAAATGAGTAGAGATGGAAATTTAGTCAAGTATCGACTAAAGTAAATTGTAGTTAAAAAGGGGTTTAGTGGCAAAAATCCGAAATGGGTCGGATGAGCAAATTGGTAATTAATAACCATGTTTTGCTACTTATGAAGATGCTTGGTCATATAGGCCAAACGGGTCAAATGGCGTGATAACACCATTTGACAATATCGACTAATGTGGTTGTCCAGTCTTGTGTTAACAGGAGCGATTAGCGATTTGGATAATTCCGTCGCCATAGAATATGTGATAATAAAAGCGAGGTATAAATCGGGTCTATTTGTTGATCCGATCCAGGTACGCATAATTTTGTTGTAGTTAAAAGTGCTATTTTGGGTCGAATAATTGGTGAGAGTCCCTCATTGTAAAAGAAGGACCAAAATCGACCAAAACGCCCTTGTTGGCTAAATTGAACAAACAACCCTTAGAGGTTGTTTGGAAACGAGTCTTATGATTAAACAAATGCTTAGAACGAGTATGGGTAGTGAAAGACGTAATTCTTGGGCCGAAAGACTCTATATGAGTCTTTGCCGTAAAATGGTAATCCGAGGGGTAAAACTCGGAACATATAGATATCCACATTAAACCCAATGCACATATATTTGTAGTGGGAGGTTACTAGATAAGAAATGTAGAACTACAATGCTAGAAGGGAATGAAAGCGATTTCAAGCTTTAAAGTGCTTAAAATACCCTTAACGGGTCAAAATAAGCATACGAGCGAAAACAGGTTGATATTGTGTAATAAACCTATGATTAGAACCTAATATAGTAGGTAACATTAATTAGAAGAAGTGTATGAAATATAGGAATCAAATAAATAGGTTTGTTTGATAAAATGCATAAACTGGTTAAAATTCGGTAAAAGGGGAACGAGTCGAAGGCTTAAAAGTCTCAAAATTTATTATGTTGGATGTTGTATTTTAACTCCATATGATGGAGAATTAAATTAAGGACGCGTAGGAAAAAGAATCGCGTAAAACGGATCAATAACGAAGAAGTTATGGCCGTTTCCGTGAAATCGGGTTGAGCTGGGAATGTACAGCAACAGCTGAAGCAACAGTCTGTGAAAAAGGGGGCCTAGCGTGACGCGACGCCCCTAACTCCGGAAAATTGTTAATTTTTGTCATTTTTAACCCCTGTACTTGTTTGAACTTAATATTTGACTATCAAAACTAACTTTTAAGTTGGTTTTGATCATAGGTGATCGCCAAGAGTACCCGGATGAAGATCAAGCTCGATGAGGAACCAAACACGATAAGATACAAGCTTCCGCGCGGCGTTTTGTCGTATCTTTAAAACGACGAATCCCATTTCATTAAGTTGCAAATTTTTGAAATGTTGTTAGCATGTGGAAATGTTAGTATGAAAAGTTTTTGTAAAGACACATTTTAGCATTTAAAAGTGTATTTTATTAATAAAATCTTGATATATAAGACGGGCGTTACAGGTGGATAAGGCACTGAATCAGAAATTAAAAACAGTGAAAACTGAACAAAAAGATCAGTTGCCTAATAACATTTATGTGATGATTATGTTGATGGATCAGACGTGGTGAAACAAGTGGTTGAGAATGTTTTGGGAAAAGGAAAAGATAAAATCTTTGAAAACACTCAATCAAAATTTGAAAAAAGGAAGTTCGAGTTCACAGCCTGAAAATGACAAAAATTTTCATGATGCTTATCTCAAAAAAACTTTAGAAAGTAATTTAAATGATGATCCAACAATATTAATGTACAAAATGATTGGATCTGATCAACTACATTCTGATTCTGAATTTCTGATTCAGAATGTGAACTTGAACGGAGTTGAAAAAGTTTTCAAACTTGTTGAAATCGAAAGTTCTGAAATTTAAAGTTTCACAAAAGAATCAGAAGTTTCGAACTTCAAAAGAAATAATTCTTACTATTCCAAACCCCAAAAAATGTTTATTCAAACAACCAACAGAGAAACTATAATGATTAGAATGGGTATGGGTATGGTAAGAGGAATTATAACAAGTTTGGAAAATCGAAATTTTTAAAGAAAGTGAACTTTGTACCTAGTATAAGTTCAGAAAGTGCAAAACAAAGTCACATCTGCAAACAATCTAATGAAGAATTTTTCAAACAACAAGAACAACGTAAACAGGTTGAGGAACCCTATATTGTAACAGACAGTAGGACGTGCTTTAAATGCAACAAAGTTGGACACATTGCTCGAAAATTTCCACAGAACAATTCTAAACCTGTTCATGATGTCAAGAAAAAGTCTATAGATTTAAAACAAAAATCATCACTGATCATTGTACCAACTCAGGTTTGGAAACAATGTACAGAATCTACAAACAAAGTGAAACCAGTTAATACTAAGTTTTCAAATTTTGAAACTGGTGAATCCTCAAAATGTAATGAACAAAATGATTCTACATTGTATTTCAAGAAAGCTTTAAAGAAAAATCAAACATGGGTGGTGAAAGAAAAGAAAATTATTGAAGATGTTAAACAGTTAGCGTCGACTGAGAATTTAGAGGAATTTCCCAAACTTGAAAAAGTGGTAAATAAATCTGTTTAGCTAGAGAAAAATAAAATCGAAGAAATTACACCCAAGACTGAAAGGACATGGGTATCTCTATTCAACTGATTGATTTTGTTTGTGTGTTCGAACGTCCGAGATCAAAGTAAATCATGGAGAATGAGGTTCTTTTCCCCATAATGAATAATAAATGACGGGTTAAAACGTTTATTTGATAACAATATTAAAATCCACAGAACCTTCAATGTTTAGATATAAACCTAAAGAAAAACTGATTAATCTGTGGCTTAACATCTCTCGGATATATGGTCTTAGTACACCGAAATTTCGTTTGAGAGATTACCTAATTCTGAGATACTAGGTCTTTATAGATAATTGATATCTGGGGTATTATACAAGTTCTTCTGATTTTGCGTCAGCAATGGCCTAGAACTTGTAGAATACTTTGCTTAAAAACCTTAAACTGCATCAAATTGAAAATATCAAAAGATACGAAAATTGCAGTACAAAAGATTCCATATTTGGAACACCACTTTTAAGTCGAGCATTCATCTCTTTGTCTGTACGGTGGTACTAACCTGAGCTCTCAAGGTCTCGCACAACCCAGATACAAATATCAGTTAGATATATTCACCTGTAAGATGAAATCTAGGGAATCTTGATACGTAATTATATTCTGAGGTGGAAAACATGGTTAAGTCAAGTTCTAGAACATTACCTAATGTATCTTGGAACAATTGAGAAATTTGTAGAGGTTTAAATGGATCAGTACACTGACAATCTAAGTGAATCTGTTTAAAACTTAAAGTTTAATCAAGATCAACGATGCTAGTGATTAGTCTCATAAATTGATATGAACCTCTACCATAAACTCACAAAAAATATGTCTGTAAATTTGTTTGTACATAAAAGTTTTCATTTCATAAAAACAAAAAGATTTTATTTTCATGTTAGTTTCGACCACTGATGATGGAAAGCTGATATTCAAAGTCTAAAGTTGTTAAACGTAATTTGAAATGAGAAATTGTTCTGAAATGTTAAGATGATGGAAAGCTGATATTCAAAGTCTAAAGTTGTTAAACGTAATTTGAAATGAGAAATTGTTCTGAAATGTTAAAAGTTCATTAATTTAAACTTGCATTGATAGAAAAACATCAGTTTGTTCGTAATGTGATCAAGCAAGGTCATTCATATGAACATGGTAGATAAATCCGATAATCAAGGTCATTAATTTGGACTTGATTAGTTGAGAGGGCTAAAACTGATAAGAAAGTGATTAAAAATTTGAAATGTTTTTTGTTAAAAATGTCAAAGTTTGAGACTGGAATGTTTATTTGAATAATTAGAAGAATGAATAGGAAACATATACATAGGGGTAGCAGATCTAACTGTTGAACAAAGAATAGGATGCTCAAAGAAAGGGGGAGTTTGCTGATACTGCAATGTTTACAATTCAAAGATCAAAGCATGATTTGAAGTGAGAGACTGTTGATAATGTCTGAAGATAAAGAATGTTGAAGTTATTCAGGCATTAAATATTTGAAGATAGTCAATGACTCTGAAGTTTAAAGGAAAGAATTCGATGAATGCGGCAACATCAAAGAGGGAGACTGTTGATGCATATGCATGTCGCCTACGTCATCAAATAACATTGAGTCTGTAATAGGAGCATAATAGAATATGTGTTTTGTAAGCTCACTTCATACAAAAAGAAGATCACTTCGTACGAAGAGAACAAGCTCACTTCGTACGTACGAAGTGAACAACTCACTTCATGCGAAGTGAATACTAGCCTCGTACGATCTGAATCTTCTATAAATAGGCTAGTGGTCTTAGTGTTAGTTAGTAGTTCGTGTAATCAGGACGGCGGAGCTCTGTCCAGATGTTTCCGGAATCTGTAACGTTGAAGTATTAATGAAACAACAGTTAAAATTGAAATTTGTTTTTAATATCGCCTAACTCTAAAATGGATTCCGCACGTTTAAGACTAGGTTAACAAATTAGGGCCTGAGTTATCGGATCCGAGAACGGACCTACATCCTATGTAGCTATTAATTCTTCTTTTGAACTTCTTGCAATCATCAACCATAGCACCAACTTTTTCGAAACCACCATATTTTTTCCTCATTATATGGATTGATTTAATGTGGCCAAGGTTTATAGTACCATCCCAAATCATCTCTTCTTGTACTTTTGTCAAATTCCTATATGCAGGTAATACGTGAACATCTTCAGCACAAACAAGTGTTGGAGCTTATGAGATCGTTGATACTTGCACTGGATTAGTTTTGATGTAGCAAACCTGACCTAGTGTAGTTAAGATGCCAGCATAATTATAATTATGCTGGCAAGTCAGGATCTATATAAACCATTGTATTGTTGCCCTAGCCAAGCTTTTGGCCACACTGGTGAATATTAGTGTTGTTTACATTTCAATCTCTACTCATTGTTCTTAATCAGATTTCCAAGGTGCTTTATTGATTATCTTCTTGTTTGGATTCAATACAACACTTGTTGTATTCATCATACCGTTAGCTTCATCTTCATTCTTGATTCTTCTTAACTTTTTCATAGTACAAACACCTAATCAATAGGTGTTTTGGACTAAAACAATCAACCACTGTGATCCGGATTGATATTGGGATCTACAATTTGGTATCAGAGCCTTAGTGCTCTTGGTTGTTGTGTTTTTGTTAAGATTTTTCAAAGTTTTGAAGGTTTTTCAAAGTTTCAAGGTTTTTCAAATTTTTGGACTTAAAATGGATTGATTTGGTGTGTTTAATTGATAAGTTGTTGTTATTCTGTGATTAAGGAGTCATTTTGGACATTTTGATGCAAAGAAACATGGTTTTTGAGTCGTTTTTGGGTGATTAGAGGGTTTTAGTTCGTGTTAAATCCTCTGGTCAGCGTAGATAATTTTGAAGGTAGCGAAATTATTTTGAATGCAGCGAAGATATTTTTGAACATAGCGAACATTTTTTTAACATCGCATAATTATCAATTTCGCCGATTAAAACTCGAGCGAAATTGCTGATTTCCGACGAAATAGTGCCAAGTGTCCCTGTAGCGAATTTATCGAAGGCGACTTCGAGAACTGTGATAAAGAACCACAGCGTTTTTATCACGGTGTCCGGAAAAATAAGCCAAACTAACGTTTGTGTTTATTGTATCAGCGGAATTAGCTTTCTTCACTCGTGCAGGACTTCTCCGCGTACCGGCGAAGACATTTTGTTGATGCATATTTTGTCTATCGCCTTCGTCAATCCGAGTCGTAGTGAAAAGCCGGAAGGAATCAAGTGCATAACGTCATATTTAGTTAGAAATGGCAAGGTGGCAAACTTGTAATTAATGTGAACTTTCATTAAAAGCCTTGACCATATAAATAGGGTGTTATGTCATAGTTTTAGTAAGTTCTTGGAGATTTTAGTAGAAGACTTTCTAGAGAGAGAAAGTAGAGAGAGAAAGTTGTGTATTTGTGATTCTTGTATCGTTCTTGTCAAATTTAGCAATGGAATCACATTAGAAGTACGTTATCGTGTGTTCGGTCACGTTCGTTCACGGATTCCGCACGTGAAACATTCGTTACCCAATCGAACGGTGCCAAAACCGGTCCTACACATTTGATCTGCAAAGACAATCGGCGAAATTCGTTCTGTTCTACTAAATTCAGTCAGATCTCCGTCGAAGTTATCTATTTCGCTGGCGAAATTGCTCAACATCAGTCAGTCAGCGAATTTAACTTCTGATCAGCTTTCTCGCGTCAAAAACAATTCAAAATGTCGTTGAATCAACTAAGTCTAATTGCTCACGCTGAACTTGAGACCGGAACCACCACAAGACCATCAAAGTTGAAAGGAGTCGAAGATTTCGGTACTTGGAAGAATCGAATCAAGTCATTCTTCGAATTCACTGACTACAATCTATGGCTTTCTGTCATCGCTGGACCCCATGTTCCAACGGTGGTTCAAGGAGATGTGATAATCAATAACAACGACCCCACAACCTTCACTGATGAAGACAAAGCCCTAATCCAACGCGACCGTCGTGCACACGCTGCCTTAACCATGGCTTTGTCAATTGATGACTGTAACATGTTTGAAGAATATAGAACTGCTAATGAACTCTGGCATGCTTTGATCGAACACTACGAGGGAAATGAAGAGCTAATTGAGAGCAAAAGAGACATGGTGCAGAAGCAATACGACATGTTTGGTGGAATTCGTGGAGAAAGCCTCTCTGATCATATCAGTCGTTTTCTGAATATGATGACCAAGATGAAGAAGGCAGGAAATCCTGTCACTAATCGTGTTGCCATAAAGAAGCTTCTGGACTCGCTTCCAAAGGAATGGAGCCTTCAATGCATGATGATAAAAAGGGATTTCCTCAACAACCCAAATACTGTCACTCTGTCAGATTTAATCAACACTCTGAAAGCTTTTGAAATGGACGTCAACAAACGCGAAATGAATACGACTGGTTACTCCCCAAAGTCAGCTCAGACTTCTACTGGACTAAGGAATGTGGCATTTCTAGCTTCAGGAGGCACCAGTAAATAAGCTTCCGAGATGTCCTACTTTAACGTTTCCGCAAGCGCATCAAAGGCTCCACAATCTAGTGATAAGGCTGCAGTGGTTGGTGATACTCAAGCTTTGAAAGTATCAACTGAACATGTGGCACTTTTTAACATGTTTCTGAGTAGCTATGAAGCTTTAATGCCGGGAGAACTCAAGAAGGAGATGCTCACTGCTGAAGACATGTATCAGGTTGATCCAGATGACATAGAGGAGATGGATTTGAAGTGGCAGATGGCTATGATCACCTTAAGGTTGAAGAAGTTTCAGGATAAGACTGGGAAGCGTCTAGGTCTTGGAAAAGCTGGTTTCGACAAATCCAAGCTGAGATGTTACAACTGCAAAAGTTTGGGTCACTTCAAGTGAGAGTGTCCTTTGTTGAAGGAGGGAAACACTGAAGCTGCTCCTGCAATAAAACCAATTGCGATCGAAGAAAACAAGAACAATGCTACTCCTAACACACCAAAAGCTCTGGTTGTTGATGATTATGATTGGGGTGAAGAAATTGCTGAAGCCAAGGAACAAGTAACAAAGCTCTCATGGCAAAAATCTCAAGCGGGTCGTCATCAAAACAGTTTGAGAAACAGGCTGCTGGAATCCCAAAAGGGATAACATTGCTGACAAGGGTCTGAAAAGCATTCTCACCTCCCCAGAGCCGGAGAAAGAAAAGAGTTCTGAAGAAGCTGAAAAACCCAAGGAGCAAGTTCCTAAGGAGTCATCTGATGAGAAGAAAGAAAAGGGAAAAGTCTCAGCAGCGGCAATGAAAACTGAACCCTCAAAAGAAAAAGCTGACAAAGACTTGGTAAATAGCATTCCACATAACTTTAAAGTAAAGTTATGTACACCAGCATGTGTTGACGTGATGGCACACTACAAATCTCTTAATCTAGAATTTGAGGCAAAAAGACAAAGCTTTAAAATTTAACAAAGAACTTAAACAGAACGAGGCCGCATATCAGAGAAAGTTGAATTCAACTTTAGCTGAAATGCAAACTCTAAAAGAATTTGTTTTTAGAAAAGATTTTATCATCAACGATCTAACAGATAGACTAGAAAAAGCTTTGAACGAAGATAATAAATTACAAATTATTATAGACAAATGGAATGTCAGTCAAAAGGCCTTTACTGACATCAAAAACTGCCAACGACCGACGTATGTAAAAGATGGGATCGGGTATAAGGATAGGCAAGGAAATGAAAGAAAACTTTTCTTTCCACCACATAGCAAAAACTATGTGCCTATGCCAACTCCTCATCCAGACAATGATTTCATTGATGAAAAGACCTCTATAGAACAAAATGATTCTTTCAAAAACGAAATAACCACTAACATTCCTAAAAGTAATGCAGATCCAATTGTGTGTAAAGAAGATGTGTGCGATGAGGATGGAGACTGCGGCGGTTCAAAAATAGGAATAGGTTATTCAGTTGACAGTTATTCCACCGTTAACTGGTTCGCCTGGAACTGTTCTAAGAAAAACAATATTCGGGATGAATGTAATAATTTAATTAGGGCGGATGACTGTAATGGCCGTGTGCCTAAATTTAACTCTTTGGATGACTGTAAGGGCCATGTGCCTACATTTGAGACCCGTGATCGTGAACATGCTATGTTTGAATGTCATGATTTAAATTCTGCATTTTGTGATGATAAATGTGTGTGAATCTTTTGTATTTGTGCCAGAATTGAAAAAGAATAGCTTTGGAAAATTCCTCACCGAGGAAATTCCAGAATTTATTCCATCTCGAACAGGTATGACAGATTCAGAGAAGAAAGTCGCTAAAGATAGCAGCAAAGAAGATTCAAGCTTTTCTGCCTCAGAAAAGGAAGAAGAGACTTCAAGTTCTGATGAAGAACAAGAATCAGAAAATTCAAGTGAAGATCAAACAACGGAAGGTGAAAGCTTCGAAGATTCAAGTGACGAAACAATTGACGATCAAAATTCAGAAAGCTCAAGTGAAAATCAGAGCTCCGATGATTCAAGTGACGAAGCAAGTGAAGATCAAAATTCAAGTGAATATCAAACAACAGAAAGTTCATCAGATTCCGACAATGATGAAGACTGTTCAGAAGATGAAAGCCGAGTTGACAAGAAAATGAAGTAAGCCGAGAGCTCAAGATACACCGCATCAAAAGATTCTTCAAAAAGCTTAAGACACTCATCACATACATCATCTTCTAACACCAAAAAGCCCAGACGTAAACGATGTTTTCGCTGTGGTCATTTAGGACATACAGCGAAACATTGTAAAAACAAGAATTATTCTAAACCAGAATATGATTTTGTTAAAAATTTCACAGATCAGCTTGATTACCTTAAGAAATCTGTTAAAATCTGGTTAATTCAACAGCTTATTCTTGGAAGCAAAAAGAGGACATCGTGGGTCAAAACCACAATAGATCCAAAATGAAGCAAATCTGGGTTCCCAAATCAAACTAATTTGTGTATATACTTGTATTTCAGAATAAACTCCAGAAATGGCTTCGAATGCTCATGGAATATATCTAGCATGTCGACAGCGGATGTTCAAGATACATGACAGGCTTAAAGGAACTTATGAAGAATTTCCATTTTCTTGATGGTGATTTCGTGTCATTCGCTGGAGACGAGAAGGGAGGGAAGATCGCTGGAATAGGAGATGTTGTGTCTGAAGCACTTACTTTGGAAAATGTCAACTATTTTTCCAGAATTGTGCTACAATCTTATGAGCGTATCACAAGTCTGTGATAAAGGAATATCGGTGCTTTTCAACGACATGGAATGTTTGTTTCTTAAGCCTGAATATGTCGTTCCTGCATAGATGATCATGCTCACAGCTCCAAGACAAAACAACACATACGTGCTCAACATGAAAAATGTCAAGACAAATGATAACTTGACTTGTTTAATCTCAAAGGCTTCAGAATCGGAGTCACTGCTTTGGCACAGGCGATTGGGGCATGTAAATTTCAAAAATATGAACAAACTCTCTAAGTTAAACTTAGTAAGAGGTCTTCCGATAAAAGAATTTCCTTTTTCTGAAAAATGTATAGCATGCGCCCAAGGAAAGCAACACAAGAAATCGCACAAGTCCAAAGCAGTGAACACGATTACTGCGCCTCTTCAGTTGATGCATATGGATCTTTTTGGTCCAATAAGTGTTAAGAGTCTTGCTAAAAGTTCCTACTGTTTGGTGATTACCGATGACTTCTCTCGTTTTTCATGGGTTTATTTTCTTAAAGCCAAGAGTGAGACGGCTGATATCCTTAAGTCATTCATTCCCTTGATTGAAAACGTGACCAGATTGAAAGTGAAGTCGATCAGAAGTGATAATGGTTCCGAATTCAAGAATCAACCCTTCATATCCTTTGGTGCAGAAAAGGGAATTCATCTTCAATACAGTGCGGCTATAACTCCTCAACAAAATGGAGTCGCTGAACGAAAGAACAGAACTTTGATCGAAGCCGCGAGAACCATGCTGGTGGATTCAAAGCTTCCAATCATCTTTTGGGCAGAAGCAGTAAATACAGCATGTTATGTTCTTAACAGAGTTCTCATTGTAAAACCTCATGGAAAAACTGCATATGAACTTCTCTTTAAAAGGAAGCCGCTTATTGATTTCTTCAGACCGTTTAGATGTTCTTGTACTCTTCTAAACACTCAAGAGAATCTCATCAAGTTCGAAGCAGTGGGTGATATCTGCTACTTCATGGGATATTCATCGACTCAGAAAGCCTACAGAGTCTACAACAAAAGAACAAAGATGGTAATTGAATCTTATTATGTTGACTTCCAAGAAGGAAACTACACTAACACTGGAAGTACTCCCGATTGGTTTTGTGATGTGGGTGTGATTTTCAACACCTTTGAAATTCTAGAAGATGTTCTAGAAGCAGGACCTGCAGAAGCTGCTCAAGTTGAACCTTTGTTTGATTCTTCAGATATTGGTTTAACTCCTTTCACTACTCGTTTTTCTCCATTCTCTGCTGATCCACGTCTCTCCGTGGATGAAGTAAATGGTGACACTTCGGCTGAGAACACCCCTGAAAACGGTGCTTCTTCTTCACATGCGAATGTGGATGAACCAACTCAGGAAGATGATCCTCCAGTAATCTACGTTGACGAACACTTCACCAACCTTACGCATCAAACTGAGACTCACACAAATGCAGGATACAAAATAAATCGAAATCATCCTCTTGAGAATGTCATAGGTGCAGTAGAAGAAGGAGTACGTACACGTGGTCAGTCATCAAGCATCAACAAAGGGCTTTATGCAGCCTTTCTCTCGCAGTCCGTGCCTCGTGACATTGAATAAGCTATTCAAGACTCCAGCTGGGTTCAGGCCATGCAGGAAGAACTATCTCAATTTCGCAAACTCAAAGTTTGGGAGTTAGTAGATTTACCTGAGGGAAAGTTTCCGATTGGTACAAAATGGGTCTTTCGTAACAAGAAGGATGATCGTGGAGTAGTGATCAAGAACAAGGCTAGATTGGTGCTGCAAGGTTTTCGTCAAGAAGAAGGAATTGATTACGAAGAAGTGTTTGCTCCAGTCGCAAGATTAGAGGCAATCAGAATATTCCTGGCATACGCATCTTACAGAAATTTCAAAGTCTTCCAGATGGACGTAAAGAGTGCTTTTCTGTATGGCAAGGTAAAGGAAGAAGTTTACGTGTGTCAGCCTCCAGGTTTCGAAGATCCCCATTTTCCAGGCTCCTACTACAAGTTGGACAAAGCCCTCTATGGTCTTCACCAAGCTCCACGTGCTTCGTACGAGACTTTGTCAACTTATCTTTTGAAGTGTGGGTACACCAGAGGAACGATTGACATGACTCTCTTCACCAAGCGAATCGGAGAAGACGTAATGCTGGTTCAGATTTATGTGGACGATATCATTTTCGGGTCAACAAATGAGGAGTTGTGTAAAGAATTCGAGACCGTCATGAAAGCAAAGTTTGAAATGAGCATGATGGGAGAACTCACGTTCTTCTTAGGATTAGAAGTGAAGCAAAAGGAGGACGGTATTCTTATTCACCAGGCTAAGTACATTCGGGATATTCTCGCAAAGTACAACATGAACGACTGCAAAGTTGCAAGCACCATGTTCGCCTCACAGACGGAGCTTACTCTAGATCCTCAAGGAAAACCAGTGAATAAGTCCTTCTACTGCTCAATGATAGGCTCACTGATGTACTTAACTGCAAGTAGGCCTGATATTATGTGGGCAGTCTGTCTCTGTGCTCGTTTTCAGACAAATCCCAAAGAATCACATGAAACTGCTGTGAAGTGCATCTTCCACTATCTTAAAGGAACTCCGAAACTAGGTCTTTGGTATCCTAAAGATAGTAATTTTGATCTTATTGCTTATTCTGACAGTGATCATGCAGGTTGTAAAGTGGATCGAAGGTCTGTATCAGGAGGATGTCAATTCTTGGGAAATCGTCTGATCTCTTGGCAAAGCAAGAAGCAGACAACTGTGTCCACCTCCACTGCTCAAGCTAAGTACACTGCGGCCTACAGTTGCTGTTCACAAGTTCTCTGGATACAAAATCAGTTGTTAGATTATGGAATCAACATCATGAAGACTCTGATATTCATCAACAATGAAGCGTGTTTGGGAATTGTGAAGAATCCAATCCACCACTCAAGAACAAAGCATATCGAAATTCATATTCACATAATTCGAGATGCTTACGAGAAAGGATACATTCAAGTGGTGCCAGTGGATACAACACAGCAACGGGCCGACATATTCATGAAAGCTTTTGATAAAACCCGATTTAACCAGCTGGTAACCTGGTTGGAAATGGTTAATTTCCTTGAGTGGAAATGAATCTTGTTGTCCAAAATCGTTTGTAAATACTCTATCTTTTGTCCATATTAAAAAACGTCTGTTAAAAGTAAAACAAGTATCGTAAAATGTTGCCCACCAAAAAGATTTTCTGATATGTTAAAATTTCATTTTCGGGCAATGGACTTTCGAAAATAAAGATTTTAGGGGGGATATTCCAGAAAATCAAAATTAGATGCTTGTGTCTGACTCCTGTTAGAGGAAATGATAGAAGATTGCTAACACTTTGTCATTTCTTGAAAAACAGAAAACAAAAGAAATCGGGGTACCAAGCAACGACGTGTCGGTAGATTTAGCAACACCAACGAGTAAACTGCTGTTAGGGAGCAAAACATAACATCTATACAAGGATTCTGGCTTTTCTCAGGCATTACGCATCATTGTAGGTAACAAGTTGCGGCATATGGCTTAATGGTCTTAAATCTTGCGTTGATAGATTGCCAAAGTCTGAGATTTCGGGTCTTTATATTGGTATTTCATTCGGGGATATCATAGTTGTTCTTCTGCTACATCCAGATACATGCTGACCTAGACGCTATGATATCTTTTCAAGAAAAGAGCCAAAAATGGCCAAATCCCTAAATTGAATAAGCTTTCATAGAAAGTCATTCAAATGCGCAAAAATGCACAAATCGTACCAAATCTGGTATCTGTCTCCGCCCTTGGTAGCTTTCGGGATCTCTGCTGTACGAAAGTACTGACCTGATCTCCAACTCTATCGTTGAAAAGCAAAACGAATGAATCCAATATACTCACCTGTTATGAGGAACCTTTGTGAATACCTTGATCGCGGGGGTATGTCCTGATGTGGGACTCACGGGCGTACTGATTCTATATTCAATAGCTTGTGTGGGGGCCATAGAAGTCTTGTCAATATTACCAAAAACATGATAAACGCGCTCTCCAAACGCATGTTGAAAGAAGGATGCATGGATTTAAGCGGACAAACATACTGGCAGTTTTTCTTGTACCTTGATTTGCTAAGAATAATAATAATAAATAAGGATATGACAAGTGTTGTCAATGTGATCCTCTGCAGGTAAGTCAGCGAGCGTCAAAAGAAACAATAAAATCAGCAAAAATGGAACCTCCCAGAGTTGAAAAATGAAGTTCGGAGTCAAAATGGCCCAAATTTTCTCTAGTTTGTGAATATTTCATGATTTCTATTATTTTAAACAAAATGGGCACGTTTTTCGAGAAGGTTTGAAATTCACGAGCGTATTTAAATTTGTTTTTGAAAAGAAGTTGCAAACCACCACATTCACGGCGAAATTAAGATACTGGCGAATTTATTAAATTCGTTGGTCACTTTTTTTATATAAAAGGATATAACCAACCTAAATTTCAAATTTTTCAAACTCTCTTCACCTTCCTCTCTAAGATCGGTTATTCACCATTGTCACTCTCAAGACCTTCTTTCATCTCACATTGTATTCCCTGTGTTTGATCAAGACCAAAGAGGCAAGATGGTGAAAAACATAGAGTGGGATAAAACTCTGAAGCATAATCAGCATATCAAACTTGAGCAAGTACCACAAGATTTCGAAGACGTGGCAAGATGGGTACAAGCAAGCAAGATAAGCTATGCGGTCCAAACGGAAGTTCCTATTTATCGAATCCATATTCAGGAGTTCTGGCAAACAGCGAAACCCGAAACTATTAATGATGTGTGTAAAATGCAACATATAAATTACATCAAATAAGGCATAAAACTAACCCTTTTTAAGTACTAATGTTGGAAAAAGAGTGTTTTTGTCTTCCTTTTGTATTTTCAGGATTAAATGAGCTCAAATTCACAAAAGAAGCAAAAAGACAGCTAATTCTAACATAAATACAAGAAAAGGAACAAAAGTAGACTGCCCGAACCCTCAACGGCATCCTCCCAAGCAAAGAAGAGAAAACAGAAGCCTGAACACGCCCTGTGCTCAGCCAGCACGGGGCCGTGCCCAAGAAGCAGCAGAAAAGACAAACCTGTAGAAGCTTCTATTGCCCACCACGGGGCCGTGTCCAGTGAGCATGGGGGCATGGCGAAAGTACAGCAGGCGCATTAATTGTAATTGCGAATTACAATTAATGAAGAGAGAGAGTGTCAGACGGGCACGGGGCCGTGTCCAACGGACACAGGGCCATGCCCAGCCTTCTGTTCAACCTATAAATAGGAGTGCTTGGTTTCATTCCAACTCATCCCTTGGCACACCACCTCTCTCACACTTCATCCACCACCCACCACCACCATAACACCATCATCCACCACCATCATCCATTGTCCATCGTAGAGTGTGTGAGTCGTCTCGGGATCCAAGATCGATCGTAAGAGTTCTTGACAATCAAGGCCATGTTTGCCTAAGTCTCTTACATCAATTGGTGAAGACAAGTGTTTAGTATAATACTTTTTATTTTTAATCTTTTGCACTTTTTATTTGGTTTTGTATTAATGACTTTAATAACTAGTTGCTTATGTTGAAGGTGATCTTTCCTTATCGTTTATCCGTGGTGTCTTGGCATTATTTTACTGTCTACATAAAATAACAGATTTTCACCATTCATATCTCCACGGTCTATATGGAGGTATGTTGGCTACCTGGTCGGGGGTTAAGGGAACGGTTTGGTAAGGGTCTTGCCCTTGTCCAGCGTTTAGAGGTCCTGCAAGGGACCTGGGTCAAATTTAGTAGGATCTCCTTCAATGCCCATAGGTATTGGATGGCGGGGATCCAAAATCTTTGACCCCCTCATAAGTTAACTACTATTAATACTATAACCCGGCTATTTAGGACTGTATCCCTGCTGACTCAGACTACTTAGCCGAGGGTAACGTCACCGCCAAAAGCGGGGCCTACCACAATTTGCATTAATAACGTAATTCATTATCTTCCAATAATCCAACCCTTTAGGATTGTATCCTTGCTGACTCAAACTATTGGGTTGAGGGTAACGTCGCCTTCAAAAGAGGGGCCTACTACAATAACTAAGATAATCTCTTAAACAAGTGCAAAAGTGCGAAAATAATCAAAGGTTATACTAATACACGAGTCGGATCCAAGTGATTCATCTTGTCTATCTGTTTTTATTTTATTTTTATTTTTCAGCATTTAGTTAGTTTTTATTTTTTCTAGTTTAAAAACCTTTTTTCTAACTTTTTGATTTGATTAAACGTTGAGGATAAACCGGTACTAAAAGCTCTTGTGTCCTTGGACGACCTCGGTATCTTACCAACACTATACTACGTCCACGATGGGTGCACTTGCCCATATGTGTGTTTAGTGTTAGTAAATATCGTGTTTTATAAATTTAAAACTTGGCTAAAAGTGTAAAAGGGCTTAAAATATATATCAAAAATATAACACACTTCACGCACATCAAGTTTTTGGCGCCGCTGCCGGGGACACAAGGATTTTAAGAAAGTTAGGAATCAACGGCCTAATCATATTTTTATTTTTCTTTTAAATTTTTAGGATTTTTCATAATTTTTCAGCTTCTGCAGAGCTCAGCACGGGCCGTGCCTGGTCAGACACGGGTCGTGCCCAGCATTGTTGCTGGCAGTTTTTAGTTTTCCAAGTTACAGAAGGCTGACCACGGGGCCGTGTCGGTGCAACACGGGGCCGTGTCCAACTTCCAGTAACTGGGATCTGGAAAACAATCACTGTAACTCCGACCACGGGCCGTGTTCGCTGAACACGGGGCCGTGGTGAACCTTCTGATCAGCCTTCTTTTCTGTTTTTATTGCAGGACTTGGAACCAGACGCCAATCCTACATAGTGTATGAGCTCCAGTTCTAATAAGGACATAAAAGAACCTCTAGAAGAACCCGAACGCTTTCTCAGAAAAAGATTAAAAGCTAAAAACCAAGAGAAAGTTTCGGGTGATCCACCTCCAATGGCGGACCAACGTACCCTCATGGATTATCTACGACCCACCGTAGGTAACCTAGGCGCCGCTATCAATGCTCCGAATGTTGAAGCTAATAACTTCGAACTTCGGCCGCATTTGATACAAATGCTCCAAAACTCCGCAACCTTCCATGGGCTTGCGGACGAGGATCCCCATCTACATATTACTAATTTCTTAGAAATATGTGATACGTTTCGGATCAATGGAGCATCAAACGACGCCATCCGCCTCCGAATGTTTCCTTTCTCACTAAAAGACCGAGCGAAAGCTTGGCTCAACGCCCTCCCAGCTGGATCGGTAAATACCTGGGATGAACTAGCCCAAAAATTTCTATATAAGTATTTCCCTCCCGCTAAAACGGCTAAATTAATGACTGAAATTAATACATATTCACAAGAGGACGGGGAATCCTTATATGAAACTTGGGAAAGGTTCAAGGAGTTATTACGCAAGTGTCCACATCATGGCCTTGCGATATGGCAACAAGTATCCACTTTCTATAATGGACTGTTGCCACACACAAGGCAGACACTTGATTCTAGCTCCGGGGGACTTTTAGGTAATCGACGCCCGCATGAAATATATAACCAAATTGAGGAAATTGCTCAAACCAATTTTCAATGGAACACCCCCCGAGGCAATAAATCTATTGCCCCGGGCGCCCATAAGGTCGATGAAAACACTTCTTTACAAGCCCAAATCGAGGCCCTTTCTTCAAAAATAAAAAAGTTAGTAATGACAAAAACAGTCTCGGTTATGGCTTGTGAAGGGTGTGGTGGGCCACATGAAAATTGGAGTTGTATGAAAGAAACAGACGATCAACAGGAATCGGTAAGCTACATTGATAATAGACCTAGGCCGTCGGGTCCTCCAACGGGCACTTACAACCAAGGATGGCGAAACCACCCAAACCTTGGTTGGAGAGAACCCGGCAATAGTAGTAACCAACAAACCCAACGAACAAACTTTCAACAACCAAGAAATGAGTCACAAAATTTCACTCAACAACAAAGTGGACGAGAAAGGCTTGAAGATACCGTATCTCGCCTCATCTCCGACACTGAAAAGAAAAACTCGGAAAGATTTCTACAATTAGAATCAAATTTTAGAAATCAACAAGCTAGTATTCAAAACATAGAAAAACAATTAAATCAAATAGCTCAAAATTTTGCCGAGAGACCGCAAGGCGCATTACCTAGCAATACCGAAACAAACCCAAAAGCGCAAGTTCATCTCATCACGCTACGAAACCGCACCGCGGGGCCCGCAGAAGCGCCGCCGCCGACAGAAGAAACGGTACCCCCACCTCTCCAGGAGAAGAACTCCCCTCCGTCACCAGAGCCTACCAAGGCTCCTCGAGTTCCGTACCCCGGTAGGTTAATTCGTCAAAAGACCAATGAGCAATTCGCGAAGTTCGAAAGTCTACTAAAGCAATTGCATGTCAATATTCCTTTTATTGATGTCCTAACCCAAATGCCCAAATACTCTAAGTTCATAAGGGACTTCCTCACACATAAATTGAAAATTGAAACTTTGCAATTAGTTAAATTAGGCGAAGAATGCTCTGCACTCGTACTCAATAAACTTCCCCAAAAGAAAATCGATCCCGGAAGCTTCACGATTCCCTGCTCAATCGGAGAGTCCCCCGTTCGTAATGCACTAGCCGACCTTGGGGCTAGCATTAACCTCATGCCCTCATCAATGTTTAAAAGACTCGGCCTAGGAACAACGAGTCCTACAAAAATGAGCATACAACTTGCTGATCGATCTGTCAAATTCCCGCAAGGTGTCATTGAAAATGTCTTGGTAAAGGTAAGCAAATTCGTCTACCCAGCCGACTTTGTCATACTCGATATGGAGGAAGACACCGAGGTCCCCCTCATACTAGGGAGACCATTTCTTGCCACCGCACAAGCGGTGGTAGATATGAATGACGGAACACTCACCTTGAGGTATGGGGATGATGAAGTAAAATTCGGAGTTAGGAAGAGAATAGAGGACGACAACCCGGTCAACTACATGAAGGTTATTGATTCAAGTTTGGATGCTGCTCTCCGACGGTGTAACATGGGACGCCAAGCATCCCACTCAGAAAATATATAACCTCACATTGGGTCTAGCCAAGGACCCTTATAAACGTGGCGCGCCACGGAGGCATTCCGCTGAACTATCCTTAGTTTAGTTTAATCTTTTAGTTTTAATTTGCAGAAATAAAACACACTCACGGTGGTAAAGGATGAAAAAGGGAACGAGAAAAATGGCCCCATGCACAAAGAACGAAGCGACCCGACACAAATCTCCATTACAGAAGGCTCAACACGGGCCGTGCTCAACCAACACGGCCCCGTGCTGAGCCACCTGCAGAAAAACGCCCAGTTCAGGTAACTGGACACGGGCCATGTTCACCAGACACACCCCCGTGTCCAGGCTTCTGTCTCATTTCTTTAATTTTTGTTACTGGCACCTGAACACGGGGCCGTGTCCGGTCACCACGGGGCCGTGTCCAGACTGCCAGTAACATAAATCTTTGCTTTTTAACACCACATTACACATCCAGTCAACCTAAAAATTTATTTTTGGGACACATTGAGGACAATGTGTAATTTAAGTGTGGGGGGAAGCTAACACCTTGAAATTTTGCAAGTCCTAACAACAAGCCTTACACAAAACTCTATTGGAACCGCTAAACACCCCAAAAATTTTTTCAAAAACTTTCATTTTTTTTTTTTACTTGTCTAAAGTTTAAGTTAGGAATCCTAAGATTAATAAGGTTATATTTTTACAAATTTTACAACCGAGAGCGTCGTGATAACAAGAACCAACATAAGAAAATTATGAAACAGCATAACAAGTCTAATTAAAATTTGATTATATATACTTGATCACACTAAAAACCCATTCCCACAAAAGTGAGTTTTGAGCCTTTATTGAGCATACAAATTTACATCCTTAGACTAAATGCTCATTTTTCGTTTCTTGTGTGAATAGCCGTTTGGTTCTTACAACTCTAGAACTTGCCACGACGATTCATTCTCGGTCCTTACCAACTTAAACCCAAGTAAGTAAATGATGGAGGCATTAGGACTAACCATTTTTCTTTCCACACCATTATTTTTCAATTTTTTTTACCACCTACCCAAAATCCCCCTAGTTAATCCCTTTGAGCCTAAACCTTTCGTTTCTTTACCCTAAACCCTTTTTACCCACCAATAACCCTTTTTATTTTTACCCTTTATTTTAGTAACAAGCTCGGTTTTTTTTCGCAAGCTCGTTCTTTTGTGTGACACCTAAAAAAAAAATAATGAAGTCAAAAACAAACAAAGCTATGCAAACAAAAGCTTGTTTGGAGAAATACTTCAAAATAAAAAGTCACTAAAAACAAAGTGTTTTACGAAAACCGACGCTTTTTACGCTTTTCGCCCTTTTACTAACCACTAACCCAACCACCCACCTTTAGCCCAAGCCTAACCCTTCACCCAAAAGGTCCTCTTGATATTTACAAAGGTATAAAGTTAAAAAGGAGGAGGATTGATTGCTTGGCAAGCCTATGGTAGGCGTAAGTTCCATGCCGCTCTCGAGTGATTCACTAAAAAAATACACCTTCGGCCGAGTGTTGAGTGATTTCTCCCGTAAGGTATGTGAACTTGTATATAAATGAAATTTTAAAAAAGGCATGTTACGCCCGAATAAGTAATTTATCTTATGAAACGTTCTAAATAAATCATAACGAATAGGATTGTAAATAAATAAAAATAAAACCCAAAAAGATCTTGGATTCCCGACACTCTATGACAAGCCAAAAACCTTCTCTTCTACCCATTCCATTTGGGAGTGTAAGCCACATTTAAAGAGTTTTGCTTGAGGACAAGCAAAAGTTCAAGTGTGGGGGTATTTGATGTGTGTAAAATGCAACATATAAATTACATCAAATGAGGCATAAAACTAACCCTTTTTAAGTACTAATGTTGGAAAAAGAGTGTTTTTGTCTTCCTTTTGTATTTTCAGGATTAAATGAGCTCAAATTCACAAAAGAAGCAAAAAGACAGCTAATTCTAACATAAATACAAGAAAAGGAACAAAAGTAGACTGCCCGAACCCTCAACGGCATCCTCCCAAGCAAAGAAGAGAAAACAGAAGCCTGAACACGCCCCGTGCTCAGCCAGCACGGGGCCGTGCCCAAGAAGCAGCAGAAAAGACAAACCTGTAGAAGCTTCTATTGCCCACCATGGGGCCGTGTCCAGTGAGCACGGGGGCGTGGCGAAAGTACAGCAGACGCATTAATTGTAATTGCGAATTACAATTAATGAAGAGAGAGAGTGTCGGACGGGCACGGGGCCGTGTCCAGCGGACACGGGGCCGTGCCCAGCCTTCTGTTCAGCCTATAAATAGGAGTGCTTGGTTTCATTCCAACTCATCTCTTGGCACACCACCTCTCTCACACTTCATCCACCACCCACCACCACCATAACACCATCATCCACCACCATCATCCATTGTCCATCGTAGAGTGTGTGAGTCGTCTCGGGATCCAAGATTGATCGTAAGAGTTCTTGACAATCAAGGCCATGTTTGCCTAAGTCTCTTACATCACTTGGTGAAGACAAGTGTTTAGTATAATACTTTTTATTTTTAATCTTTTGCACTTTTTATTTGGTTTTGTATTAATGACTTTAATAACTAGTTGCTTATGTTGAAGGTGATCTTTCCTTATCGTTTGTCCGTGGTGTCTTGGCATTATTTTACTGTCTATATAAAATAAAAGATTTTCACCATTCATATCTCCACGGTCTATATGGAGGTATGTTGGCTACCTGGTCGGGGGTTAAGGGAACGGTTTGGTAAGGGTCTTGCCCTTGTTCAGCATTTAGAGGTCCTGCAAGGGACCTGGGTCAAATTTAGTTAGATCTCCTTCAATGCCCATAGGTATTGGATGGCGGGGATCCAAACTCTTTGACCCCCTCATAAGTTAACTACTATTAATACTATAACCCGGCTATTTAGGACTGTATCCCTGCTGACTCGGACTACTTAGCCGAGGGTAACATCACCGCCAAAAGCGGGGCCTACCACAATTTGCATTAATAACTTAATTCATTATCTTCCAATAATCCAACCCTTTAGGATTGTATCCTTGCTGACTCAAACTACTGGGTTGAGGGTAACGTCGCCTTCAAAAGAGGGGCCTACTACAATAACTAAGATAATCTCTTAAACAAGTGCAAAAGTGCGAAAATAATCAAAGGTTATACTAATACACGAGTCTGATCCAAGTGATTCATCTTATCTATCTTTTTTTATTTTATTTTTATTTTTCAGCATTTAGTTAGTTTTTATTTTTTCTAGTTTAAAAACCTTTTTTCTAACTTTTTGATTTGATTAGACGTTGAGGATAAACCGGTACTAAAAGCTCTTGTGTCCTTGGACGACCTCGGTATCTTACCAACACTATACTACGTCCACGATGGGTGCACTTGCCCATATGTGTGTTTAGTGTTAGTAAATATCGTGTTTTATAAATTTAAAACTTGGCTAAAAGTGTAAAAGGGCTTAAAATATATATCAAAAATATAACACACTTCACGCACATCAATTAACAAAGCCAGAGGGATATCTGCAACAGTCCGCAACAAACGTGTAATTGTAACTGAAGAAAGGATTCGCACTGTTCTGAAGCTGGGAGATAACGCACAAGATCCGATCGGCTTGAACAGGGATGATGTTTTGGATGGCTTTCGTGGTATGGGATACGTGGGAGACTTTAGTCAAAAGAAGGAGATCAAAAGAAATGGACCCACGAGGGATTGGAGGTTTATAGTACACGTAATTGCTATGAGCATAGCTCATCGTAAAGGTGGATATGACGGCCTGAATCTGGAGTGGTCAGGAGCAATGTTGAACTTATGTTTGAATCAAAAGTTCAACCTCTCTAGTCTAATCTTCAACTACATGCTCGAGAATACAAGAGGACATACTTGGGCAATGTATCCCAGATTCATTGAGATGCTGATTAACGATCAATATGACAAACTACCGCATGATGGAGGCCTCTTCACCTTTCACGTTCCCACCAGTCGACAATATACAGAGATCAAAACGAACGAATGGGTGATGTTACATGACTGAATCTATACTGCAGAAAGACTGCAGTTGGTCAAAGCAGCTTATAAAAAGTACAGAGAAGCAGTTCAAGCAAAACAACAAAGAATCGCGCAAGCTGAAGAAGAGGTTGCAGAAAAAGAAGAAGAACAGTTGAAAAGAAAAAGAAAAGGAAAGCATGCAGTCGACGATGAACCTCCAAAGAAGAAGAAATCCTCTGAAAACCCAGAAAGACTTATTGGTGCAAGCTTCAGAGCCGCAGATTAAGAAGAACATCGTCGACACATTCAAGATATGCGGGAAATTCATGCAATGCAAGAAAAAGAAAAGAGAGAAAAGAGGCTTGCAAGATGAGAAATGTCGGAATCTGAAAGACCAGTTGTAGTAACGAAAGAAGAGCAAACATTGGATGATTTTGTTGATACACTATTAACCGATCCAAAAGAAATTTCTGCAAGCAAATCAACTCCTCCAAAGAAAAAGTCAACAGATGAAGGACCTTCTAGGTTTCCTCAAGTGAAACCCACAAGGATCTCAAAACCTCCTGTGCCTCCATAAAGAATTCGTCCATTTCAAGATCTGTATGATAAACTCGTCAAAGAGATCGGTGCAACTCCAACTAAAGAAATCTACCTCCTCAAGAACCAAGTAAATGATACAAACATCCTGAGAGAAAAGCTGAAAGATCAAAGAAAGAAAAACAAAGAAATGCATGCTTACGTCACTGGTCAATCACAGTACATAAGGTTTCAGCACCATGGAATAGAGAAGCTATACATAATGATGAAGAACATTTGCGCAAAAATTGAGATAGAGCCCATGTTCTTTCGCAGAAATCTTCGACTTTGAGGCTTTTAAAGAGGAGGAAACAAATAGAAAGAAGAAAAAAGCTGAAGCAAAGAAAAGACGCCTTGAGTCGACAGAAAAAATCACTGAGGGAGATGATAGTGACGAAGAAGAAATGGACAGAGATGAAATGCCTGCAAAATTTATTGAGTGGGGATTGGAAGAGGGAAGTTGTTTATGAGCAAGAAGATGGAAAGACATTCACCCCACAATACCCCGAATGGTTTAGAAGGGAAAGAGAAAAACTTCCTGATTTTTATCAGGTAGTAACTGTTGAGAAGACAAAAGCTACTGATAAAATTATCAGTTGGATGTATAGCAATCTCAAGGGGATGTTTGTGGTCACATGAAGAGGTGGTGTGATTCAGTACTTCCGAACAGGGTATGATCTGTTTTCACTTCCCATGTGGGATCTACGTGAACTTGGCCGACTAGATATATTAAATCCAGAGGATAGAAGCGTTGGGGGGGGGGGGGACTTTGAGCACATAATTGCAAAAGAATGCAACAAAGGTTTCCCAAATTTGAAGCCGCAGCGTCCCAGAAGGAGAGTATCCAAGACAACGAATGATCCTATTACTGGAAAAAGGCAAAGTGACGTGGGTTATCAACCCTGCAAAAGTTGTCACAAGAATTAAGATCCCAGATTGTAAGTCCCCTTGATGTGTATGGATCTTCACAGAATTGTCAATCCGATCAAGAGTGCGGAATCCTCTTGATCAGAATAAGCAGAAAACGTGTAGGAAACAGAAACAACAATTCTAATCAAACTAGGTTTCTACTGATTATCAATCACAAGGAATTACAATCAATCAAAACCCTAACAAACACTCAATTTCGTCCAAGCCCTAGCTCTTACGAAATTCTATCTCTCACACAACTGTTTTTTGGCTGATTAACCTAAACCCTAAAGACTAGCCTTTTTTATATAACACAAGGTTCACAACTGGGCTAGGTTAAACACTCTTGGGCTACGAATTGGACAGGCCCAATTCGCCCCCCATCACCCAATCTGGGTTTAGTTTAGCCCAAACTCAATTATCTCACTAATACAAAGCTAAACCTGCTAACTGTTTATCGTTAAACTAATTACAAGATATCCAAAGACCAAATCTAAGCTGTTGTCACAGAATATGCGCCAACGAACTCCCCCTTGACAATAGCTTCATAAAAACTTTGTCTTCAGTCTTCTTGCAATCTTCAAGTAATCTTGCACTGTCTTTGGTCTTTGGATAGCTTCAGCTTCAATAGCTTCTGTCAGCAACAGACTCCCCCTAAGCTGATGCATCCAATCACCAAATCTTCAAAACTTTAGCACTTGAGTAAACTCCAGTTTAGCATTTGCACAGCAATCTTCAATCTCTTCAACTTTGTCTGCAATATAGAAAGGAGGTTCTACCATGCATCCAATCAAACTCTCATCCTCACAACAACTTCTCAGCAACATACCGCTTCAATCTGTATACTATAAAACAAACATCTCGAGAAACCATAAGAATTTTTCAACAAAGTCAAATAAATTATTATTATTTAAGAGACAGTTAAACTGTATCACAGATTAAGCATTTTCAATTTCATCACCAACTCGCAAAACTTTTTATTCAACACACAAAAACCTGCATGATTTAAAAAAAATTTTGAACTCACTTTCTAACACCGTCTCCCCCTATCAGTAACAATTCCTCCACGAATAACAGTTTTCCGTACGTTAAGAATTTTAAACAGAAAAAGACGCTATTTTTTGGATTTTTATATTTTCTGAAAGCAAGTAAACACAAAAGCAATAAACACTCTATTTTTGTGAGAATCACTGGTAAGAAGATCATATCAACACAATCAAACTGTTTCACACAATTAGATTATTCTTTATTTAATTTTTAGTGAAAAGCAGTCCAAGACGATTACCAGTATGTTTGTCCACTTAAACAAAATGCATGAACATTTCAAGTACCATTACCATATGATACGTTAAGGTAATTTTATTTACTGATATATTAGTGTGTCCCACTTCAGGATATACCCCCGCGATCAAGGTATGCACAAAGATTCATCGTAGTAGGTGAGTATAGTGAAGTCATCCTTTAAGATATCCTGAACGTGTCTAGGTCTGCATATAATCTGTTTTATCATGTTTTGATTGTTTAAATATGAACACCCAAATAAATACTAATCAAATCCTGGAAATATAAACAGCACACTCTATCATGCAAGTATCTTCCCTACCACATATTTCACAAGTCCAATCCAGATTTCTGAAATCTTAACTGGGAATAGGTTGAGAAGAGAACCGAATAGATCTTTAGTAGAGATGGTATAATATACAGATCAAATGAGATTTTCTCAGTTTGATATAGGTTTCTTGGGTTTCTTTTGGGCACTTGAGGGCCTCTTTCGGGTGTATTAGATCTATAGCGCGACAACGTATAGCTAGGTCAGCATGTATCTGGATGCAGCAGAAGCTGTCGTTGCCTAGCACCTCCAGGTCAGCATATATCTGGATGCAGCAGAGGAGGTACACGACTTTTTTCAGAGAAGATTTCAGAATCAGATCAAAATTGTGTGTATCAGGAAAATATACAGACATTCAAATAGAAATGAGCTAATTCCAAGTGACTTTCTTTCCTGGGGTCATGTACAATTTTAGTTCTGAACAGAAAGACAGCCAAGATATCCTCAGATGAAATATCAGTATAAAGACCCAAAACTTCAGATTTTCGCAATCTATCAACGCAAGAATTAAGGTCATTAAACCATACACCACTAATGTGTTCCCCACTTATATTCAGTTCATTTAAGTTTATATCACATTGGTAAGTTGATTATTTCATGCTTTTTGCCTACTGGTACATCATATAATGAAGCTGCTATCACACTTAAGCAATTTTGGTTCAATTTCAGTGTGACAGTCTAACTTATTGATGTACTAACATTTCTTCTTTTTCACACAGTGAAATCTCATTTTTGATTTTTCTATTTTTTTTTATGTTTTTGATTTTTCAATTTTTTTTTATTTTTTTAATTTTTAAGAAAACAGTAAACTATTTACAAAAATTCTTATGAAAAACCAGTTATTCAGGATTCCTCATCCCGTTGAGTTCGACTAAGTGTTCAAAGCGAGCCCTGTCAAATGCTTTAGTATCAAGATCTGCCAGGTTATCTTCTGTGTCGACTCGATGAAGTTCAATTAATCTCTTTTCAGCACAATCCCGTATAAAATGATGACGTATGTCAATATGTTTTGTGCGACTGTGATTCACGGGATTATTAGTTATAGAAATTGTGGCATTATTATCCATCATAATAGGAGTACGAGTGAAATCCAAACCGTAATCGCGCATCTGCTGTTGAATCCAGAGAACCTGAGAGCAGCAGCTTCCAGCAGCAATATATTCAGCTTCACATGTAGAAGTAGACACACAAGATTGCTTCTTGCATTACCAAGACACAATCCTGCCTCCTAAGAACTGACAACCACCTGTTGTAGACTTTCTGTTCGACTTGCATCCTCCAAAGTCTGAGTCAGTGTAAGCAACAAACGTCAAATCACTATCAGCTGGATACCACAACCCAAGTTTAGGTTTCCCCTTCAAGTAACGAAGAATCCGCTTCACTGCTTTCATGTGTGACTCTTTTGGATTTGCCTGATATCTGGCACACAAGCATACGGCAAACATGATGTCGGGTCTTGAAGCAGTCAAGTACATTAGAGAACCAATCATTGCCCTGTATTGAGTTGGATCAACGTGTTCCGTACTCTCATGATCTGGGCCAAGATTGTGATTTTCACATATGGGTGTGTTGGAAGTAGAGCAATCATTCATTTTGAACCGACTCAAAATGTCATACACATACTTTGTTTGATGAATAAACATCCCATCCTCCTTCTGTTCAACTTGTAATCCCAAAAAGTAAGACAGCTCACCCATAGCACTCATTTCGAATTTGCTCTTCATCACCTGCTCGAACTCTTTACACATGCTTTCATCAGATGACCCAAAGATGATGTCATCCACGTACACTTGTACCAGCAGAAAATCTTCCTTCTTTCTCTTGATGAACAGTGTACTGTCAATCTGACCTCTTTCAAAACCATTCTTTATCAGATGTGTAGACAGTGTCTCGTACCACGCCCTGGGAGCTTGATGTAACCCATACAAAGCCTTATCAAGTTTGTACACCCGATCTGGATAATCTGGATCAACGAACCCATCTGGTTGTGAGACATACACCACTTCTTGGACTTTCCCGTAAAGAAATGCACTCTTCACGTCTAGTTGATAAACTTTGAAGCCCTTCAAAGTTGCGAAAGCCAGAAACAAACGAATTGCCTCCAACCTTGCCACTGGTGCAAACACTTCATTGTAATCTATCCCTTCTTGCTGATTGAAACCTTTGACCACCAATCGAGCCTTGTTTCGCGTGACTATACCTCTTTCATCCTTCTTGCACCTAAACACCCATTTAGTGCCAATTTCTCTTTCACCTTTAGGAAGATCAACCAACTCCCAAACCTTCAACTTCGCAAACTGGGCCAATTCCTCTTGCATAGCTTCAACCCATGAATTGTCTTTAAGAGCCATATGAATGTTCTTCGGCTCCTCTTGGGAAATAAAGCAACTATACAAGCACTCGTTCACAATCCCAGTCTTCTCAATCGAAACAAATAACCCTGTATTCGCTGCTATGCTTCTTCTCGTCTGAACACCTGCAGTAGGATCTCCAAGTATCATGTCAACTGGATGATCTCTATTTGCTCGTGTAGTAGCAACGGCATCGCCTACTAGATTGTCACCCAGGTTTGATCCAACCTCCCCCTGAATGTTCTGATCCGCAAACGGATTAATGAAGTCCTCCCCCTGATTGGGTTCAGGTTCACTATCGCTTGAATCAGTATCAGTAGCACTTTGGGAAGTTTCCGGAGCATCTGTCATATCAACATTCGATCTAGGCATGAACTCGCCTTCATCATCACCAATCACTGTTTGAATCAGCTGAGACTCATCTGCATTGGAAAACTCAGGGATATTAAATGACTTAAAAACACTTTCATAATCATATAATATAGCTGGTCCACTCGTTGATTGTTGAGGTTTGTAAGAAGTAATTTCCACATTAAACACAACCTCAATTTTACCAGTTTTTAGATTAAAAACCCTTTTATTCGGTGTGCCAGGCACGTAACCTAGAAAGTAGCCATCGTCAGCCACCTCACCGAATTTTTGTTTATCTTTATTACGCACAATGGTGCAGGGTAATCCAAATGGTTCAAAGCCTTCTAAGTTTGGTTTCTTGTTAAACATCAACTCATGACAAGTTTTGTTAAAACGTTTAACAGTCAAAACTTTGTTTAGGACATAGCAAGCTGTATTCACAGCTTCTCCCCAGAAAAGAACTGGTAGCTTAGAATCTGAAAGCATTGTCCTAGCGGCTTCAATCAACGTCCTGTTTTTCCTCTCAGCAACTCCATTCTGTTGAGGCGTATAAGGAGCAGAATATTGATGTTCAATTCCTTTGCGAAGACAATAGAGATCCAGAATATGATTCTTGAACTCCGTGCCATTATCACTCCTTATCTTGATCTTTGCATCATGGACGTTTTCCAATTTTGTAAAAAGATCTATCAACATCTCTGCTGTCTCATCTTTTGTACCTAAAAAGAAAACCCATGAATAATGTGAGTAATCATCAGTGACAACAAGACAATAGTACTTTCCACCTATGCTCCTCACGTTCACTAGACCGAATAAATCCATGTGAAGTAATTCGTAAGGGGCATCTATGGAATTTACTGTTTTTGATTTGTGAGGTTTCTTATGTTGTTTTCCCTTTTGACATGGAAGACATTTGTCTTCCACTTGAAACCTCTGCATTGGAACCCCTTTCACTAGCTCATTTTTAACAAGATAGTTCATTTTTCGATAGTGAATATGGGCCATGCGTCTGTGCCACAACATGGATTCAGCTTCAGATGCTTTTGATAGTAAACACGCCACCACCGCAGTTGGATCCTTAGCACCCATGTCCATGACATAAGTGTCATTTCTCCTTGGCGCTCGCATCACTATCCAATCGTCCGGTATCTCCAAACCTGGTTTCAACACTAGTGCTTCATTCTTGGTAAAATGGACCGAGTAACCCTTGTCGCAGACTTGTGACACGCTCATCAAATTGTGTTTAAGCTGCTCCACATAGTTCACTTTGTCCAGTGTGATCTTCCCATTGGTCACCTTTCCTCGTCTAGTAATTCTACCACCTTTCGCACCCGCAAAATTCACCTGTCCTCCATCATATTCTTCAAACTCAGTCAACAATCTCGCATCCCCCGTCATGTGCCTAGAGCAGCCACTATCAACATACCACAAGTTGATAATCCTCCTTAGCAGCTCCTGCACACACCAACCAAGAAATTAGTTAGATTGGGGGACCCAAGCCTTAATGGTCTTGGGTCGTCCAAATTCACCAACCACCGGAACATCCATCCAATATCCATTACTCCTAACTGGAGTCTTGGATCTCAGACCTGTTGGAATTTGATTTTGATTTCCACTAGGTCTTTGGTCCTGAGGGTTCCTATGTGTGTTTGGACTATTTGACCTTTGAAAATTTTGATTTTGATTCCAAGAAGCATTATTATTGTAATTTCTAAAGCCATTGTTATAAAAATTTTGACCACCATTATTTTGGTATCGATTTTGATATTGACCTTGACTTCTGAAATTATTTGTATTTTGATTGTTCATTCTTGGTGAACTGCTTCTAGGTCTCTCAAATCTGCCTGGTGGAGATCTAGGCTGAAATCTAGGTTGATTTCTTTGAAAACGAGGAACTTGTGGAGTTCCTTTTTCAGCCTTATCCACACCAATAGCAACTTTCTCTGGTTGCTTAGGAGCAGATTTCTTTGGAGAGTTGGACTCTCTCTCCTTCTTATCACCACTTTTCTCTGGTGACTTCTCTCTCTTCCTCTCATTCGCTTGTGCTTCATTCTTTTTGTTAGGACAGCAGCTAGCTACATGTCCTTTGGTGTGACATTTGAAGCACGACATCTTTTTCGAAGACTTCTTATCTGAAGCCTTTGAACTAGATTCAGGCTTTGATGATGATGCTTTAGAAGAATCTGGTTCAGTTTGCTTAGTTTCAGAATTTTCTTTGTCTTTGTTTTTAGCAAACTCTACGTTCGATTCATTTTCAATAACAGTTGTTTCGTTTTTCATGTCACTTCCTTGAACAAAATTTATCTTTTTAGCAAAAGTTGAATTTTTATTCTTAGGCTGTGAAGTTTTTTTTTTTTCAAAACAGGTTTGCTGTTATCATTCTTCTTAGCATCATCACACGCAGACTCATCACCTCGACTTGCTGTGGAACTACTTGGTGCTGTTGACATGAAATTGGTTAGCTCATCTTCATCAGGTAGGAATGAATAATCATGACTAAGAGGAGGTGGGACTTCATTAAAGCCTTGGAATCCCACACTAATCTTGTCATTACTCTTCTTTAACCCACCCATCATATGTTTCATAACAAAAGTAGAATCCCTGAATTGACCCAATTTCTTTTCAAGTTCAACAATTTTGAGTTGTGCATCTGACAACTCTTTGTTTTTATCAGAAATCTCTTTTGTTTTCTCAGCCATCATGTCATGAGCTAAGTCTATGACTTGAAGTTTTTTTGTTTAGTTTGCAGGTTAAAGAATCAATTTCAGATTCATAACCTTTTATTTTCTTCAAGTAAAGAGATTCATTTCTTTTAGCGAAAAAATTTGATTCTTTAATGTGTTAGACATTTCGCTTACCAAACTTTGGTTGTGTGTGGACAACCTGTCAACCTCACCCTGTAGTTCACGGCATTTTAAACACACAGAATTAGTTTTTACCTCTCCTGTTTGTTTATCAAGGTTGGCCATTAGAGCCGCAAGCTGAGCTTCCATTCTCTTGTATTTAGCATCTTTTTCTTCAGCTTCTCTTTCATGGTCAGACTTTTGCTTTTCATCTTCAGCAGCAACTGATGTCTGATCACCCATCTTTTCTTCAGCTTGATTCTCAACCTTCACCTCAGCATCAACGTTCACTTCAGCATCTCCCTCAGTAGCTTTATCATCATTAATAGGCACTATCTCTGCCATGAATGCCTGAGTGGCATTCTCATTGTCTTCTAGATGAATGCTCCAGTCATACGAACCTTCTCGTGCTGTAGAGATCAAGGCCTTTGAGCTAGAGTTGTTTGATGCATTCCTGTTGTTTGAACTCTGACTCGAATTATCTTGCTTTTGTTTCTGACATTCCCTAGCAAAATGCCCATAACTTTGACAGTTAAAGCACCTCACTTTGGTCTTGTCGAAACCAACACTCCTTCCTACAAACTTTCTTCCTGTCCTGTTCATGAACCTCTTCACACGCCAAGAAATCATGGCCATTTGCCATTGCAAATCAATTTCTTCAAGATCATCAGGATCAATCTGATCATAGTCTTCATCTAAAGTAGCAGGATCAGAAATCTTTCCCTGAATGTAGTTTTCATAAGAAGCAACAAACGAAGCAAGTAGAGCAAGATGTTCCTCAGCAGATTTCACACTCTTTGGCATCGACTTAGCACTACTACTCTGCTTAGCAGCTGATGTTTTCTTTGCTCCTGATGTTCCTCCTGAAGCAGCAACAAAACACACATCACCATCCTGATTCACCATGACCTGCTCATTTTCACATGATAAAAACGCAATAGCAGAGTCGCTAGAAGCGTTGTGAGATGAAGAAGATGTAAGCCCATTGTAGACCGATGGATCTTGAACCTGATCATATCCAGTATCTTTCTTCTTCATGCTGAGCTCATAAGCTCTCAGCTTGCCAACAACCTCTTCAAGCTCTTTTATCTCATAATCTGCTTCACCCTTGATCATAAGAGTGTAGATATCCCACTTGGTAGGCAAAGCATCTAGCAGCTTGTCATTCTTCTCAACGTCAGTATAGCAATCGATCTCATAATTTTACATTTCTGACATCAGATGGTAGTAACAAGTGATGACGTCTTCAAGTGACTCATGCTTCATGTACTTGAAAACAGCAAACTGCTTCTTCAGTAGATCAATCTTGTTTTTCTTGACATCAGCATTTCCAGCGTATCTTTTCTCCAAAGCATCCCACATATCCTTTGAATTAGTGTACTACTTGAACATATGTTTGATGCTATCAGGTAACGACATTTTGATTGCAGCCAATGCTCTCTTTTCAGCCTCATACATCTTTTTATCATTATCTTGCAATGTTCACATAGGCTGTTCTACGTGGTCTGCCCTCAAAGTCATGTGTAGGGTTCGTGTACCCATCTTCAATACATATCCACATGCGCGTATCCTAATATTCAATGAAGGACTGAAAACGATCCTTCCATGTCAGATAATTTTCCACCTTCATCATCTTAGGTGGTTTGTTGGTAGTGCCAACCTCATGCTCCATCTTCAACAGCTCATTCAAAGTAGACATGTTCGACATTTTAACGTTGCAGACTGAGAAAACCGTACAAAATTTTCCGAAAACAGTGATTACCATATTACACCGTTAGAATCGTCTCGAAAAGACGAATCCAATGATATGTAATGTCAAAAACCGAATTCGGGATTTTCCAGAGGTTTTTTTTTCCTAATAATCACACGAATTCAACGGCGCAAACGGTTTCATCAAACGAGCTACGGATCAAATTTCTATTTGCAAAACACTGAAATTTTATCGACGCTTGCCAACGGAAATTCCACCTTTTTAAATTTGCTGGATTTTAAATTTTCTGTTAATTTCGCTGGAAGGCAATTAAATTCGCTGGTCAGTCAATTAAATTTGCTGGTCTATTTCGCTGTCAAGTTCAAGTTCGCTGATAAATTTGCTGCCAAGTTCGCTGATCAATTTCGCTCCAAATTCACTAAATTCGCTGGTCAATTGCGCTATTACGACGATCTATAAAGTCGCCGAAAATCGTAATAATTTCGCTGTGGAAAATTATACGATTACCAAAGTCGCCTTTGGATTTAACTTCGCTGGTCACCGAGTAATTTAGTCACAAATTCGCTGGTGTGTTAATTTCGCTGGTCAGTCAGCGAAATTAATCAAATTCGCCAGTTAAATTTAGAAACTTGATCTGTTTCAAATTTCTGAGATTTTCCAAGATTTCGTAACAACTTCCTGCAAAATCAAAACAGCAAATCAGCAAACTAATTTCGAAAATTATCAAGAACTGATCGAATAACGTGAAGAACACGAAGAACAATCTTCGAATCTTCAAGTGTTTCCAGCCAAAATCCTTCAAACAATCAACCGAATCTTTCCAGAAATCCTGAAAATCACCAAACAAACAAACCAGAAGATCAAAACAGCCAAATATTTTCAAAAATTTTATCAAACCAACACAAAATTTTGAAAATTTTAAAAACCCTAATTTTCAGGTTTAACAAAAAAATCGAAAAACTCCCTGATTCTGCAGAACACAATTCTGAACCGAGCCTTCAAGAGCCTAATGCTCTGATACCAATTGTAAGTCCCCTTGATGTGTATGGATCTTCACAGAATTGTCAATCCGATCAAGAGTGCGGAATCCTCTTGATCAGAATAAGCAGAAAACGTGTAGGAAACAGAAACAGCAATTCCAATCAAACTGGGTTTCTATTGATTATCAATCACAAGGAATTACAATCAATCAAAACCCTAACAAACACTCAATTTCGTCCAAGCCCTAGCTCTCACGAAATTCTATCTCTCACACAACTGTTTTTGGCTGATTAACCTAAACCCTAAAGCCTAACCTTGTTTATATAACACAAGGTTCACAACTGGGCTAGGTTAAACACTCTTGGGCTGCGAATTGGACAGGCCCAATTCGCCCCCCATCACCCAATCTGGGTTTAATCTGGGTTTAGTTTAGCCCAAACTCAATTATCTCACTAATACAAAGCTAAACCTGCTAACCGTTTATCGTTAAACTAATTACAAGATATCCAAAGACCAAATCTAAGTTGTTGTCACAGAATATGCACCAACACAGATGAAGTTCTAGTTTGTCTAAACAATTTCAAGAAGTGGTTTTATGATAGCCATACTGGTGAAGCGGTGATCCGATCGAACGCAAATGAAGATATTCGAATATTGGATCCAATGGATGTCTTTACGTTCGGACTCTCTGATTTAACGGTGCTGAATGCAAATCGTATAAATGTTGGAGCTGGAAACTCCAATCTAGAAGAGGCCATGTTGTTTCAAAGGGCAGTGGAAAGAGCCTGGAAGAGAAAACGAGAGATGCTCGACATTGTTGATAAGATCGAGAAAAGAAAGGATGCGGATGAAAAGAAAAAGGAAGAAAGGAAGAAGAAAAAGCACGAGAGAAAGAAAGAAAAGTCTTCCTCATCGACAAAGGAGCCCACCACAACTTCTCAAGCAACATCATCACCTCTGGCCTCATCCACATATGAGTCCATTATGGAGGAATAACCATCAACAAGTGAAGTTATTTTAACACAAGAAACTCCTGCAACAACGACCGAGGTACAAGCAACACCAGAAGCTACAGGGAATGCAGAAGTCCCTCTAGAGTCCCTCCAGAGCCAGAAAAGAAAGCTGCAGACAATCTAGTGGAAACTACTAAAGAATGAAAAACAAGTATGCAATGATCTAGGGGGATACTGTTGGAGCTTATGAGATCGTTGATACTTGCACTGGATTAGTTTTGATGTAGTTTGTAGCTTATTTAAAGTCTAGGGGCTGATTTTGTAATTATATGAAAGTAGCAAACCTGACCTAGTGTAGTTAAGTTGCCAGCATAATTGTAATTATGCTGGCAAGTCAGGATCTATATAAACCATTGTATTGTTGCCCTAGCCAAGCTTTTGGCCACACTTGGTGAATATTAGTGTTGTTTACATTTCAATCTCTACTCATTGTGCTTAATCAGATTTCCAAGGTGCTTTATTGATTATCTTCTTGTTTGGATTCAATACAACACTTGTTGTATTCATCATACCATTAGCTTCATCTTCATTCTTGATTCACCTAATCAATAGGTGTTTTGGACTAAAACAATCAACCACTGTGATCCGGATTGATATTAGGATTTACAACAAGTAAATGATTATGCCCATCTACCAACTTTTTAACTGTGTATTGATATGCCATCCGTTGAACCAAGGAAAATTTGTTGCTTTACATCCCGTTCGACCAGAAGTTCTATTCCTGTTTTTATATGCCTCTTTTTCCTTTGAATAAGAATTATCTATACTTTGTGACTTATGCCCCTCCTTCGAGCATACAAAATATTTTGACTTTATAATACCACCACTAAATTGTTCGCCACCTTTTTCAGACTAGAAAAAATAGACTTCTTGGCATATGTTTGGTAAGACATCTGTGCTTGTTTAATGGAACTAAATTGCATGTCTTCTGCAGGTATACGTGACGATTCTACATCTGGAATATACACTCTTTCCTTTACACATGTTAGTAAATACAACATAAACTATAATCATGCAAGTTATATTAAAAAATCACATAAAAATCACATAGGTTGGAAAAACAAAAAAAAAACATGTAAATACGCATGTTATAATCATGATTTACATCTTCTATATTTCGTCCGGCGCTACTCTGTGGATCCATTGCAATCGAATTTGATTGAAACCTTAATCGCTAATATTGAACCACACTAAATAGTTATAAAAATTTCTAGAATATTTGAAACTGATTCGAATCATAAATACCGGGATTGTGATGTAACAAACTCGTAATCTGGTGTTGAAAGGAATTATCTGATTTGCCCTTGGAAGTGAAAATAAAAGAATGACACGTGTTATGATCTGGTCGTCGCGTACGCATCTTACGATTAGACATATTGTATTTTACACTTTCTCTCTCTCTCTCTCTCTCTCTCTCTCTCTATATATATATATATATATATATATATATATATATATATATATATATATCATGAGAAAAATACATATAAATGAGAAAACTAAAAAACTAACTAAAAACGCTTAAAAAACATGCCATTTTTTTACAATTTTTTAGAAAAAAATTGCTACTTTTTCTGTATAAAAAAACTTTTTTTCAAAAAAAATTTGGTACTACACATGTGCATTATATATTTAAAGTTAGCATTTGAGTTTAGTTTAGCTTTTAGGATTAGTTTTTTTTGGAGGTTTTGGATTAGGATTAGCATTAGCATTAGGTTTTTGGGTGTGGGGTGGGGGTTAGGTTTTTTGAGGGGTGTGGGTGGGGGTTTAGGTTTTCTTGGGGTTTTTGTTTACGGTTTAGTCTTAGGTTTTTTTTTTTTTTAGTTTTTCTTTATATATTATTTATAGTGATTTTTAATACAAAAAATTCAATAAAAAACAAATTTTTGGTACGTTTTTTTAAGCTTTTTTAGTTAGTTTTTTGGCTTTCTCATTTAAAGTTGTTTTTTTATGATCCATCCTCTATATGTATGTATGTATGTATGTATGTATGTGTGTGTGTTTATATGTATATATATATATATATATATAGGGAGAAAATCATGCGAGAACCACATCTTATTGCGAGAATCGCGAAAACCAATGTGAACACAACCAAAAATGCCTAAAAATAGCTAAAAATCACATAAAAAAATTTTTTAATATTTTTATATAAAAATCGCTACTTTTCGAAGCCAAAAAAAATTTATTTTTTTTTTTTTTTTTGCCACTAAAAGTAGCGATTTGAGCATAAAAAATATTAAAAAAAAATAGATTTTTTTTTTGATTTTTTTAGAATTTTTTAGGTTTTTTGGGGGTTTAGTTTTTAGCATTTTAGCTTGGGGGGTTGGGGGGGGGGGGGGGTTTAGGTTTTTGAGGGGTGGGGGAGGGGGGTTTAGGTTTTGAGGGGGGGGGGGGTTGGGTTATTTTTAGGTTTTTTGAGGGTTTTAGTTTTTAGCATTTAGCTTGGGAGGGGGGTTAGGTTTTTTTTTTTTGGGGGGGGGGGGGGGGGTTAGGTTTTTTTAGCTGTTTTAGGTTGTGCTCACATTGGTTCTCGCGGTTCTCACAATAAATGGAGTTCTCGCATGAGCCCCTCCCTATATGTATATGAGATCAAGATGAGAAGGAAACCCCTTCGAGTTGTGAAAACTTAGAGAACTCGAACTTCCCGTGCGAGTTTTCCCCCAAATTGTTCACACCGCTAGATTAAATTGTTAGAAAAGACTGTCGTAAAAAAACTTTAAAAAATTTGAAATGGTGTTTTTTGGCCCCTTACATAAGCTGTAAAAATGTGATGACATAAGCATGGCATCGCTTTTTATAGCATTTACGTTAGCCGTAAACGAAAAAACAAGGTTTTTTTTTTGGAAAAGTTGATTTTTTTAGAATTTTTTGTAAAAAAATCTTTCGTAAGTCCGAGTTCTCTAAATTCTCACAAATTATATAGGTTTTTGTTTTACCCTAACCCTATATATATATATATATGTATATATATATGTATATATGTATATATATATATGTATATGTGTATATATATATATGTATATATATATATATATATTGAAATCATTATCATTAAAAAATGAATGGAAAAGATCTATTCTAGTTTGTTTTTATCATAAATGAATGAACCATCGATTGTAATAAAAATGTCAAAAGAAAAATTGTATTGTATTATGTGAAAGGACAAAAGGCAGTGAATAAATTGCACACATGTAAATGGTTCAAAATAGCTTGTGAGTGATAACAAGAACATACTATGTAGAGACTTCAATGTTTAATTTTGACTTTAGAGACTTGTTATAGAGTTATATTACATATATTTTACTCTATTATGACTTGCACAAATACAACCCATGTTGAAAGTAATTACGATCATGTATCCGTTAAATAACATTATATGTTAAATCATAATAATTATTATAATAACATTTTTACATTATTTATAGTATTTATTACAATAACATTTTTACTAGAAAATTCGAAATTATTGTAGCACTAGGTTATAGACCTTTGTATTAGAAGGTGTTGTATAATAAAAACGATATTATATAACCCTACAAAAAGCAACTTGAGTTGCCTCTCTAGCATAAAAAGTTGCGACTTTTAAAAAACCATACATACATACCCCTTTGCTTAATTATTATATTATTATATATAACTCTAGAAAAAACAACTTGGGTTGCCTCTCTAGTAGAAATAAAAGTTGCGACTTTTATACAACCACAAATACATACCCCTTTGCTTAATTATTATATTATATTATACTAGTATTAAGCCCCTGCGTTGCAGCGGTTGTCATAAAACTGTGTTAAATAGTAGCAATACTATACCATTGTCGACGACCACCAACACCGGAAAAGCTCATAAAAATAAAATAAATAAAAATGGGAAAAAATAACGCCGAGCGAAAAGCAGACGTAAAATCTTTGAATCACGCACACCCGTTGCTGAGAAATTAAACCGAAACGTAAAACATAGAAAAAATAACCAAGTCCATCCAGGACCCACGTGTTGGACGAACTTGTCAAACGCAAAAAAAAAAATAGATGTGACGCGATGTGCCAGTCAAACGAAAAAAAATTTACGAAAAAAATGTTGAACACCACACGCACGTTGCGGTGCGCTAACTCACAAAATTTAGAACGAAACGAAAAACTTGGGAAATATGAAAAGTATGGTTGACCAAAATTGAAAATAAAAAAGAGTTGGAATTAAACTACAAAAGATGAAAAACTTTAGATTAAAAGTAAAAAAAACAAAAGGTTTAAATTGCAAAATTGAAGTTATTTATTAATTTTAGATAAAGATAAGAATAAAATAAGTGATATCTATATATTGGTTATTAATTAATATTAATATTAAATAATATTTATTAAACAAATATAAATAAAATTTATGAGGTTGAAGGAGAGAATGCCATGTGGCATTATTTGGAGTCTTTTATTATAAGTTAGATTTATTTACACCTGCAAGGCACGCACATAAATAGGGGGTTTCTTGAATAGAACAATAAATCTATACTCGACCAATAGTCGTAGTCACTAGGGGCAGGTGAGAGAATCACCCACATATAGGTAGGGGTGTTCAAGATCGGATAATCCGGTTTTCGGATATCCGAAATTTCGGTTAGTGAAATATTGACATCCGAACCCGAATCCGAAATTTCGGATATCGAAATTTCGGATATCCGATTTTCGGATATCCGAAATTTCGGATTCGGGTTCGGATATCTAATCGGATATCCGAATGTCCAATTTTTTATTTAATTTTTATTTTTTTATTATTTTTTAATATTTGGAACCAGATTTTTCGGATAGTTTCGGATATCCGAATATAAATTTCGGATATTTTTTCGGATATTTCGGATATTTTTCGGATATTTCGGATATTTTTCGGATACTTCGGATATTTTCGGATATTCGGATATCCGAAAAAAATAAAAATTAAATTTTCGGATATTTTCGGATAATCTGATTATCCGAAAATTCTCAAAATCACTATCCGAATCCGAATTTTCGGATTATCCAATTTTCGGATATCCGAAAATTTGGATATTTCGGATACGGGTTTTCGGATATTTCGGATTCGGTTTTGGATTCGGATTTTTTTGAACACCCCTACATATAGGGGGGTTTGAATACACAGCAAAAAGAGTTAATTGCCATTTTAGTCCCTGAGGTTTGTCCAAATTTGCCATTTTAGTCCAAATAGTTTTTTTTTTTTTTCGCCTCTGGGTTCCTGACTTTTCTCTTTTGTTGCCATTTTGGTCACATACCCTAACTCCATCCAAAAACCCCATTTTTAACCAGGGGTATTTTGGGGATTTTCATTTTAAATCTTTTCAATTGCCATTTTGATCTAATTCTAAAAAATCCAAAAAATTCTAAAAAGTCAAAAAAATTCTAAAAAATCAAAAAAAATACTAAAATAATCCAAAAAAATCTAAAAAATCAAAAGAATTCTAAAAAATCAAAAAAAAAATCTAAAAAATAAAAGAATTCTAAAAAATAAAAAAAATCTAAAAAATCTAAAAAAAATCTAAAAAATCTAAAAAAAAATCTAAAAAATCCACAATCGAAACCCTTTGCGGCAAATGCTTCCACGAGCTTAGGGACGAGCTTCGAGAGCATGATCTTGAAACCCGTAGAATTCCCGGTGTGCCCTTCGGGCTCAACATGCGGGCTGCCGATAGCACAGCCTACTGGAACCCCTTCCATATAAGCCTTACAAGTCATCAAGATATGCACGCAACGTTTGCTGAAATGTTCCTCCACAAGTGCCTCAAAATGCTACATCATTTCACCAAAACCGAGCCACTTATGATTCAAAACCGAATGAAACAAACATTACGAGTAAAAACCGAAGTGAAATGAGACCTACCTTAAAATTGTGGATCCGTCAGGGTTCGATGTCTCGGTTCCGGTTCCAGTCCAGGTCTTCAGAAGGCTAAGACATATCCTTCCCGACTCGTATAGATTCGGGTTGACCCAAAGCCCACCAGACACGTAATGCATCATCTGTAGGCAGCCAAAGGTGCAGAGTTTTTAACAAGGGTATATGTATAGTAAGATATTAGATTTAGTGTGACCCGTGTGCACGAAGACTAATCGACTTTTCAGGGTTCGGTAAAAACTAATGTGAGATAGTAAATAATAATTACCGGGGGCTCGTGAGGATATTCCGGAGGTAGAAAAATGTCAAAGAAGAAGAGACAGTCGTGATAAGGAGTTTCGGGTGCCCCGACAATCGCAGCTTGTATTAGATCCATCCTTTCTTCGAAGACACGAACGTATATTGTTTCTGTTATAGCAGATGTAAAGATTTAAAATGAGCATTAAGATTTAAAATTTATGATGTATATAAGAAAAACCGACAACAACTCACCAGGAAGATTGTTTTCCAAAATGCTCCATTCTTGCTGGACTTTCTTTAATCAACTTCTTTTCACCTACAAGAAACCGAAACATCATTGAACGAATGAATGGGGTCGAATATGTAACGAGAATCTGTGGGTTAAATTCTCAAAATTGAGCACTAACCTGACTTGATATCGAGCTCTTTCCACATGCCGCCACTACCATCACCGCCTAACACCACCGCCGCAACCATGATTCCGGTCATCATGTATGGCAACAATCTCCGATCAAAAAAATAATAAATTTATATAAATAGGGGCTGAATTCAGTCACCTATTTTTCAATCATAAATCATCTATTAGAGGTTATAGCCACACCTGATTAGCTTGAATAATTAATAATTACAACGGTTTGAGAGTGTAGACAGTTGGTTAGTTTGGTTTGGAATAATTAGGATATGTAGTTTGACTTTTGACTGCCAATGATCTCTGGATCAAGTGGTGGAGGGTTTGCATTTTTTTTGAGAGATGCAGGTTCGACTCCCACTTGATGCAGAGTGAGGCACTGGTGGGCAATGATAGGAGACCCAGGGAAACCTGGGTTGGATCCTTGAGCTAAACGGGTTTTACTGGTAATTTCACTGTCGTGCCTACGGGCGGGTGGGTTACCGGGTTTTCCCCGGAATTGGTGGTGGACTCGGGTTACTCTCGGAGTACTCCGTTTGTCCAGTGGGTGCCCCGAGAGTGCTCGGGATTGAGTTTGTTGGCAGTTCAAAAAAAAAAAAAAAGTTTGACTTTTGACTGCCACTTCCACCAAAGCCAGAACCACCACCGGTTACCCACCTCCACCACCGTCACTCATCTCCGCCACTCACCACCACAACTCCGTCACAGAAACACTACACCCTATTTGCCCCAATTTCACCAATTGAATTGGGTTTAATAGATGTGGTTGCTAGATGGTGGGATTAAAGGTTTTTTAAATAGTTTAGTGGGTTTCTTAAAGACGGGCGTTGTGGGCGTGTGGGTGGCGGAGGTGGGCGTCGGTGGTGGATGCGGGTGGAGGTAGTGAAGTGGGGGCTGATGGTGGAGGAGGGTGAAGGTGGGTGGCGGAAGTAGGTGATGGCGGTGTGTGGTTCACGGATTTGGTGGAGGAGGGTGAAGGTGGTAGCAGTGGAAGGTGGTGATGGCTGCCATTGTTGGAGGTGGAGTAACCGGTGGTTGTGGTTTTAGAGATAGAGAGAGAGAGGGAGAGATAAGATAGAGAAAGGGTTAAGCATGTATTTTTCTGTTAATTATATTTTAAAAAGGGTAAAATGTATATAATAAAAGAATGGATCAAAATGGCAAGTGAAAGTATTTAAATTGAAAATTCCTATAATACCCCTGATTAAAAATGGAGTTTTTGGATGGAGTTAGGGTATGTGATCAAAATGGTTAGAAAAGGAAAAACTCAGGGACCCAGAGGCGAAAAAAACTATTTGGACCAAAATGACAAATTTAGACAAAACTCAGGGACTAAAATGGCAATTTACTCCAACAAAAACAATATTGGTTAGAATCCATATACGTACTTTGTGGTCCTTGCATGAACGAAGGACCACAATCTAGCAACGTAACCCTCATCATACTTTACTATTTTTTCAGCTTATCTTATTTTTATTATCAACTAGAATTACCACCCGCCGCAATGCGGCGGGGATGCGTTAGTTATATATCATATTAGATGAAAGGCAAATTTTTCTTACATGACCGCGAGCCTATGTGTAAAACATAGAAAATAATAATTGAGTCGATCTATGACCCACGCATTGCAACAGACCTATCGAACGGAGAAAAATAGACGCGTTGTGACGGGTCTGTCAAACAGGATAAAATAGATGAAAAAATGTTGAACTCCACACGCACGTTGTGGCATGTTAACTCGGAAAATCTAGAACGAAACGTTAAACACAAAACTTGCGATAGATGAAAAATATACGGGGTCAAAGTTGCAAAAGTTGAAAAGATTTAGGTTAAAAGTAAAAAAATCAAAGTGGTTAAATCGTAAAAGATGGAAACTTTTGAATTAGAAGTGAAGTCCAAATTAATCAAAGGGGTTAAATTGTATAGGACGGAAACTTTTGAAGTAGAAGTGAAAAATCAAATTAATAAAGGGGGTTAGATTACCAAGAATTAAAACCTTAAACTAAAATTGTCAAATGTTGATACTTTAGGGTTAAAAAGAAAAATTCCAATTATTTTTTGAAACACTCCCAAAGCTAAACTTACAACATATCTATGCATAAATAAGTTACTAATTTATAGGTTTATAATATGATTTTTACAAAGGTATTTTTTGAGTTTTTACAATTTAAATGGGTTTTCATTCTATCCTTCTCATATATAAAGGTGAATTATATATATTTATACTAGGTTAGAACCCTGTGTAATACACGGGTTGAATAAATGCAATTTGGTAATTATATATATTTATACTAGGTTAGAACCCTGTGTAATACATGGGTTGAATAAATGCAATTTTATATACCAAATAATAAAAAAAATATATCTTTAAAAACCTCGTTTATTACACGGGTTGAATAAATGTAATTTTATATACTACGTAAAACAACATATCTTTAAAAATCTTGTTTATTACATGGGTTGAATAAATGTAATTTTATATAGGGGTGTAACCGAGCCGAGCCCGAGCCCGACTAGGTTCGAGCTCGGCTCGTGATGTATTCATGAAGCTTGAGCTCGAGCTCGGCTCGGTTCGAGCCTACTAATTTGAGCTCGAACTCTGCTCGCGAGTAAAACATAAAGCTCGAGCTCGGCTCATTTTGGCTCGAGCTCGTTTCAGTAACCCTTAAAAGAGCCAAAGCTTGGTTCGAGCTCGGCTCATCAATGCTATTTTATTTAAAATCTATTTAAATGGGTAGAATTGCGTATAAAGAAAAAAAACCAACATACAAATCATACAAAGATAAATAAAAAACGACACCATATTAAAATTGATTACGAGACAAAGATAAAATAATGTCAACCACATAAAGCTACGAGAGTACGAGACCAAGTATTCTTTAACAAAAAAATCCATTGTTAATAAACAAAACTTCTCGTCTTCTCAAATATCCCCAAAAGTTTGTGGCTTTTATATATTACCTGAAACATCAAATAAGTACTTGTTAATAACAAGAAACAAGCTGCTAAAAAATAAGTGTAAACATTGAAAATCAAGATGATCAAAGTGATGCAAACGATCTCATAAATGTGTACCTTCGCTTTAGTTTTGTTTCCGATTAGGTAGTAAAACCTCAAAGGGTGTCTCCTCCTTCTACAAAAACAAACTCAACATCTGAAAACAATGAAATGACAAATTCTAATAATCTTCCAGGTTTTAAAAATGTACCTTGATCTTCTTCTTTACTCCATAAAGTTGTCTAATCCAGTCCCCCTCCACAAATTAGCATTTCTACAGTGTTAGGCGCCAATGTAGATCGATATGAATCAATAACCCTTCCACCAGCACTAAAAGTCGATTCAGATGCAACCGTAGAAATTGGTCATTTGTTTCATGAAGGTTCTCCTCAGCCTCAATGTTGATATATTCAGATGCTTGAGACGATTGATTTTCACTCCCTTTCTGCGTTGGGCTCATCGGATCTGTTTCACTTATTTTGTAACCAAAACAAGAAACAAACATATGAGATTTTGTGAGATATTGTGAAACAAACACGAAACAACAGTACAGAGGCCATACATTAACATGTGAGATTTTGTAACCAAAACAAGAAACAACATATGAATGAACGAGGAATACTAAAAAAACAATAGTAGATTGAAACAAACATATGAATGAATGTGAGATTTTCATTAATATGCACATACCAAAAAAACAATAGTACAGATTAATGTTATCTCAGTTCCTATTAATGAATGATTCAACATCCTATACCATCCTACAGTACTTTGACTTTTTCTTTATACCATCCTATTAATGTTATCTCAGTTCCTATTAATGAATGATTCAACATCATTGTTCATCAACATATCACAGGCTTCTATATCAACAGTACATTAGCAACACTACTAAACCCAACTATAAAGACAGTTATACCACTGGCCCATTCGATTACGTGAACAAAACGAAGGATTATCGGTGAAGTTACAATCCGACGGTGAGTAAAAAAGGATTATCGACGGTGATTAAAACGAAGGATTATCGGCGAAGTTACAAACCTAAGACTATATTCAATAGATTCGTTTTTGTTATTCTTATTTAGTGCGAAAACAAAACCTGTAGAGTAAAAATTTCGGGGACGAAATTTCCTAAACAGGGGGAGATTGTGACACCCGGCTTTTCAGGCTGTACTGTACAATTGTAACACGTGTTATGAATAGGTAACAGGACTATAATTGACTAGTTATGATGTTTATATGTGAAATTTAATGTGTTGGTAAAATTAAACTTTGATAAAAATTATGTTGGCAACGGTAAGATAAACGCTTATCGCGTAACGGTTAAAATGCAACGAACGTCGGTGACCACCCGGAAAGTGTTAAAATCCTAAAAGTAATATGTTATGATTAGAATAATAATTTTAATCCTATTCGTGAGGAAAAATAAATTAAAACGCTAAGAAACTCTATTTTTCGAGTTTAATCGCGTACCGCGCGATGCAGCGCGTATACCAACAAAATACTGTCAACACAGCCCATCAAGGCAATTGAAAATCATTTTAGCAATAATTTGATAAGTTTATTCTTATAGAATGACAAAAATAAATAAAAACGCCTAAATTCCTATTTTTGCGATTTTAAACGCGTACCGCGCAGCACGGCGCGCATATTGCCAAATACCGACAACATAGCCAGTCCAGGCAAATAAAATATTATCCCATAATATTTTGGCAGGTTTATCTTTGTAGAGCGTTAAAAATAATTTAAAACGCACTAAAACGGGTTTAAAACGCTAGATAAAATACCCGGTATCCAGTAAAATACTTGTTTTAACACTAATTTACAAATAATATGTGTATGTATATACTTTTATGTGAGAGAGGGGGGCTTAGGTGGCGGCATATAGGCAGCCCACCATTTGCCATTTTGTTGATCTCTTGCCATGTGTGGTTCTTGGGAACATAAGGCATCATTTAGACATTCTCTACACATTTCTCATTCCATAAACCAAGATCAAATTACACTCTCTCTCACCCTCTTGAACAATCTTGGCCGAACACCCCTAAGAACACCCACATTTTCATTTTCAAAATTGTTCTTGAATATTCACATCCCTTTCATGGTGATTTCAAGCTAAAATGGGTGTTTAGAGGTGATTTCAAGGCATATCAAACAACAATCAAGACCCACATCACCAATCTTTACTAAAAATCATTCAAGAACTTGAAGGTATAAATTTACTTTAAAAACTTTGTTTTGATTCTTGATGTTCTTGATAAGTAATGGAAGTTTCTCTTGATCTTGAGTTTAAATCACAAACTTGAAACATAAAACAAATGGTTTTATTTGGAATGAAATAAAATGGATGTGTGTATATATATATATGTATGTACAGCCGTGTGTGTGTATATGTAAGTGTTTGTGTTTTCGATTTTTGTTGAAAGATTCTTGAGTTACATGATTACTTGAAAAGTAGGATGCATGTAAGATCTAAGTGTGTCATATAAGAATGTTCCAAAGATGATTTAAGATTTGAAAAGTGACATGATGAAAAGTGAAATTTTGGTGGTTTATGTGTGTATATATATTTCGTATATATATGTATGTATGTATGCATGCATATAAAAGTTGTCATATGTTCTTAAATATGAAGGATATTAGCATTTATGTATGAATGATTGGATGATCATGATGATGTGTGTGTTGTGTTTTGTAAGAACATGATATTAATGTGTTCTTGATGTATGATTAGATCATAAATAATGTTGATGATGTTGTGTGAGTGCATTAGATGCACATATGTGGACATGTATGTTAATATGAAAGCATGAAATGATCATTTGAGCATGATTTGATAAAAATTAATTTTGATCAGATTATAAACCTTAAAATAAAGTTATTTTGAAGTGTTTAATGATATATAACTTTGTCATAAAGTTTGCTAGCTTTGCATGTTGTACTTGGTGCATTAAAAGTTGTAAAATACGTGAAATCGCATGATTTATGATACTTACACAAAAACTGAACTAATCTGATTATAACCACTATTTTAATCAGTAAATAACATATATTGTGTTAAAATATCAAGACGTTTCGAGTTGGGATGGTTATGGTAACGTTTAACGCAAAACTATGCGTTAAAACGGTCAAAAATCGGCTTTTCGGGTGATTTTTATAAAACTGATTTAGATCAGTAAATAAACTGATGTTTATAGTTTAAAAACAAGTATTTTAACTAAGTTTACGTTTACTTGGTGTTTGGTTGGTCATACGTGACTTTCGACGCCCGAAAACAAGTATTTTTTTGTATTTTGGCTGACCGTTCCACCTCCGCGTCTCCGTCGTCAACGGTAAACTCCACCTCTTATCAATTGTTTCTCTCAAATCTTTACTTGTATCGTCACTCCTCATAAGTATCTCCATTCAGAGACCTTCTCAATTTTCACCGATTTATTCTCATATCACGATTTAACCTTTTTGACCTAACTTTTTACTTTAATTAAAATGCTTCTACATATATTTATAAGGAAAAAGCGCCGAAATTTAAAAAAAAATTGATTTTTAAAATGTTAAGTTGAATTTTTAAAAGTGTTCCCCGATTCATCACTTTTTTAGTGTTTACCATGTTAATTTGAATGACTATATTTAACCCGTTCCATTTTGTGAATCATACCTTCAAATCCAACCCGAGACATCGGCTGTGGTATCACCTTTTGATGAGTAAAACCCAGACAAAGGTGCTTAAGGGTGCAAAATAAAAAACAAGGAAAATAAATAAAAGAACAGAAGATTACAAATTAGTAGTCAAAGAAAGCAAAAGGATGTGTGTTTACAAACCAATCATGGGCATGCCATGATCCAACCTATTATAACGGAACTTGCAGGAATCCCTGATCTTTAGCTTGAGCCATCGTAATCCCTTTCAGCCTTGTCACCATACTATATATATGTCCTTGATTCCATTATGTTGCACCATCTCATATAAGTCCTCTCTCTCCCTCTCCCTACGGTTATTTAATATATAAGGTTTTTAGTTTTCCTACGAAGCACCCAGCTCCGGTCTACCAAAACCGAAAATCGACCCCATCACATGCAAGCTTCACCATGACTGTCGTTTTGCTGCCAACACATATCGGCTTCATAACCTAACTTGCTCACACGACTTCTACAGCCAACGCTGCTAGAACACCCTCAAAGCCGTTGCTTGCCCCCACATTCTCGCTTCTCCTATCTATTTTACGGTCCGCATTTAGGTAAGCATCAACACTTCCCTGCTTCATTGGAATTTGTCCTCTGGTTTTGATAGTGTATATGTATAGCATTGCCCTATCAACAAGTTCTATTAAATATGATCCTTTTCCGATGTTCATATCCGCTTAGAGTTAAATTCTTTGTATCAGCCTTCCAACATGTATTTATGCAATGACGGTTGGAAGAGCTCATCTGTTTATATATATTTGTTGACATAAAAGATAAAGGTTCATAATTAATTATCGATGGTTAGAACTGTGTTCTTGGAATCACCTGAATAACACTAATTTCACTCAAATGTTTCACGGAACAAATTAATACTGCAATGTTCTTCGATTTTGGAATGCAAATTTACATGTTCTTTAACCTACATTTTTTTGTTGCTTGTGCTTTTAGAGATACAAAGTTCAAGGGATGGAAATCTGATGGTTTGTAACTTTGAATGTTTTTAGATGGATTGAGGTTTATAAGGATCTATGGAGCAAACTTTAAATGACGTATTATTAAACATCATCAATTTAGAAGAGCTATCAACTGCGTTTTTCTTAGCTTTAAAAATTGTGAGATGGAAATATGAGGTGAGTTTCTTTTCTCTAACATCTGTTTAAACTTTGAATCATCCATTAGATAGGGTTTCGGGCAGATAAATGGTGTAAAAAGTCTTTGTTATATCTCAATAGGAAAAAAATAACCATATTTAAACCACTTTTTTTTGGATCAATAAAATTTCTAAAAACAAAAACTATTGAACAAATATGAAGGAATGGTGGTGGAAGAGAGTGACTACATTTAGATGAATCATATATGACCAAAATTGGCAAAGTAACATACATAAATGAATATAAATAATTATACCTATTTATTAAATCTATGTGCGAGTTGATGTCTAATCAACTATAGTACTACCACCGATTTGCTTATTAGTATCAACTAGATGGAAGTACCTCCGCATTGCGGCGGGGCACAACCGTACCAACAACATTAATAACACACCATCGCCAACGACAAGCAACACTGAAAAAGAAGACGTAAAAACGTTAGACCACACACGTCCATAACAACGTGTAGAAAATGACGCATTAATAAAAGTTGTTACCCCATAAATCCATAATCATGCACGTACCTTAAGTATAAGAGAAGTTACAACCATTTTGAGAGAAGTTAGAAGCATTTTGTAGTACACTTTGTTACTATATATTATATACTAAGCCCCGCGTTGCACTGGGGAACATAAAACTGTGCCAAGTTGCACCAATACTATACCACCGCCAACGACCATCAACACCGAGAAAACTCGTAAATCAAAATAAATAAAAATGGAAAAAGTAGCATTGGATGAAACATAGACGTAAATCATTGACCCACACACACCCGTTGCGGCGTATTAATACGAAGAAATTAGACTGAAACGTAAAACATAGAAAAGAATAACTAAGTCGATATAGGACATGCGAGTTGCGACGAACCTATCATATGAGAAATACAGACGTAAAAACATTGAACCACATACGCACTTTACGTCGTGTCTGGGCACGAATAAATTTAAAAAAATCAATTAATGTGTATTACCAGAATACATACATGATTTAAATAAGTAATAAAAGTAAGGGGCTGTTTGGTAGCCTCTGAATGATCATTAAGAGGCTACCTCTTAATGGAACCATTAAGAATTTTACCAATGAGAAGGTAGAAGAATATGACATGTGATGATTTACCATTCAGAGGTTACCTCTTAACCGTTCAGACTTGAGGTTATCTCTTATTGATTCAGAGGTTTTAAACCATTAAGAGGTAGCATCTGAATGGTCATTAAGAGGCTACCAAACAGCCCCTAATACAAAGAAATCATAAAATAAATAATAATAAAAATAAAGATAATAATAAAATATAATGTCCCATAGACCTACTAACAAAACTTTTTTGAAAAACTCATAAAACATAAGTTACAACACAATTATGCTCACAAAACTTGCTAATTGATAATATGGAAATATTGTATTTGAAACTACAAATTGTATGCTAAAAATCTTTTCTTTTATATATTCATTTTCTTATTTGGTAGATTTAACCGTGTTTGCATTATTATTGAGTAAAATGTTTGATATTATCTTGTTAACATGCATGGATATGAGTTAGAAAACTCATTTAATAAAAGAATAAGTTTTTGTTTTGAAAAGGCTTTCTTATTTTCTTCTTGATCTGCATTTTAAACAACAAATTGTTAGCTAAAAATCTTTCCTTTTCTTACCATCCTCCGTTACAATGTATGTATAGATATTTGAATCAAGTTTATTCTTCCAGTTGTTCGTAGGTTGTATAATGGACTCCTCAGCTGAATCCATGGATGTTGACTCTTCTTTTGTCGCTCCGTCGTCATCGACTCCGCCTGTCCCTATGGACACAGACACACAACCCAGATCTTCATTTGTTCCATGAAACATCTGATGACCATGATGGTCAAGGAGCTTCTGCGGGCGATACCTCATCGGCTGCTAGGCAGGGGTCGGGTGGTTCAAACACCCTGCCAAGTGACCACCTCTCCATCTTTGAACCAGTACAACCTGATGTGGCTCCAGTTGAATCCGAGTCGGTCACTAGGCCGAGGGCTGAACAGTTGCAGGGAGGGGAGCCCCAGGGCCAAGAGGATCAGGAGGCTGAAGGGGGCGGACCTCAGGAGACTGAGGTGGCTGAAGGCGGTGGACCGCAAGACGCTGAGGTGACCGGCGAGGAGCAGGAGGTTGGCGGGGAGGCTGGGGATGAGGACGCTGGGGAGCAACAGGGGGTTGGCTTGGATGTTGGGGATGAGGACGCTGGGGAGTAGCAGGAGGTTGGCGTGGATGCTGAGGATGAGGATGCTGGGGAGCAGCAGGAGGTTGGCGGGGATGCTGGGGAGGAGGACGCTAATGATCAGGAGGTTGGTGGGGAAGCTGGCGGGAATGCTGCAGGTGCAAGTGTCAAGCGCAACAAACGCAAAAGAGGTGATGATGATGTAGGAGGACCGTCGGGCGGCAAGATTGTCACACCCCAACCGATGGCAGAAACATCGGGGCGCGACACTAGGCAAGCCAGATTGCTCAAGAGAATCCATAACAACTATTAAATGACAATATTTAAAAGGTTCATTGTCCCATAACAATAAACAAATATTTCACAAACAGTCATCACAGAGTTCAAATCTCTTAAACAAAACCAATCCGACAACCTAGATTTTTATTTGCGGGTTTCTAAACTTCCTAATCCATTGCAGTTCTGCCTAACGATGAGGCGGGTCAGAACTTTGATGCTGGAAACGATGACGACGTTGGAAACGACAATTATGAAGTAGGAAACAATATTAATGGTGAGGACGTAGAGGATGTAAATGTGGACGATCCAGAACAGGTTGACCACAATCAAGAAGCTTTGAATGTGGAAGTGGAAGTTGTTTTCGTTAATCCAGAAATATGTGATATAGAGCAGGTTGACCACAATGAAGAGGCTGTGAACGTGGAACTGGATGTTATCCTTGTTGATCAAGCTGATCAGGAGCAGGTTGCTAATATTGGTCGTGGTGGGGGAGATGAGGAGCAGGTTGCTAATATTGGTCAAGGTGGGGCTAGGTTGCTAATATTGGTCAAGGTGGGGCTGATGAGGAGCATGTTGCTAATCTGGATTCGGAGTAGCGTCAGGTAGGCGGCGAAATAGGGCCGCTTGCTGGGAAACGCAAGAGGGATGATGGGGGCCATGAGCCGGATAAATGGAAAAACTAGCTTTGACATCTAAAAGTTAAAAATCCTTAGGGATTGGGGTGATTTTTTTTTCATAAAGTCTACAAGAACTTTGTAGCCATAGAAAAATACTATCTGTTGAAACTCAATTAAATCAAAGTCATATAAACAGAAACCCTTTAACACAACCCCTTTTTATTTAAATTCTCAAATATCATATTTGACATCAACTTTTAAATTTAAAAAAATTACATCTTTAAACAAAAAAATAGTTCAACACAATCAAACCCAATCAATTTAGATCATTTTCCAAACCCGCCCATAGTGTCATCTCTAATAACAATAGTTGATTCCTTTTTAGAAGAAAAGGTCTCACCAGGGATTAAGTTATTCTACAAACACTCCTAATTGTAAGAAGTGTAAGAAGGATATATAGAGTTACAAGTGTCCAATAACCTAAAACCTAAACCCACTGCATCAATACCCAAAACCTAAACACCCACCCCCACCTCACCCCACCCCACCACCACCCAAAAACCTAACCCCCCTACCCCCACCCCCTCTCGACAAAAAAAAATAATAAAATTGGGGTTGGGGTAGGGTGGGGATTCAGGTTTTTGGGTGGTGGTGGGTGTTTTTTTTTACAGTGGGTTTTTTTAGTAGCCTTTGTATCATTCTTACAATAAGGAGCCTTTATATTTGATCCTAATCCATTATTAGCATTATACATCTTCACGTCATAAACAAAGATGTTAGAATTCAAACCAATAACTGATGCCGATTAAGCTGTGTTCTATCTCAAACGGGTCAAATTGAAAATTTTGGCTGAAATGTGAGTGTGTCATACAAGTTAAAAGTAATTCAAAGTTTATTTTTTATTGCATACAACTACTATAAAGTTTTTATTCAAACACTATTAATAACAGAATAGTAGTGTCTTTGTAACCATGATCCGCATAATTTATTGTACAAAAAAACACTTTAAAATAGACGACAAAAAGTGTGCAGATGAAGCTATCCATAAAAATATGCACCGTTTCAACCTAAACCCTTTTTGACCCGAACTCGTTTTGATATTACCCAACCAACCTAACCACTCATCATCTTGCCACCTCCAATCATACAACAAAAAGCCAACTGAAGATTTGCAAACTTAGATGGTGCAATAACCTAACAGCAAATCGAACACCAAAATCAATCAATACCAGGAAACACTCCATCATACATACGTGCAAACAATCAATTACTGCATAAAGTATGCAAATAAATCTAAACTGTGTAATAGGACACGGAATATGTTCAGTGTCCATGTAACATAAGTTAGTTCACGTTATGACACTCATGACACCATTTCGTTCATTTTTCACTAATGTCTAGTGCATAGAGATTCTCTTATTTTTGCTTAATATATGGACTACGTAAAATCCAATGCCGGAGAGAAAATAAAACTCCAATCCCTTTATTTCAAACATTTTTATTTAATACATAAAAAAACTTATTTAAAATAACATACTTATATACTTTCTTGTTTCGAGCAAAATATGAAATATTTAATAAATTTATACTTGTTCGCTAATTCTGTTGTAAAACAAGCCTAATAGCAAAACAATATAGCAGATATGAAGGGAGAAAGGGATTGCTATTTCATTAATAGGTATGATTTACAATGAGATACAATAGTGGTATATATAGGTGTACAAAACTTGGAGAGAAATCTAATCTATTTTTTATGTTGATAACCACATTAATAATAGATATATTCATAACACTCCCCCTTGGTTATCAACATAATACGCTTGATGCTACATCGTTAAAAACCTTGCTAGGAAAACCCGGTGGGACAAAACCTTACTAAGGGAAAAAGAGTGTAGCGTGTAATGCGCATTAATCCCCCTGATACTTCTAGATCAGGTATGTTGCCTCATTAAAAACCTTACTAAGAAAACCCAATGAGACAAAACTTAGTCAAGGGAAAAAGAGTGCAACTTAAATAAGTTCCCCCCCCCCCTCCCCCCTCATTTTAACATGTATCCTTTAAGTGACGTGTGTCCATCTTCCTTGAAAGTTGATCAAAGCTTTTATAGTCAATGATTTGTCGTTTAATCCCTTAATGTGCAATCCTTTATGTTGAGCAATGTTGTATAATATTCTAACAAGACTTTAGGTGCCTCCTTTAAAAAAAATCATATGTCCACGACTGTGTTTAGTTACATTCCTGCATCTACAAGACTAACCAAACTTGTTTTGATGTGTTAGTAAAATATAATCAAAATATCGTTTATATGTTGATATATTCAGATGCTTGAGACGATTGATTTTCACTCCCTTTCTGCGTTGGGCTCATCGGATCTGTTTCACTTATTTTGTAACCAAAACAAGAAACAAACATATGAGATTTTGTGAGATATTGTGAAACAAACACGAAACAACAGTACAGAGGCCATACATTAACATGTGAGATTTTGTAACCAAAACAAGAAACAACATATGAATGAACGAGGAATACTAAAAAAACAATAGTAGATTGAAACAAACATATGAATGAATGTGAGATTTTCATTAATATGCACATACCAAAAAAACAACAGTACAGATTAATGTTATCTCAGTTCCTATTAATGAATGATTCAACATCCTATACCATCCTACAGTACTTTGACTTTTTCTTTATACCATCCTATTAATGTTATCTCAGTTCCTATTAATGAATGATTCAACATCATTGTTCATCAACATATTACAGGCTTCTATGTCAACAGTACATTAGCAACACTACTAAACCCAACTATAAAGTCAGTTATACCACTGGCCCATTCGATCACGTGAACAAAACGAAGGATTATCGGTGAAGTTACAATCCGACGGTGAGTAAAAAAGGATTATCGACGGTGATTAAAACGAAGGATTATCGGCGAAGTTACAAACCTAATGATACGATGATGACGGATAAATGAAGACGAACGATTGCGTCCTTGAACGTGAATGCTTGAATGGTGATGGCGTATCTGTTGTCGACTGGCAGTGGAATTGGGATTTAGGTGGGAAACTGGAACGTCAAAACTCGAACGTCAAAACTCGACTGGTAGGGTAAAACACTTGAACCCTTTTTTACTATAATCATATGGGCCTAATTTACACTTAAAGCATCAGATGGGTCTAATTGGATTGGGTTATAAAGAATTATATCATATATAATATATTTAAGAAAAATCTATTTTTGGTTGGGCTCGATTAGGCTCGCGAGCCCAAACGAGCTATGTATTTCAGACTCGAGCTCGAGCTCGATAACTAAACGAGCTAGAATTCAGGCTCGGGCTTGTTAAGGCTCGGCTCGTTCGAGCTTTTAACCGATCCGATCACGAGTAGCTCTCGAGCCTTTGGGCTTGTTTACACCCCTATTGTCACCCATAGTGAAAGCAGAAGATGGAATGTGTACCAGACTAGCTCGGAAGGTGCGAAGGCGCTCGTGGTAAGATTACTAATCTAAATACTCAAGCAAATCTAACCCTAAAGGCAAAAATTGCAAACAAAAGGCACCTAAAGGCAATGGAAATCTACGAAAGCAAGTAAAAAACTAAATAGACGACTCGGGTCATTCTCTAAAGTGCAAGTGTCCCCGATAACGGCGCCAAAAACTTGATGTGTGAAAATGTATCTATTGATTTCGAACAAGTTTTAAAAAGGGAATCGCAAACTAAACCACACACAATCGGCAAGTGCACCAGTCGCAGTGTAGTGTAGATAGCAAGACCGGATATCACTCTGTGGACACTATATGCAAACTGTAACAACCGTCAATAAAACTGGTAATTAGAATAATAATTATCCAATAAGAAAACCCTAATTAAAACACCCAAGTAATTTGGCGCAAACCCTGAAATTTCCGGAACAATCGGAATCAGGATCAGGGCCCCTAAAACTCGAGGGGGGCAAACCCTAATTGATAATTATCTTTATTAAAACGTTGCACAGTTCTTATTTGTTGAAAATGTTGATTCACCAAGGCTATAACCGAACTCAGCTAGGCTAGGAAATAGGCTGAACCCTTTACGGACCGTAAGGGTTGGTCCTTACGGACCGTAAGCATACCCGTCAGCCTTACGGACCGTAAGGGTTAAGGCATACGGTCCGTAGGCAAAGTGAAATTCTGGCTATAAATAGCCGACCTTGGCACTTAAACTGTGAACTTAAAACGACGTAAAACTTCTGTGTGTACGTCGAGTTACATGCAATACAGTTCACAACACACACACACACGATCACGAGGTGCTGCCGCAATCAGGGTAATAACTCGATCGCTATTACGATTCAACGTCCGATCGATTATAACTATCCAACGATAGTCCGGGTGCTGCTCGAATTGAGCTTGTACTTTGATTATTTGTCGTGATTTCGACTTGAATATTAGAGTGCTGTTCGAATTCGGACTATGCTCTGTTATTCGTTGTGAATCCGACTGAATTATCGAGTATTGCACTGATTAATCGTTGTGAGGGTTTAATCTCGTGAATTGACGTAACTGCTGTATTAGTTACTAACATGCCTGTGTGTGCATTGTGTTAAACTAGGTTTAATCAAGGCTAATCAGTAGGCTTATATCTATTGCTCGTTAATCTGCAATGTGAGTCATTCTTCTTTTAAACTGTTTTCTCATAGTTTGTGAGTAAGTTTACAAAACTCCAAGTTATTTTCAAAGGTTATAATTACAGGGATTAAGTCTATGTAATCACCATATTACAGCCGGTATGTGGGGTTTTGTATACATTACTTATTTCCCGTCACACTTGGACAAACGGGTGGCCAAGGGGTGATCTGACCACAGTCACAAACACCTTTGGACAAATGGGCTAGCCAATGGTTGGTCGAGTGACAAATACTGTGGGTAGTTGGTTTGATATCAGAAACATTGTAATTCCCCTTAATACTGTAATTTATAACTAACGGATCGTTTTAGAAAACAGAATGATTCACTCAGTATTTCCCCGCTGACAAAACCTTTTTCAAACATGTTTCAGGTGATCTGTGTGATCCAGGAAAAGTGCAGTAAAGCACTACAAGCTCAGAGAAGTGGCTCATTGTGAATAAATAAATAAAACATGTTTTGGCAAATAATGATTTCTGTGTGGAATCAACGTATTGTAAATTATGGGAATTTATCCCTAAAACTTTGTATAATATATTAAACGAGCATTATTTTTTTTTACGGTGAAAAGATCCTATAATAAAAGACTTCCGCTGCCGCATAAATCAGATACCACAGGTACCACTGGACTGCTCGCGGCTCCCGATTCCGTCCAGGGTGGGTCGGGGGGCGTGACAGAAGGTGGTATCAGAGCTAATAATTAATAACTACTGAGCCACTGATCGAGCCACTGATTTAAGCCTATTACGAAATTAAGCATTTGACAAAATACTTAATCCTACTAGTTATCATTCTGTGATTATTTGTTGTATTAACTAATTATTTGTTAGTTACAGTATGGGTAAACAAAAGCTGTCTGCTATCTACCACAAATTAGATATTGCATCTTCTTCTAAAAATCCAGTAAACCTAGAAGAAGGAATCTTTGTCCGCAAGGCAAATTATGAGAATCCTCTTTCCCCAGAGAAAAGGGATTCGATACTTAAAAAGAGTCAGGAGAAAAAGAAACCCCGAACCAAGAAAGTTAGGTTTAACCCAGAAGTCCAAGAATTTGGTAATAGTACACCTTGGGAAGATAAAATAGACAAGAAATGGGCAAATCTTTATATGCTAGCTTCTGTAGCAGAAAAGGCAAACCTCTAAATATCCGATAAGTTGGGTCTAGTAAGAGAAATCACAATCCAGTAAATAAATAAAATCCTAGTGTGTTTATTTCTGTTGTCCTTTGTATAAATTAGTATGCAATAAAACTTCAGTGTTTGTTTGTTAAACTTTGTTCCAAAGTTTTAATATTGCATTCTTGTATTTTGCATATATGCTATGCAGCATGAATGAGATATCGGAAGCATTTCAGAATCTCAACCTATATCCAGTGCCTATCGAAGTCTCTTGCGACTTTACTGGTTACATTGCTGACATAGAAGAACCTGTGGAATTCAAAGCTCCACCGCTGGAAAAAGCCAAACCTAAAAAGAAAAGAAGATACGTAGGGTGGAGGAAAGTACGCCGTAGGAAACCAACCACTAGGAGACTTCCTAAAATAGAAAATCCTGTGAGCATGAACAAGGGAAAGGAAATAGAAACTGGAGAAAGTTCGAAACCACCAGAAAAAGAATTAGGAATAGACCTAAAGCAAAAGGGAATAGAGATCGGAGAAAGCTCTAAACAGTCTGAGGAAATCACGTTCCAGGACGAAATAGACCGCCTACTGGATAATTGTGATGTTCTAGAGCCTATCAACGATAATTTCTTCTCTTATCCTGCTACAGCCCAATTCCCACTAAACCTAGGACCAGCTATTCCAGACCCACTAGTTCACACCAGACCATTAGGCCAAATGGAGGAATGGTGGACTAATGACTGGCAATTCCAAAATATAGTTAATAGTCCCTATAGTTTTCTCCCACAGTTTGATCCAGAACCTATCCCTAATCCGCCAATGAGCTATGAAAATTTAGCTGAGTTACGTCAGTTTGGTGAAGAACTGATAGGCACCGGGAATAGGATCCGGGAAATGGGGGAGCAGATCTCTTGGAAGTACGACGAGAGGGAGCGTCGTTACTGAAACTGCCAGTAGACCAAAAGATAGGAAGGGCTGGAAAAAGTTTGTCTGTATTATAACTAATATAGTAAAACTGATTCTGTAAAATGGGCAATAAAACTTTGTAAGATACGGTGTGTACGGAGGCATATACAATATACAATAACAAAATAAAAGTCGAGAAATCAACAATTTTGGTTATGTTTGTATGTTGTAGTAATTTATGTGTTCATCTGTGCTAAATTTGTTATTAATAAGTTAGATACTAATAAATTCCTACTAATTAGCAGATGGAAAACGCTAACAATGAACCAATTAATGAAGTAAATCAATCTGAGCAAGAACCGAAAGATCAATATATAACCCGACAAGATATTGAGCACTTTATCGCCCAGGGAATAGCCCATGCTATTCCAGAAATTGTGGCTGCTGTTCAAAAACCTGCCAAACCACAACCATTACATCCTAGTAAACGTACTCTGGAAGATAACGGCAGTAACAGCATAAATGGAGGCGGTAATCATAACGATCATGATCCGCAACAAGTCCCACTTCTAAAAAGAATAAAAGCTGCAACATCTGGTTGCACTTACAAAGAGTTTCTTGCTTGCAAACCCACTGAATTTGCAGGTAACGAAGGGGCAACTGCAACACTACGCTGGTTAGAGAAAACCGAAGCAGTAATTGCAATAAGCAAATGTGCCGAAGAGGATCAAGTGATGTATGCATCAAATCTGTTCAAAGAAGGAGCACTAGAATGGTGGAACACGGTCCTCCAGGCAAAAGGAAGAAGGATAGCCTGTGCCATGAGTTGGGAAGAATTTAAGAATCTTGTAGAAAGAAAATTTTGTCCCGAATATGAAAAAGATCAAATGGCAAACAAATTCCTAAGTCACCGCATGACAGGGGTAGATTGCCGGGGCTATACTTCGACATTCTTTGAATACGCAAGGGTGGTGCCAACACTGGCTTCGCCAGAACCGGTACTCATTTCCCGTTACATCTGGGGGTTAATTAGTGAAATCCGAAACATCGTTAAAGCTGCGAGACCTCGTACCATTGACGATGCGGTAGAATTAGCTAACACCCTAACGGATGAATTGGTACGCACAAGAGAGGAAGATCGTAAGAAGGAAATAGCTCAGAAGATTACCCAAGGGTTTCGTATGGGTAATATCAAGAAAAGAGGAACAGGGCAATCCTCATCACCTCCTTTCTGCAGAAATTGCAAAAAGAAGCATTATGGACAATGCAATATAGTTTGCAATTTTTGCAAGGCAAAAGGACATCGTGAAGAAGACTGCAGGAAGAAAACAAGAATTTGTTATAACTGCAGAGAAAGGGGACATTTTCAATCCGAATGTCCTAAGCTAGCTAAACCAGTAGACAACAAAGCTAAACCAGCTGAAGGAGCAACCAAGAAGAATGTACGCGCATTCCAGCTGACCACTCAAGAGGCCGAACTCATTCCAGATGTGATAGCTGGTACGTTCCTAGTACATGACATATTTGCAAAAGTATTATTTGACTCTGGTGCGAACCAAAGTTTTATTAATACTTCATTTTGTCAAGCTCTTAAGTTACCTTTAACCACTCTTAGGCAAATTTTCACAGTTGAAACCGCAGAAGGAAATTCTGTGAAAATAGATAAAGTCTGGCAAGAAGGAAAAATAGAACTATTAGGCCATAAATTTTCTGCAAATCTGTTACCAATGAATTTAGCCGGATTCGATGTAGTATTAGGAATGGATTGGTTAATAGCCAACCATGCACAATCCTATGTGATAAAAATGCAGTAGAAATTCAAACCCCCACAGGAGAAGTAATTTTAATTACTAGAGATAAACCTCGAAAGCCACTAAAATTTATTTCAGTAATGAAAGTGGTAAGCTATTCGAGAAAGCAGGAAATGGTGTATATGATTTCAGTAATCATTAACACTAAAGATAAGGAACTTCAGGATATTCCAATAGTCTCAGAATACCCAGACGTTTTTCCAGAAGAATTACCTGGATTACCACCTGATAGAGAAGTAGAATTTAGAATTCATTTAATTCCAGGTACTGCACCAATAGCCAAAGCACCATATAGATTAGCACCTACCGAAATGCTAGAATTGAAAAAGCAATTAGATGAATTATTAAGCAAAGGATTCATACAATCGAGTTCATCCCCTTGGGGTGCACCAGTATTGTTTGTGAAAAAGAAAGATGGATCGATGAGAATGTGTATCGATTACAGAGAATTGAATAAGGTTACGATTAAGAATCGATACCCACTACCTAGGATTGATGATCTTTTTGATCAATTGCAAGGAGCTAGGTATTTCTCTAAGATAGATTTAAGATCTGGATATCATCAGTTGAAGGTACAAGAAGAAGACATACCTAAAACTGCCTTTAGAACTAGGTATGGTCATTATGAGTTTACCATCATGCCCTTTGGATTAACAAATGCCCCAGCAGCATTCATGGACATGATGAATCGAATCTGTAAACCATACTTGGATAAATTTGTGATCATTTTCATCGACGACATACTTATTTATTCCAAAAGCCAAAAAGAACATTGTGAACACTTACACGTTCTCTTAACTTTGTTAAGAAAAGAAAGGCTTTATGCCAAATTCTCGAAATGTGAATTTTGGCTACAAGAAGTACAATTCTTAGGTCATGTGGTAAATCATGAAGGTATCCATGTAGATCCTGCTAAGATAGAAGCTATTACAAAGTGGAAAGTCCCACAAACAGCTATGGAGATAAGAAGTTTTCTAGGCTTAGCTGGATACTATAGACGATTTATCAAAGATTTTTCTAAAATAGCCGTACCTTTAACTAAGTTAACCTGTAAAGCTGCTAAGTTTGAATGGGGACCTAGACAAGAAGAAGCCTTTAAGATTTTAAAGCATCGATTGACGAATGCACCAATCCTAGCTTTACCAGAAGGAACCGAAGATTTTGAAGTATATTGTGATGCTTCAAAATTAGGCTATGGATGTGTGTTAATGCAACGCAAGAAGGTAATTGCGTATGCTTCTAGACAATTGAAAAAGCACGAAGAAAATTATACGACTCATGACCCTGAACTAGGAGCCATAATTTTTGCCCTTAAGATATGGAGACATTATCTGTATGGAAGTAAGTTTACTGTTTATACAGATCATAAGAGTTTAAGATATATATTTGGGCAAAAAGAGTTAAACATGAGGCAAAGAAGATGGATGGAGATGCTAAGCGATTACGACTGTGATATCCAATATACGAAGGAAAGGCAAATGTAGTTGCAGATGCCTTAAGTCGTAAGTACCATGAGAAACAGAAACGAGTCCGTGCTCTGAGGATTAATCTACAAGTAGATTTAAGGGCACAAATCAAAGAAGTTCAGAAAACAGCAATCAAAGATGATGCTGAAGGAATGAAAGGTTACCTAAAAGAACTAGAACAAGGAAATGATGGAATTTGGAAATTCCATAAGAAACGAATTTGGGTACCTAAGCGAGAAGAGTTAAGAAATAAGATTTTAGAAGAAGCTCATAAATCTAGGTATACCATGCACCCAGGAAACAATAAAATGTACCAAGATTTAAGGAATAATTTTTGGTGGATAGGAATGAAAAAGGATATAGCCGAATACGTATCCAAGTGTTTAACTTGTTCACAAGTTAAGGCTGAACACTAGAAACCCTCAGGATTACTACAACAGCTAGAAATGCCTGTATGGAAATGGGAACTCATAACAATGGATTTTGTTACCAAGTTACCCAAAACCAAAAGAGGTAATGATGTGATTTGGGTAATCGTAGACCGATTAACCAAGTCAGCTCATTTCTTACCAATGAAAGAAACCTTTAGCATGGAAAGGTTAGCACAACTGTACGTGGACGAAGTAGTATCCCTACATGGAGTTCCGCTCTCCATTATATCGGATAGAGATAGTCGTTTTACTTCTCATTTTTGGAAAAGCTTTTAGAAAGCAATGGGAACTCGACTAAATCTAAGTACGGCTTATCATCCACAAACAGACGGACAGAGTGAAAGGACAATACAAACTCTAGAAGACATGCTCCGGGCATGTGTAATTGACTTTGGTGGTAATTGGGATAGCCATTTGCCACTAATTGAATTCTCCTATAACAATAGTTATCATTCAAGCATCGAAGCTGCACCATTCGAAGCACTGTACGGACGTAAGTGCAGAACTCCAGTATGTTGGGCAGAAATCGGAGAAAGTCAATTATCAGGTCCTGAAATTGTACAAGAAACTACTGCCAAGATAACTCAGATTAAAGAAAGATTGAAAACGGCTCGAGACCGTCAGAAGAGCTATGCAGACAATCGTCGTAAGCCTTTAGAATTCCAAGTAGGAGATAAAGTACTTTCAAAAGTCTCTCCTTGGAAAGGAGTAGTACGATTCGGTAAAAAAGGAAAGCTAAGTCCAAGGTACGTTGGACCATTCCCCGTGATTCAACGAATAGGACCAGTAGCTTATCGTTTACAATTACCAGAAGAATTAGCTGGAGTACATGATGTATTCCATGTATCCAATCTCAAGAAATGTTTATCAGATGAATCCTTGGTAGTCCCTCTTCAAGATGTAGAAATAAACGAAAAACTAAAATTCATGGAGAAACCATTAGAAATCAAAGATTGAAAAGTCAAATTCCTCAAGCATAAACGACTGGTATTGGTCAAAGTCAAGTGGAATTCAAAGAGAGGACCAGAATACACTTGGGAGCTGGAATCAGAAATGAAGCGAAAATATCCTCATCTCTTCCAATAAATCTCGAGGACGAGATTTTTCTTAATGTGGGGAGGATGTAACAACCGTCAATAAAACTGGTAATTAGAATAATAATTATCCAATAAGAAAACCCTAATTAAAACACCCAAGTAATTTGGCGCAAACCCTGAAATTTCCGGAACAATCGGAATCAGGATCAGGGCCCCTAAAACTCGAGAGGGGCAAACCCTAATTGATAATTATCTTTATTAAAACGTTGCACAGTTCTTATTTGTTGAAAATGTTGATTCACCAAGGCTATAACCGAACTCAGCTAGGCTAGGAAATAGGCTGAACCCTTTACGGACCGTAAGGGTTGGTCCTTACGGACCGTAAGCATACCCGTCAGCCTTACGGACCGTAAGGGTTAAGGCATATGGTCCGTAGGCAAAGGGAAATTCTGGCTATAAATAGCCGACCTTGGCACTTAAACTGTGAACTTAAAACGACGTAAAACTTCTGTGTGTACGTCGAGTTACATGCAATACAGTTCACAACACACACACACACGATCACGAGGTGCTGCCGCAATCAGGGTAATAACTCGATCGCTATTACGATTCAACGTCCGATCGATTATAACTATCCAACGATAGTCCGGGTGCTGCTCGAATTGAGCTTGTACTTTGATTATTTGTCGTGATTTCGACTTGAATATTAGAGTGCTGTTCGAATTCGGACTATGCTCTGTTATTCGTTGTGAATCCGACTGAATTATCGAGTATTGCACTGATTAATCGTTGTGAGAGTTTAATCTCGTGAATTGACGTAACTGCTGTATTAGTTACTAACCTGCCTGTGTGTGCATTGTGTTAAACTAGGTTTAATCAAGGCTAATCAGTAGGCTTATATCTATTGCTCGTTAATCTGCAATGTGAGTCATTCTTCTTTTAAACTGTTTTCTCACAGTTTGTGAGTAAGTTTACAAAACTCCAAGTTATTTTCAAAGGTTATAATTACAGGGATTAAGTCTATGTAATCACCATATTACAGCCGGTATGTGGGGTTTTGTATACATTACTTATTTCCCGTCACACTTGGACAAACGGGTGGCCAAGGGGTGATCTGACCATAGTCACAGACACCATTGGACAAATGGGCTAGCCAATGGTTGGTCGAGTGACAAATACTGTGGGTAGTTGGTTTGATATCAGAAACATTGTAATTCCCCTTAATACTGTAATTTATAACTAACGGATCGTTTTAGAAAACAGAATGATTCACTCAGTATTTCCCCGCTGACAAAACCTTTTTCAAACATGTTTTAGGTGATCTGTGTGACCCAGGAAAAGTGCAGTAAAGCACTACAAGCTCAGAGAAGTGGCTCATTGTGAATAAATAAATAAAACATGTTTTGGCAAATAATGATTTCTGTGTGGAATCAACGTATTGTAAATTATGGGAATTTATCCCTAAAACTTTGTATAATATATTAAACGAGCATTATTTTTTTTACGGTGAAAAGATCCTATAATAAAAGACTTCCGCTGCCGCATAAATCAGATACCACAGGTACCACTGGACTGCTCGCGGCTCCCGATTCCGTCCAGGGTGGGTCGGGGGGCGTGACACAAACTATAGATAATGAACCGTTGTCGAATACAAAGTCAATTTTTAAGTTTGTTTTGATGATTAACTAATAACCTAATTAATTAAGAAAGTGAAGAAAACAAGACAAGCGACTCAAACCAAACGCGAACTTGGGAGCACAGTGTAGAACAAATATAATGAGAAAAGACTACCTAGGTATCGAATCCCTAGAATCATGCAACGCTATCTTGACTATGGTAATGGCTAAATATCCTAATTTACCCGAGTAACCTCTCGCTAGAGATGATTAACCGAAAGATAAGGACGAAATGCGAAGTGCTAGAACGAACCGGCTCGACCTATCGATACCAAATCCCACGAATATTAAATAATGAAAGCTAAATTACCTCCAAAACCCTCTATTCGCGAAGCAAACCCAACCTTGATAATTGAAATCCTAGGAAACCCTAAACGCGATGAAATAAACAAGCCCGAGCTATCGGTCACCCAATCTACCCAACAACGATTAGCTAATAACCTAGCACACCTAAATCGTCTCTCGAGTCAAAAGGTGAGGATGCAAGTTTTAGTTATTGATTTTAACTATTGATTAACTTGGTTTATTTCTAAACTCAATATTCGAACCGAAAAACCCTAAGATTAACCGATTCAAATTAAATCCTAAGTCTAGGGTGAATTTCTTCGTCCCTAAACTGCTAGATTTATCAATCAATAATCAATCACAACACTTAAACATGCAATATCAATAACAATTTCAAGATCAAATTATGTAAACCGCATAAAATAGCCAAAACCAAGTCAAAACACCGCCACAATCACTAGTTCATCTCAACCTAGATAGTTTAGAAATTTAGCTACTCATATTAATCAATAATACAACTGAACAAAATCTGGAAACGAAAGAAATCATGGTTCAAAACAAAATAGATACGAAAAACTAATGTTTTACGAACCACTTGTGCTTCAAACTCGAACCGACAGCTTCCGAACAACTTGAACAGCTTCAAAGATGCTCCAAATTCGTCTTCTGATCGTCCTCTGCCGCTAATGTTGTTGTCTTCTGTTCTTTTTCGAAAATAACAATGACCACACCACCCAATCTTCTCGAAAAAGAAAACTATATAATGGGTTCTCCTTTAGGGTTTTTTAATATTGTACACATGAGTGCATGGGTGTATTCCACAAAGCCCAAAGACCCCTACTGATGTTGTTCTTCTGCGGCCCAGCTACTGATGTTCGAAATTATTGCATGAGCTTATGTGTATATTAGCGGCCCACTCTCAATTTTGTCCAGTACTTCTCAACCTCTAATATTCATCCAATGCCATCCTCTTTTGATTTTTCTTTGAGAAACCTACGAATGAGAATAATAAACCCATTATCCACTTGGGAATAGCCTAGTGGTGTTGGTGAGTTTAGATAGAGTTTAGGATAGGAGATGTCAGGGGTTCAATCCGACAATCCCCATAGTATGCAACGTTAGCCATTCAAAAAAAAAAAGAATAATAAACCCATTAATGCTTTCATTTAGTAATATTGATTACAAGACTAATTGCCACTAGAATTGTAAACATCATTTTCTTTATTGAAATCTTTTACATATTAACTCCATAATTAATTTTTAATTCAATTCTATTTAACCTCAATGTCCATTAAATGTCATCTTTAAACCATTTTAGCTCATTTTCTTTTAAAACCATTAAAATCCAAATATGAACCATCTACAAGTGGATTTTAATAAAAACAACCCAAAAACTATTTCAAAGTGTAGGAAATATTTATATAAAATATGTATAATTTAGACCACATCAAATATTTCATCCTGATGACAATGGAAAGGCGGAAGCTGTTCACGGAATCGACGGAGTCGAGCGTTGAGTGTTAATAGTCGAGAGTGGTCAGTGTTGTGATGGATGCGGAAACCGAATGTAGGAACGTCGGAGAAATTTCTATCAATCGCAACTATCCGGAAGTCTTCCTAAAAAGACTTACCTGATCTTCCCTGCGAGATGGATCGAACTTCGAATCGATCTGACCCACGGTGCTGCGCCCGATTGTACAATCTTCTTATAGATTAAGCACCGCCTGAAATGATTCGTTACAAACCTAAGACTATATTCAATAGATTCGTTTTTGTTATTCTTATTTAGTGCGAAAACAAAACCTGTAGAGTAAAAATTTCGGGGACGAAATTTCCTAAACAGGGGGAGATTGTGACACCCGGCTTTTCGGGCTGTACCGTACAATTGTAACACGTGTTATGAATAGGTAACAGGACTATAATTGACTAGTTATGATGTTTATATGTGAAATTTAATGTGTTGGTAAAATTAAACTTTGATAAAAATTATGTTGGCAACGGTAAGATAAACGCTTATCGCGTAACGGTTAAAATGCAACGAACGTCGGTGACCACCCGGACAGTGTTAAAATCCTAAAAATAATATGTTATGATTAGAATAATAATTTTAATCCTATTCATGAGGAAAAATAAATTAAAACGCTAAGAAACTCTATTTTTCGAGTTTAATCGCGTACCGCGCGATGCAGCGCGTATACCAACAAAATACTGTCAACACAGCCCATCAAGGCAACTGAAAATCATTTTAGCAATAATTTGATAAGTTTATTCTTATAGAATGACAAAAATAAATAAAAACGCCTAAATTCCTATTTTTGCGATTTTAAACGCGTACCGCGCAGCACAGCGTGCATACTGCCAAATACCGACAACATAGCCAGTCCAGGCAAATAAAATATTATCCCATAATATTTTGGCAGGTTTATTTTTGTAGAGCGTTAAATATAATTTAAAACGCACTAAAACGGGTTTAAAACGCTAGATAAAATACCCGGTATCCAGTAAAATACCTGTTTTAACACTAATTTACATATAATATGTGTATGTATATACTTTTATGTGAGAGAGGGGGGCTTAGGTGGTGGCATATAGGCAGCCCACCATTTGCCATTTTGTTGATCTCTTGCCATGTGTGGTTCTTGGGAACATAAGGCATCATTTAAACATTCTCTACACATTTCTCATTCCATAAACCAAGATCAAATTACACTCTCTCTCACCCTCTTGAACAATCTTGGCCGAACACCCCTAAGAACACCCACATTTTCATTTTCAAAATTGTTCTTGAAGATTCACATCCCTTTCATGGTGATTTCAAGCTAAAATGGGTGTTTAGAGGTGATTTCAAGGCATATCAAACAACAATCAAGACCCACATCACCAATCTTTACTAAAAATCATTCAAGAACTTGAAGGTATAAATTTACTTTAAAAACTTTGTTTTGATTCTTGATGTTCTTGATAAGTAATGGAAGTTTCTCTTGATCTTGAGTTTAAATCACAAATTTGAAACATAAAACAAATGGTTTTATTTGGAATGAAATAAAATTGATGTGTATATATATATATATGTATGTACAGCCGTGTGTGTGTATATGTAAGTGTTTGTGTTTTTTTATTTTTGTTGAAAGATTCTTGAGTTACATGATTACTTGAAAAGTAGGATGCATGTAAGATCAAAGTGTGTTATATAAGAATGTTCCAAAGATGATTTAAGATTTGAAAAGTGACATGATGAAAAGTGAAATTTTGGTGGTTTATGTGTGTATATATATTTCGTATATATATGTATGTATGTATGCATGCATATAAAAGTTGTCATATGTTCTTAAATATGAAGGATATTAGCATTTATGTATGAATGATTGGATGATCATGATGATGTGTGTGTTGTGTTTTGTAAGAACATGATATTAATGTGTTCTTGATGTATGATTAGATCATAACTAATGTTGATGATGTTGTGTGAGTGCATTAGATGCACATATGTGGACATGTATGTTAATATGAAAGCATGAAATGATCATTTGAGCATGATTTGATAAAAATTAATTTTTATCAGATTATAAACCTTAAAATAAAGTTATTTTGAAGTGTTTAATAATATATAACTTTGTCATAAAGTTTGCTAGCTTTGCATGTTGTTCTTGGTGCATTAAAAGTTGTAAAATACGTGAAATCGCATGATTTATGATACTTACACAAAAACTGAACTAATCTGATTATAACCACTATTTTAATCAGTAAATAACATATATTGTGTTAAAATATCAAGACGTTTCGAGTTGGGATGGTTATGGTAACGTTTAACGCAAAACTATGCGTTAAAACGGTCAAAAATCGGCTTTTCGGGTGATTTTTATAAAACTGATTTAGATCAGTAAATAAACTGATGTTTATAGTTTAAAAACAAGTATTTTAACTAAGTTTAAGTTTACTTGGTGTTTGGTTGGTCATATGTGACTTCCGACGCCTGAAAACAAGTATTTTTTTGTATTTTGGTTGACCGTTCCACCTCCGCGCCTCCGTCGTCAACGGTAAACTCCACCTCTTATCAATTGTTTCTCTCAAATCTTTACTTGTATCTTCACTCCTCATAAGTATCTCCATTCAGAGACCTTCTCAATTTTCACCGATTTATTCTCATATCACGATTTAACCTTTTTGACCTAACTTTTTACTTTAATTAAAATGCTTCTACATATATTTATAAGGAAAAAGCGCCGAAATTTAAAAAAAAAATTGATTTTTAAAATGTTAAGTTGAATTTTTAAGAGTGTTCCCCGATTCATCACTTTTTTAGTGTTTACCATGTTAATTTGAATGACTATATTTAACCCGTTCCATTTTGTGAATCATACCTTCAAATCCAACCCGAGACATCGGCTGTGGTATCACCTTTTGATGAGTAAAACCCATACAAAGGTGCTTAAGGGTGCAAAATAAAAAACAAGGAAAATAAATAAAAGAATAGAAGATTACAAATTAGTAGTCAAAGAAAGCAAAAGGATGTGTGTTTACAAACCAATCATGGGCTTGCCATGATCCAACCTATTATAACGGAACTTGCAGGAATCCCTGATCTTTAGCTTGAGCCATCGTAATCCCTTTCAGCCTTGTCACCATACTATATATATGTCCTTGATTCCATTATGTTGCACCATCTCATATAAGTCCTCTCTCTCCCTTTCCCTACGGTTATTTAATATATAAGGTTTTTAGTTTTCCTACGAAGCACCCAGCTCCGGTCTACCAAAACCGAAAATCGACCCCATCACATGCAAGCTTCACCATGACTGTCGTTTTACTGCCAACACATATCGGCTTCATAACCTAACTTGCTCACACGACTTCTACAGCCAACGCTGCTAGAACACCCTCAAAGCCGTTGCTTGCCCCCACATTCTCGCTTCTCCTATCTATTTTACGGTCCGCATTTAGGTAAGCATCAACACTTCCCTGCTTCATTGGAATTTGTCCTCTGGTTTTGATAGTGTATATGTATAGCATTGCCCTATCAACAAGTTCCATTAAATATGATCCTTTTCCGATGTTCATATCCGCTTAGAGTTAAATTCTTTGTATCAGCCTTCCAACATGTATTTATGCAATGACGGTTGGAAGAGCTCATCTGTTTATATATATTTGTTGACATAAAAGATAAAGGTTCATAATTAATTATTGATGGTTAGAACAGTGTTCTTGGAATCACCTGAATAACACTAATTTCACTCAAATGTTTCACGGAACAAATTAATACTACAATGTTCTTCGATTTTGGAATGCAAATTTACATGTTATTTAACCTACATTTTTTTGTTGCTTGTGCTTTTAGAGATACAAAGTTCAAGGGATGGAAATCTGATGGCTTGTAACTTTGAATGTTTTTAGATGGATTGAGGTTTATAAGGATCTATGGAGCAAACTTTAAGTGACGTATTATTAAACATCATCAATTTAGAAGAGCTATCAACTACGTTTTTCTTAGCTTTAAAAATTGTGAGATGGAAATATGAGGTGAGTTTCTTTTCTCTAACATCTGTTTAAACTTTGAATCATCCATTAGATAGGGTTTCAGGCAGATAAATGGTGTAAAAAGTCTTTGTTATATCTCAATAGGAAAAAATAAACCGTATTTAAACCACTTTTTTAAATCAATAAAATTTCTATAAACAAAAACTATTGAACAAATATGAAGGAATGGTGGAAGAGAGTGACTACATTTAGATGAATCATATATGACCAAAACTGGCAAACTAACACACAAAAATGAATATAAATAATTATACCTATTTATTAAATCTATGTGTGAGTTGATGTCTAATCAACTATAGTACTACCACCGAATTGCTTATTAGGGTATCCGGGGCACCAAGCGGGGAGTGGTTCGGTGACCCTATCCACCGATCGGGAACGCCGCCGCCATCCCTGCGGTGACCCAATTCGGGGAAGGGATTCGGGGAGAGTTCACCGAAGAAGGGGAGGGTTGTTGGTGGGGCCAGTCTCACTTTCAACCAATCACTGATTTTTTTTTAAATAAAAAAATAAGTCACCTAAGAGGGGAGTGCCGCCATCAAATTGGGGTTTGAGAGGAGTTTAAGAGGGAAGTTGACGTGGCATAACCTGATTGGGTGTGCGTAAGAGAGGGGACTCCCCTCTTAGGGGAGTGCCCCGCTCACCCTTAGTATCAATATTGTATTTGAAACAACAAATTGTATGCTAAAAATCTTTTCATTTCTATATTCATTTTCTTATTTGGTAGATTCAACCGTGTTTGCATTATTGTTGAGTAAAATGTTTGATATTATCTTGTTAACATACATGGATATGAGTTAGAAAGCTCATTTAATAAAAAAAAAGTTTTTGTTTTGAAAAGGCTTTCGTATTTTCTTCTTGATCTGCATTTTAAACAACAAAATGTTAGCTAAAAATATTTCCTTTTCTTACCATCCTTGCATTTTAAACAACAAATTGTTAGCAAAAAATCTTTCCTTTTCTTACCATCCTCCGTTACAATGTATGTATAGATATTTGAATCGAGTTTATTCTTCCAATTGTTCGTAGGTTGTATAATGGACTCCTCAGCTGAATCCATGGACGTTGACTCTTTCTCTGTCGCTCCGTCGTCATCGACTCCGCATGTCTCTAAGGACACAGACACACAACCCGGATCTTCATTTGTTCCATGAAACATCCGATGACCATGATGGTCAACGTGCTTCTGCGGGCGATACCTCGTCGGCTGCTGGGCAGGGGTCGGGTGGTTCAAACACCCTGCCAAGTGACCACCTCTCCATCTTTGAACCAGTACAACCTGATGTGGCTCCAGTTGAATCCGGGTCGGTCACTGGGCCGAGGGCTGAACAGTAGCAGGGAGGGGAGCCCCAGGGCCAAGAGGATCAGGAGGCCGAAGGGGGCGGACCTCAGGAGACTGAGGTGGCTGAAGGCGGTGGACCGCAAGAGGCTGAGGTGACTAGCGAGGAGCAGGAGGTTGGCGGGGAGGCTGGGGATGAGGACGCTGGGGAGCAACAGGAGGTTGGCGTGGAGGCTGGGGATAAGGACGCTGGGGAGCAGCAAGAGATTGGCATGGATGCTGGGGAGCAGCAGGAGGTTGGCGGGGATGCTGGGGTGGAGGACGCTAATGATCAGGAGGTTAGTGGGGAAGCTGGCGGGAATGCTGAAGGTGCAGGTGTCAAGCGCAACAAACGCGAAAGAGGTGATGATGATGTAGGAGGACCGTCAGGCGGCAAGATTGTCAAACCCCAACCGATGGCGGAAACATCGGGGCGCGGCACTAGGCGAGCCAGATTGCTCAAGAAAATCCATAACAACTATTAAATGACAATATTTAAAAGGTTCGTTGTCCCATACCAATAAACAAATATTTCACAAACAGTCATCACAGAGTTCAAATCTCTTAAACAAAACCAATCTGACAACCTAAATTTTTATTTGCGGGTTTCTAAACTTCCTAATCCATTGCAGTTCTGCCTAACGATGAGGCGGGTCAGAACTTTGACGCTGGAAACGATGACGACGTTGGAAACGACATTTATGAAGTATGAGACAATATTAATGGCGAGGACGTAGAGGTTGTAAATGTGGACGATCCAGAACAGGTTGACCACAATCAAGAGGCTTTGAATGTGGTAGTGGAAATTGTTTTCGTTAATCCAGAAATAGGTGATATAGAGCAGGTTGACCACAATGAAGAGGCTGTGAACGTTTATCCTTGTTGATCAAGCTGATCAGGAGCAGGTTGCTAATATTGGTCAAGGTGGGGGAGATGAGGAGCAGGTTGCTAATATTGGTCAAGGTGGGGCTGATGAGGAGCATGTTGCTAATATTGGTCAAGGTGGGGCTGATGAGGAGCATGTTGCTAATCTGGATCCGGAGCAGCGTCAAGTAGGCGAAATGGGGCCGCTTGCTGGGAAACGCAAGAGAGATGATGGGGGCCATGAGCCGGGTAAATGGTAAAAGTAGCTTTGACATCTAAAAGTCAAAAATCCTTGGGGATTGGGGTGAAACATAAAGTCTACAAGAACTTTGTAGCCCATAGAAAAATACATAGAAAAATACTATCTATTGAAACTCGATTGAATCAAAGTCATATAAACAGAAACCCTTTAACACAACCCTTTTTTTATTTAAATTCTCAAATTTCTCACAAATTCTCAAATATCATATTTGACACCAAATTTTAGATTTAAAAACATTACATCTTTAAACAAAAAATAGTTCAACACAATCAAACCCAATCAATTTAGACCATTTTCCAAACCCGCCATAGTGTCATCTCTAATAACATTAGTTGATTCCTTTTAGAAGAAAAGGTCTCACCAGGGGTTAATTAATTCTACAAATACTCCTAATTATAAGAAATGAAAAAAGGATTTATAGAGTGACAAGTGTCCACTAACCTAAACTCGCTACATCACCACCCAAAATCTAAACACCCCCCCCCCACAAAAAATAAAACCTAAAAAAATCCTAAACACCCACCACCACCCAAAAGCCTAAATCCCCCACCCCCCTCTCGACAAAAAAAGAAAATAGGGGGGAGGGGGGTTTAGGTTTTTGGGTGGTGGTGGGTGTTTAGGTTTTTTTTTTTTTTGTGTTGTGGGTTTTTTTATTAGCATTATACATCTTCACGTCATAAACAAAGATGTTAGAATTCAAACCAATAACTGATGCCGATCAAGCTGTGTTCTATTTCAAACGGGTCAAATTGAAAATTTAGACTGAAATGTGAGTGTCATACAAGTTAAAAGTAATTCAAAGTTTATTTTTTATTGCATACAACTACTGACAATCCCCATGGTGTGCAACCTTAGCCATTCAAAAAAAAGAATAATAAACCCATTAATGCTTTCATTTATTAATATTGATTACAAGACTAATTGCCACTAGAATTGTAAACATCATTTTCTTTATTGAAATCTTTTACATATTCACTCCATAATTAATTTTTAATTCAATTCCATTTAACCTCAATGTCCATTAAATGTCATCTTTAAACCATTTTAGCTCATTTTCTTTTAAAACCATTAAAATCCAAATATGAACCATCTACAAGTGGATTTTAATAAAAACAACCCAAAAACTATTCCAAAGTGTAGGAAATATTTATATAAAATATGTATAATTTAGACCACATCAAATATTTCATCCTGATGACAATGGAAAGGCGGAAGCTGTTCACGGGAATCGACGGAGTCGAGCGTTGAGTGTTAATAGTCGAGAGTGGTCAGTGTTGTGATGGATGCGGAAACCGAATGTAGGAACGTCGGAGAAATTTCTATCAATCGCAACTATCCGGAAGTCTTCCTAAAAAGACTTACCTGGATCTTCCTTGCGAGATGGATCGAACTTCGAATCGATCTGACCCACGGTGCTGCGCCCGATTGTACAATCTTCTTATAGATTAAGCACCGCCTGAAATGATAGAAATGACGAGATAGTTTTAAGAGCTCTTGGACAAGGATTTCATTCGATTGAGCTTTTCGCCTTAAGATGCATCTGCTTTAATGGAATAAAGAAGAACGGATTCTTCAGGATATGTGAGGACTTCAGAAAGCCGAACAAGTTGACTATCAAGAATCGGTACCTTATTACCAAGGATTCGACAATTTGTTCAATCAGGCTACCAGGACTCAGCCGCTATACGAGGAGTCGATCTACAACTAGGATATTATCAGTTGAAGGTTGCTGCGAAGAAATTCGACGACTGCTTTTCAAACGTGATATGGCCATTACGAGATATTAGTCATGGCCTTTGATTTAATTAATGTGCCATTTAAATTCATAAATCTCATGAATAGGGTATGGAAACCCTAATCAGGTAAGTTCGTGATAACAGTCATCAACGACATGTTTTTCTATACACGAACCAAAGAGAATTATAAGTAACGTTTGAAGTTAGCTATGGAATTGGAAAGGATGATGAAAGTATGTTTATAGATCAGATTGGGAAGCGTGTATCATGGACTTAGGAGGAAGTTAAGATACTCACATGCCCTTGGCAGAGATATCTTACAACAAAACTTAACACGCTAGTATTTAGGTCGCTCAGTTTGAAGCCTTGCATGGATGAGGAGTTGATTGCCACTACGTGGAGCTAACGTGTCAAAGGATAATTAACCAGACCTTAGTTTATCTAGGAAACCAGCGACAGGATTTGTCTAGATCGAGGGAAGGTTAAAGGTTGCCGAACGATCAACGGAAGAATTACATGGACAATTGAAGATTTAGTTCTGTTAAAGGAGTTATATTGAGAGAGATACTATAGGGTTTAGCAGAGGAAAGAAAAGCTGAGCCACGTCGACTTGGTCCTTTCGAGAGCCCATCTCGAGTTGGATCAGTTGCATATGGGCTCAACTTGCTATCAGAAATGAGTAGTGTACGTGATGTACAATTCGGATGCATTTAAAAAGGTGTATAATGGGTGATACACTAATCTTGCGCTTTTGTAAAGATTATTTGGGAGATCAACGGAGGTCTATCGAAGCATCGTAGAAGCAGTACGTATAGCTAGAAAGTTATGTTACTAACCGGAAGGGCGATTTCAGCATTCCAGTAGTATCTACGATTTATAAGTCGTGTAACCGGAGGATACCCGAATTAATGGAACCTTGACTTGAATCTTCTTGATTTAGAGTTTGCGAATGTTGGACCCTGGAAAGGGTGGAGAGTGTTGAGATGAGAGTTTAGGAATCGAGAACGTGTGTAATATAAATCTACAAGGATTCTTCGTATGAATCCAAGTTTCTCACAGAAACTATAAGACTATATTCAATAGATTCGTTTTTGTTATTCTTATTTAGTGCGAAAACAAAACCTGTAGAGTAAAAATTTCAGGGACGAAATTTCCTAAACAGGGGGAGATTGTGACACCCGGTTTTTCAGGCTGTACCGTACAATTGTAACACGTGTTATGAATAGGTAACAGGACTATAATTGACTAGTTATGATGTTTATATGTGAAATTTAATGTGTTGGTAAAATTAAACTTTGATAAAAATTATGTTGGCAACGGTAAGATAAACGCTTATCGCGTAACGGTTAAAATGCAACGAACGTCGGTGACCACCCGGACAGTGTTAAAATCCTAAAAATAATATGTTATGATTAGAATAATAATTTTAATCCTATTCGTGAGGAAAAATAAATTAAAACGCTAAGAAACTCTATTTTTCGAGTTTAAGCGCGTACCGCGCGATGTAGCGCGTATACCAACAAAATACTGTTAACACAGCCCATCAAGGCAACTGAAATCATTTTAGCAATAATTTGATAAGTTTATTCTTATAGAATGACAAAAATAAATAAAAACGCCTAAATTCCTATTTTTGCGATTTTAAACGCGTACCGCGCAGCACAGCGCGCATACTGCCAAATACCGACAACATAGCCAGTCCAGGCAAATAAAATATTATCCCATAATATTTTGGCAGGTTTATTTTTGTAGAGCGTTAAAAATAATTTAAAACGCACTAAAACGGGTTTAAAACGCTAGATAAAATACCCGATATCCAGTAAAATACCTGTTTTAACACTAATTTACATATAATATGTGTATGTATATACTTTTATGTGAGAGAGGGGGGCTTAGGTGGCGGCATATAGGCAGCCCACCATTTGCCATTTTGTTAATCTCTTGCCATGTGTGGTTCTTGGGAATATAAGGCATCATTTAAACATTCTCTACACATTTCTCATTCCATAAACCAAGATCAAATTACACTCTCTCTCACCCTCTTGAACAATCTTGGCCGAACACCCCTAAGAACACCGACATTTTCATTTTCAAAATTGTTCTTGAAGATTCACATCCCTTTCATGGTGATTTCAAGCTAAAATGGGTGTTTAGAGGTGATTTCAAGGCATATCAAATAACAATCAAGACCCACATCACCAATCTTTACTAAAAATCATTCAAGAACTTGAAGGTATAAATTTACTTTAAAAACTTTGTTTTGATTCTTGATGTTCTTGATAAGTAATGGAAGTTTCTCTTGATCTTGAGTTTAAATCACAAACTTGAAACATAAAACAAATGATTTTATTTGGAATGAAATAAAATGGATGTGTATATATATATGTATGTACAGCCGTGTGTGTGTATATGTAAGTGTTTGTGTTTTTTATTTTTGTTGAAAGATTCTTGAGTTACATGATTACTTGAAAAGTAGGATGCATGTAAGATCTAAGTGTGTCATATAAGAATGTTCCAAAGATGATTTAAGATTTGAAAAGTGACATGATGAAAAGTGAAATTTTGGTGGTTTATGTGTGTATGTATATTTCGTATATATATGTATGTATGCATGCATATAAAAGTTGTCATATGTTCTTAAATATGAAGGATATTAGCATTTATGTATGAATGATTGGATGATCATGATGATGTGTGTGTTGTGTTTTGTAAGAACATGATATTAATGTGTTCTTGATGTATGATTAGATCATAAATAATGTTGATGATGTTGTGTGAGTGCATTAGATGCACATATGTGGACATGTATGTTAATATGAAAGCATGAAATGATCATTTGAGCATGATTTGATAAAAATTAATTTTGATCAGATTATAAACCTTAAAATAAAGTTATTTTGAAGTGTTTAATGATATATAACTTTGTCATAAAGTTTGCTAGCTTTGCATGTTGTACTTGGTGCATTAAAAGTTGTAAAATACGTGAAATCGCATGATTTATGATACTTACACAAAAACTGAACTAATCTGATTATAACCACTATTTTAATCAGTAAATAACATATATTGTGTTAAAATATCAAGACGTTTCGAGTTGGGGTGGTTATGGTAACGTTTAACGCAAAACTATGCGTTAAAACGGTCAAAAATCGGCTTTTCGGGTGATTTTTATAAAACTGATTTAGATCAGTAAATAAACTGATGTTTATAGTTTAAAAACAAGTATTTTAACTAAGTTTAAGTTTACTTGGTGTTTGGTTGGTCATACGTGACTTCCGACGCCCGAAAACAAGTATTTTTTTTGTATTTTGGTTGACCGTTCCACCTCCGCGTCTCCGTCGTCAACGGTAAACTCCACCTCTTATCAATTGTTTCTCTCAAATCTTTACTTGTATCTTCACTCCTCATAAGTATCTCCATTCAGAGACCTTCTCAATTTTCACCGATTTATTCTCATATCACGATTTAACCTTTTTGACCTAACTTTTTACTTTAATTAAAATCAGTGACAATCGATAATCACTTGATTAACGTAAGTTTCTCGGTTTAATCTCAATCGTTAGTCACGATTTCAAAAAGTGAATTAAAGGTTCGTTCTTTCAGCTCCAACTTTTCCTGTTCTCGGTGTTTTACTGTTTCTTCTTGGCTACTATTAGCTCAATTTGCGGTTTGAAATTCGTTCTTTTGGGTTCGTTCAATTGGGTTGTCAGATCTCTGTACCAGAAATTCTTTGTAAGTTTTCATTTTTTGTGCCCACAATGTGTTCGATCAAATTCCTCTGAGAACAAAGGTCCCAGAAAAATGTCTCAGTTCACCTCCAGGATTAGTTTTGAATTTGGTTTTTTTTTCAAGCATCTTCACATTCAGTTCCTTTCACAGCACCTCAATTTCATCTTCAGTGTCTACATTTGGCATAGCTTCTAACTCCAATCCAAACAAGTCAACTGGGGTAAAATCACTAATCTATTTGTTTGATTGGTACCTTTACAATTGGTTGGAGCAAAAGGGGACATTTTAGGGCTATTGGGTGATTAATTCTTGTTCAAGTTAAAATTGAGATTTGCCGCAAGTCGCGCACTCATGACGTAGCTCTTTCTTGGCGGGGTGCCCGGGAGGGTGAGCAACTGTAGGTTGCTTTCCTCTCCTTCGTTTCTTGGTTGGGTTGATACCTGGCCTCATCCTCACCTCGAGAAGGAGGACTCGTTATCACTTCTCGGTTTTGATTGTTTCCAATGGGCTCTGCAAAGGGTAGGAGCATGGTATCCAGTGCCTCTGAAGGGGATGTTGGCTCCACCTCGTCCAATGGAGTGTGGCTATGCCCCTTCAGGAACTTCCACGAGTGTAAAGACAGCAAGCCTTGGTCTTCTGGGTATAAGAGATTGATCGCGCATTTTCAGCAATTCCATTTTAAAGATGATCGTAAAGAATCCCTTCAAGATGCGCTTTCTAAGGATTTAGAATTGTTTTCTAATGTTGGGGAAACCCTGCGAGTTTTTGGATATTGGTTGTGTGGGAGGCGCATGAAGACACACGCACTTAGTAGGGGGTGTCATCATCCTGATGGTGTTTTCACGTTCTCTAGAAAATCCGGGTCGGATGAGGATTTTGTCGTGGGGATCCCAAGGCCCCAAGATCCTGTGATGGTTGTTGAGCTTATGACCCCGCAGGGAGTGTTGGGAGATGTTGATCTCCTTGAACGTGTTTTCTCCCTTCCGGTTCGAACTATTAAGAGCATCCCCCCAAGCTGTCGTTTGGCATTTACACAAGCTTTGACAGGTGCCATCCATAAAGTAGTAGCTTCCCCTGGGACTGTTGAAAGTTGGGTCAAACTTTTGCTCTTACCCCGTTGTACCCTAAAGGTGGTTAAGCCGCCTTCCAGGCAAGAGCGAAGGTCGGGTAATCGAAAATCCTTGCAATGTGATAGTATTTTGCGGGCCTTAGCTATGTGGAAGGAGGGCTCTGGTTTTGAGGTTTTGGTTAATTCCCTCCTTGCCGATACTGGAGAAGGGGTCGTGCATGGGGGGGAGGCACAACGAGAGATAGCTGAGGAGGTTAGCCCCAACGAGAGATAGCCAGGGCTTTTCCCCAGTGAGATTGGAAGGCCGGAGAAAGGTGTCAAACTGCTAGGAGGGGCAGTCAGCCGTGATGCCAGTTTTATTAGTGGTCTAGCGGCTAAGAGGGCAACGCGTGCTGTTGACATTATGGGACACCTTCCCTTGTTGCGGGATCCTCAAAGCGAACTCCTCTTGCTTAGATCTTGTATGGGGGTTGCAAAGTTGCTATTTGGTTTACGAACTTGCCAACCCCCCTTTGTGGATGATGTTGTTTCATGTTTTGATAAAGGTCTTCGGGAGGCAATAGAAGATATTATCGTATGTGGGGGTCCTTTTTTGGTGATCTACAATGGTGAATCGTGACCTTGCCAATGAGGCTTGGTGGGTTGGGCCTTCTCTCGGCTCGGGATGTGGCTGCCTATGCCTTTGTGGCTTCCAGGTCTCAATCTTGGGATTTGCAGGACCACATCTTACGTAATAGTGGGGTTGCTAACACTGGTCCGGATTATGCCAGCGCCTTGGAACGCTTGCATGAATCTCTACCTGACTTTGATCTCGGCGGTTTCTCTAACAAGGACACCGCCCCCAAAAAGCCACAGAAAACTTTGGCGAATGCCTTTTGTTGTCGAATCGCACAAAGTTTGGGAGAAGATTTCCATTTGTGCCCCCGCCAGAAAGCCGTCATTGAATGCCTACAGAGGCCCCATGCTCAGGATTTCCTAACTGTTATTCCTATTGAAGGTTTGGGTCAACATATGTCAGCGGTGGAGTACCGGTCAATCCTTAAGTACCGTTTGATGATCCCCATGTTCCCGAATGATGAAACTTGCCCAGTCTGCCGTAAAGCATGCCTGGATAAATACGGGGAGCATGCATTACACTGTAGAGAGTTGTCGGGGTTTAAGTATCGCCATGACTTTGTGCGAGACGCGTTAATGGATATTCTCAGACGAGCAGGGATCTCGGCAAAGAAAGAGGCATCGGTTAATTTTCTTACAGACCCGTCGGAGGGGAGATCCACCCTACGCCTAGCTGACGTGCTAGTTTTTGGTTGGGAGGGCGGGAAACATGCTTGTGTCGATCTCACAGGTGTATCCCCACTAGCCGAGTTCCGGGAAAATGGGTTTGTGGCGGGGCAAGCGGTACTGAAAGCAGAGTCAAAGAAGGTGGAAAAGCACGCGAAAGCTTGTGAGGATAATCAGCATGCCTTTGTCCCCCCTGGCGTTTGACACGTTCGGCTCCTTGGCGCCAGAGGCAGTTCGGTTCTTGTCTAGAGTTCAGCATGTGGTCCACAACAACTTTTCGACCCCTCAGGGGCGAGGCTTTGTTTTTAGTAGATTAGGGTTTTCTATTCAGAAAGGGATGGCGACGCAGTTCGTTGCTCGTCTACCTGCTATCCTTATGTAATTTGCCCTGATGATTGGAATGAAATAAAATCTTTAGTTAAAAAAAATTTTAAGAAGAAAAAAAATACGCATTTTTCGATGAACACTAGTATGGGTGAATTTTGAGTGAATCTTATGTGATAAAATGTGTTAGGTGATTTAAACATGTAAATGTGATAATATGTTAAGTGTTAATTTGATAGTGGGAAATTTATACTACGCATGTATGCATGTACGTTTTGTGCGGTAGAAATTGTAAAATTGCGTTAAATGTGTAACTTATTTGTCGAGCATGAAATTTGGTACATATGAGATGTTTTATGTATAATTGCTTTAAAAATGACAAAATAGATAAGTTAGTAATATTTTGCGTGTTCGGTATTAAATTCTGTGAACGTTTATGTATATACATTACGACGCGCGAATCGTAGATATATTGCGTATAAACGGGAGAGTTAATGGATTCACACAATAATGGTCACCAATAAAATCGTTCAAGTTGCAAAAATCATAAAAAAATATATATATGTATGTATATGGACTCATATATATATATATATTAACGTGCCAACATAATCAAAAATGACAACTTTTCGAGAAAATCTCAAAGTTATGTGATAATTCTAAGAAACGGAGAAACTTAGGATTTTTTTGTGTTAAATACATATTGATTTAGAATTGTTCCTATATTAGGACGTATATAAAATCAATCTCTGGGATTGCGGTAATAAAATACGCACCCAAAGGTGAGTGTCACTAAACCCCTCTTTTTACTGTTTTGTATATATTTTGGGGGTGGAACACGTCGTTAAAAGGGTTTAATAATGTTTTCGAAATAAAACATACCTTATAATATAAAATATATATTTTCGCTGAAAATATATGAATTTGATAAGTTATACGTTTCGAAGTAAAACGTTTTTGATGAATGAATATTGTATGTGCGGTATTTCTTAAGTGAAACGAGACCGTACGGATTGGGGATGAATTCCGGACTAGGTCTCAACATTTGAGTGACAGGGGAATTCGTAAATCGTCGTGTATTAAATTGTCATATTAGTAGGATATATATATATTGTACGTGAGGCAGACATCATATTGTTCTTCGAGAAAGAACCCTGCGCCCATGATGTCGTTTAATCATTTGAGTAATGTACGCGAGCAATTGTTGGTAGATCTATCGGGTTGACAATCCCGTCGTGACCGGTCGCCCCGTGTCGAGTCAAACGACGAATTTTGATTCTATTTATTGTCTAGCATTGATTATCCCTGCATGGTTAATATATAGTTCGTATCGTCTAGCTAACATATGAGTCTGAAAGTTGACGCAATAATTTAATAGACAAAACTTGGGCAGTAACAATATTGTCGGGTTCGAGAAACTGCGACGGAAGGCCCATGAATTTTATGAAGAAAGTAAAATGGACTTTCTAAGAATTAAATGGATGTTTTAAATAAACACCTAAACAGAAAGTTTTCCTTGGAATAAAATATGTTAGTAAACGAATAAGTGAACTCACATTCCTTTGTGTTGACACTTGATTTTGACGTGTTCTACAGGTACTTGAATTTGGCTTCGGGAAAGCATGGCGTATCTTGTGTTTGATGATGCATGTTGTTTTGTTTAAATATGTTGGACAACTTTTAAATTTTCTGGGACTTTTGTGATAAGATCCGCGACGATCAAAGACATCTTAACTATGTAATTGTGTCGTGTCTTAAAACGTAATGCTTAATGACTTATGTTTAAAATAAACCAATATGTCCAACAATAAAATGCATCGCTCGACAAGATATAAATGGGCACCAACTTCCGTCTCCACTACGTTTAATATTCCGATGCAATGTTTTTAGGGTGTGACATGAAAGACCATCACTTTAATGACAAGCCAAACTATTTATAACCAGTATTTTGACCCGTTTGGATGTCGAGTGAGCTTCGCCACTTCAATGACACACCAAACGCATATACTATACTATGACACCATTAAGAAGATAAATCCAAACGTTTATGCATAATGTAACGGAACAAGTTACATACCTTCAAAGCACACCCATTAAACGCGCGTCACCACCGGCTTGTCCACTTGACGCTCCGCTTTCCTTTCCTATAGAGTTCAACCGCAAGCTGTTTAGAACTCTTTGCTTAACATATGACGCATAATTCGACAAAATTTACAGTTATGCGTTCTAGCTCAAATTTCCAGTTTTAAGCCTTCTTTTGGGCACTTTTACAAACACCTTAAGGGCAGAATTTTACACAATTCATAATTAAGTTCATAGCTTGTTATTTAGCCAAGACTATTATCAAATAAGCATGTTCACATCAATTTTTCACATTAACAAATCTGAATTCACTTCATAGAAGCCAACTCATTCATAATCCTAGTGTTTATCATATTTCTACAAAACCCACTTATCACCTTCAATGGTGATTGTGAATTCACAAGAAATAAGCACAATTTCAATACGTGATTGACTAGGGTTTATTCCTAGATACTATATCATTCTTATCTCATCCAAATAACATTCTTGCAACAAGATTTCGAGATTTCAAGTATTCATTCAGAATTTTTAGATGAAATTTTTCAACAAAATTTCACATACCTTACGATCCCTTTACTGAGGAGATCACGATTCTATGCTCAGATTTCGTTTTGGAACTGATTTAGGCCTTCAATTGATGAAATTGCACAATCTAGGGTTTGGGGATTTCTCCTGGTCGCCCTCTGTTTTCTAATCGACCAGACACACACACCTAAGTGTGTGTTTGGTGTAATTTTTTGTTTTAATATTACAAGTTCCAAGTTTAACAACTTTGGTCCCTCAACTATTGTTTGGTTATTATTTTAGGTGTTTTAATCCACTTATACGTTACCACAAGACTCGTAACTAACTGGGTTATTTATTCCTAGTTAGTTTGTTCTTGTTTATTTAATACTTGATAATTCTAATATAAAGTTTTATATTTTCGGGGTGTTCCAAGTCCACCCCCCTTAAAAGGGGGTTCGTCCCCGAAAGGAAAGTACGTACTGAATAATGTAGGGTAGAGCCGTTGCATCTCCTCTTCGGACTCCCACGCGGTATCTGAACCCTTTCTATGTTCCCATTTGACCTTTACTTGGTTAATCTCTTTGTTTCTTAACTTTTCACCTTACGGTCTAAAATTGCTATCGGCCTCACCGCGTAGTTAAGACTATTATCCACCTCAATGTCATCGTAGTGGATATAAGCTGTTTTGTCGGCTAGACATTTCCGGAGGTGTGATACGTGGAATGTGCTATGAATTCCACTCAGTTCCTCGGGTAATTCGAGACGGTATGCAACCTTACCAACTCATTCAATGATTCTAAATGGCCCAACAAACCTTGGGCTTAATTTTCCCTTTTTTTCTAAACCGGATTATTCCCTTCCACGGAGATACCTTCAGCATCACCTTATCACCAACTTGAAACTCGATCGGTCTCCTTCTTTTGTCTGCATACGACTTTTGTCGACCCTGAGCCGCTTTCAAGTGAGCTTGGACCAAGTCAATTTTCACATTCGTGATTCGGACTACATCCTTATGTTCAAGCTCACATGGACCAACCTCATCCCAACACACCGGGGTTCGGCATTTTCTACCATAAAGCATCTCGTACGGAGCCATACCGATGCTTGCGTGGTAACTGTTATTATGTGAAAATTAGACCAATGGTAGATAAACATCCCAACTTCCCCCGAAGTCGATAATACATGCACGTAACATATCTTACAATGTCTGTATTGTTCTTTCACTCTGTCCATCCGTTTGTGGATGGTACGCTATGCTAATGAACAATTTAGTTCTCATTTGCTCTTGGAACTCGCGCCAAAAGTTCGAAGTGAACCGAGTATCTCTATCGGACACGATGGATATCGGTACTCCATGGCGTGCCACTATTTCATTGGTATATACTTCTGACATCTTTTCGGATGTATAAGTCACACGAATCGTAATGAAGTGAGCACTTTTTGTCAATCTATCCACAACTACCCATATAGCATCAAATCCGCGGTTAGTTCGGGGCAGCTTGGTCAATAAATCCATTGTGATTTGCTCCCATTTCTACACTGGGATGTCCAACGGTTGCAGTTTACCATATGGCTTTTGGTGCTCTACTTTAACTTGTAAACAGGTCAAGCACTTCTCTACATACTTTACGACATCTCTTTTCATTCCGGGCCACCAATAGTTTTGCTTTAAATCGTTATACATCTTGGTTGCCCTCGGATGGATAGAATAATGAGATTTATGAGCTTCGTCAAGTAGGAGTGCCTTGACTCCACAAGAATTTGGAACCCATATTCTTCCAAAACGAGTCTTTAACCCGTTGTTACCATCCGCCAATTCTTTCAATTGACCAACTATTCTTTCTTTCTTCAAATTTTCCTCTTTCATCGCTTCAACTTTAGATTTTCGAATTTGTTCAAGTAGACCCGACGTCACTATTAGTTGCATCGATCGTACTTGAATCGGTGTATAGTCTACCTTTTGGCTCAACGCATCCGCCACCACATTAGCTTTCCCGGGGTGGACATTAGCTTTCCCGGGGTGGTAATGTATATCATAATCGAAATCTTTGACTGTTTCTAAACACCGCCTCTGTCTCATGTTTAATTCCTTCTGATCGAAGAAATATTTCAAACTTTTATGGTCGGTAAAGATAGTGCATTTTACCCCATACAAATAATGCCTCCATATCTTTAAGGCAAATACCACCGCTGCTAACTCAAGGTCGTGTGTAGGGTAATTCTTTTCATGAGTCTTTAGTTGTCTCGAGGCATAGGCTATAACCTTGCCCCGTTGCATCAGAACGCACCCAAGTCCCGAATGCGACGCATCCGAGTAAACTACCATATCATCAACTCCATCCGGTAATGTCAATACCGAAGCGCGGTTCAATTTTTCTTTAAGTGTTTGGAACGCTTTTTCTTGATCTTCGCCCCAAACTAACTTTTCGTCTTTACAAGTTAGTTTGGTCAACGGCATAGCAATCTTGGAGAAGTCTTGTATGAATCTCCTATAATATCCTGCAAGCCCCAAAAGGCTTCTGATTTCCGAAGGATTCTTTGGAGGATTCCATCTTGCCACTGCTTCTATTTTTGACGGGTCCACCAACACCCCATCCGCACTAATAATGTGCCCGAGAAATTGCACTTCTCGTAACCAGAAAGCGCATTTCGAGAATTTCGCATATAATTTCTCTCTTCTGAGCATCTCCAACACTTCACGTAAATGGCTTGCGTGTTCTGCTTCATTCTTTTAATATATCAGGATGTCGTTGATGAATACTATCACCGACTTGTCCAACATCGGCTTGCAAACCCGGTTCATGAGGTCCATGAAAGCCGCGGGCGCATTGGTCAATCCAAAGGACATCACGAGGAATTCATAATGTCCGTACCGTGTACGAAAGGCCGTCTTTGGTACATCTTCCTCCCTGACTTTCAACTGATGATACCCCGATCTAAGGTCAATCTTGGAGAACCAACTTGCACCTTGCAGTTGGTCAAATAGGTCATCAATTCTTGGGAGCGGGTATCGATTTTTCACCGTGAGTTTATTTAACTCCCGGTAATCGATACACATTCGCATGCTCCCATCCTTCTTCTTCACAAATAGCACCGGTGCACCCCACGGAGACACACTCGGCCTAATAAACCCCTTGTCGAGCAGGTCTTGAATCTGAGACATCAACTCTTGTAGTTCCGATAGCGCGAGCCGATACGGCGCCATAGCCACAGGTTTCGCGCCCGGAATCAATTCGATTCCAAACTCTACTTCCCGTTCAGGCGGTATTCCCGGTAAATCTTCCGGAAACACATCAGCATACTCACGTACCACCGGTATATCTTCAATCTTTGGCGATCCCTTGTTTGGTTCGTTTGCGTATATCATGAACGCTCTACATCCGCGTCTCATGAGTTTGTGAGCTTTTAACATTGAGCACATTACGTCTACTTTCGGTTGGATAACCCGTTTCCTCATCAAACCTCTCCTTAACCCAAGACCAAAAACACCTCCCAAAGTTATTACTTGGACCCTCCTCGCTTAAGTCTTCGGTCCCAACATGTATTAAAGTTAGACTAACGTGTACTCCTCAACGTTACTCCAAGCTTGAGACATTTTCGTAAGTTGTTTGTTTTGGGTAGGGATATCCAAAAAGCTCGGAGCTCGTTTGAAGCTCGCTCGTATTTAACTTGGAAAAAGCCCGCTCAATATGACTCGGTTTGAAACGGAGTCGTGTCGGCTCGGCTAGGTTAGAAAGTGAGCTTAGCTCGGCTCGGCTCGGCTCGTGACGAGCCAGATTAGCCTGGTTTGGCTCGTTTGCTAGCTCGGCTCGGCTTGGCTCGGATTATTTTACTTTTAATATCCTATATTTGTATATACATTATAATATATCACAAATAAATGATTATTATTTACATGTATTTAGGAGTTTAATTTGATATCTATAGCATATTTAAATGTTGATTACCATGTTAATAATGAACTTATATTGTATTTTGTTGAAATTTAGAACTTAGTTTGTGTTGTTAAACTTGATTTTGGTTTGTAATGTATTACGTTGAGCTTATTTTTTATATGTTCTTTTAAACTATTGAAAAAAAATGGACTACTGAATTTTGAGAGTTAGAACAACCCTAGTTTTGGGATTTTTGGGTTCGTTTAAGTGTTTTCCAGTTGGGTAATTAACAATAGATCCCAAAGGTATTTATATTGATTTTGGATGTCAAAGAACCGATTCCAACAGTAAAAAACGGTTAATGTAACCAATTTTGAGTTTTTTTACCGTTAATCCTATTCGTACGCGAGTAATTTCAAGTGGGGTAGGAACTGATGTTGGCAAAAAATAGTAGAACCGGGTAGGACCAAAAAGGTATAAACAGGTTAGAATCGGTTCCTCTTACTAATACGTAGGAACCAGAACCAATTCTAGGTTGAGTACTAAACCGGTTTTTTTTTCACCTCTAATCTCAACTAGCTTTCTTAGAATCCTTTTGTAACCAAAAAAATCTGGTGTCGTAAGCATGGTGAAGGTTAGAAACCCAATCAAATTAGTGTTTCTATTGAAATAGATTATCATTAGCTTCACAACTAGCTTTTTTAATAGTGTGCGTCTGTGTGTTAAACCAAGTTAATTGGTTACTAAATTAATATATTCATAAACTTGGGTTAGTATCAAATACAAAGTCTCCTAAAAATAAGAAGTAGTAAGGATGATATAAAACGGATTCCGATTGACCTCATTAAAACGGCATTGGAACCGTCTCATGGAACTCTACAATATGAGATTTTAGGTTTTTACTTTTAGATTTATAGTTTATAAATTTTAGTAGTGACGTATCTGAGAATTCATATATCCTGTTCGAACTCGAAAAATGTGCCTTTATGCCTTAATGATAAACAATGCAATTACAGAAATGACAAAATCGTAGTATTCGATAAAGAATGCAATTACAAAAAAAAATAAGAAAATTATAGTATTCAAAGGAGTTACATTACATACCGTAATAACTAATAAACTAATAGCTAACCAATTATTCGTGCAACCCTACTTGCATTCTTCATAGCAAATTGGTGGATCAACTCTTAAAATTCATATTATCAAAGACTTTGTTTTCAATTAGTAATGGGCTCAATTAACCTAGTGGGCTAATTTTTCTAAAGTCTAAACCATAAAAAAATGAGGGTAAATTACACTTTTCGTCCTTTATGTTTGTATTGAATTTCAATGGATAGCCTTTAACTTTAATAATTACAGTCACAATCCTTTATATGGAAAACTCATTACACATTTCGTCCTTTACCACTAACTAAGTTAAATTTTCCAGTTAACTTTGGTCACTTAAGGGTATTTTAGTCTTTTAACTTTAAAAGAATTTTAATAAATAAAATAAATATAAGTTAACCACCACATCACCAATGAAGCACCAGATGTCCAGATCTATGATTATCTTCAAGATTCACAGCCTCCACAAGTTGAAGGTTTTTCACGACAACCATGTTCATCAACGGGAAAACGGTGAGTTTGTAATTGTAGCACAGAACCTTGCTCGATCATGTATGTTGTTATGCTTATCGATCGATCCGTTATTAATAATCATTATATGTACTGATTTTTTACTTTTTATAGCTCTATTTGAATTGAATGAAACAAAGTCAGATCTGAGTCAACTACAATCTGGATCTGATCTATTTCTGCTTCTTTTCTTCAGATTCGCCTTCCTAGTTTATAGAACATGCACAGTACACTCATATGATATAGATGCAATCAAAATTGTTTCCAAACCAAATACATGAAATTTTGGTGCTTTTACAGAGAAGTTGCTTTCTACTACCATCATCAACAAAAAATAATTTAATCACAACTAATAAAGCAAAAAAAAATTATCCAGTGAGGCACCTGATCTACGCATCAACTACAACCACCACCGTCACGAACTTCATATCCAGTGAAGCACCACCATCATTGCACCTTTGTAATCTACTACCATCATCTCTGATTTCTCCATTCAAAACTTGTTGGCACAGGTCTCTGATTGTTGACAGTTTCAAGGGTTGAAGAGGGTGAACGAGGGTTTCAGATTTGAGGCTTTTGGGGGTTGAAGAGGTGAGTCGGAGTTATTGGGGAGGAACAGATCTAGAAAGGCTGGCACATCTGAAACAGATCACTATGTTGAAATTTGGTTGTGTGAATAGCGATCGTTTCAATGGTGGGTTTGATTCTAGGGTTTAAACATCTGGTTCTTGATTTTTCTAAAGAAATATATGGAATTGAGAGAGAGAAAGAGATGAGAGTTGTGGGAAAGAGGAGATTTATATTGGGAATGATCAGGTGTGAAAGGACATAAATGCCCTCATGTGAGGTACACGTGACATTATTTAATGTTTAAAATTAATCTGGTTACTGCTAAAGGACGAAAGGTGTACTGAGTTTTCCAAATAAAGGACTGTGACTGTAATTATTGAAGTTAAAGGGTATCCATTGCAATCCGGTACAAACATAAAGGACGAAAAGTGTAATTTACCCAAAAAATGATTTGTAAATAAGCCTTACTTGAAATTGGTATAAGTTTGCTATTTAAAAAAAATTAACATATATATATTGGATTTTTTTTAAACCAAATGCCCTGCGAAATCACGACCCTGTGCGGAAGTCCTCCCCGCACACCATCTAAGGGGCTGTTTGGTAGCCTCTGAATGGTCATTAAGAGGCTACCTTTTAATGGAACTATTAAGAATTTTTCCAATGAGAAGGTAGAAGAATGTGACATGTGATGATTTACCATTCAGATGTTACTTCTTAACCATTCAGACTTGAGGTTACCTCTTATTCATTCAGAGGTTTTAAACCACTAAGAGGTAGCATCTGAATGGTCATTAAGAGGCTACCAAACAGCAAGCCTCCCTGGATTTTAGAATTTTTATTTATATCATTGTCTTTTTATTTAGCATTGTGTCTTTTCTATATTTGCATAATTGTGTCTTTTGCGATGCATTGTGTCTTTTTCTCCTCGATATTGTCTTATACTTTTCGGCATTGTGTTATATTTTACGATCCATTATGTCTTTGTACACTTCTTAGATTTAAGATATTTTGTAGGATAACTTGACCCTTTTTATCTTTGATGATAACATTTTTTTATTTTTCGCATCTTGTTAATAGTAAGCAAATTATCATACACAAATCGTTCTAAGTAAGATTAATCATGGTGGTTTCGTTACTTAATATCCTTGTAGAAAGTATATAATCATTTGATATATCGGAGACGAGTACAAATGTAAAGGATCATGAATGGGCAATTTGTAGTAGACATAAAGGAAAAGGCATGAATGGCCCTTGCAGAATGTAGGAATTGGTATAAATGTCATGAAAACATGTTTTAACTCTCTTGGAGATCATATATCTAACGCAAGTTGTGTTTTACCTGATCCCATTAGTTAGCACTTAGTAATGTATTAATAAGGTCTCTATGAGTTCTTTTTTTATAATGGGCTCTTACGGTTGAAAAAAACATGATGTTTCAAGCATATGTTATACAGGGTCAAGCTATTCTACAAAGGCTTGTAAGAAGGATTTATAGAGTGACAAGTGTCCAATAACCTAAAATTAAACTCACTACATCACCACCCAAAACCTAAACACCCACCCCCACCCCACCCCACCACCACCCAAAAACCTAAACCCCCCCCCCCCACCCCCGGTAAAAAAAAAAAGAAAGAAAAGAAAAAACTATACCTCACAAAAAAACCCCTAAAAAACCTAACACCCCCCCCCCCACCCCCAACAAACCACATTTCGCATACAAACTGTAAGAACCATTTAAAAAGTGTCACGTGACATCCAACCAATTATAAAGAAATGATAAAATAATATCCTAAATAATATCAATTATATTGAATTCCCTATAAATATACTAACAAGCAATTAATTCTTTATTTGGATCTTCCTTTTGTTTTCAATGTGCTGATTAGGAAAAGTGTTGATATCATTCAAATATGTGCTAAAATCAATTATCTTGATTAATTTTCATGTGCTAATATAATTCAAAAGTGCTACTTTGTATGTATTGTTTTGGTGTGTGCTAATTTAACTTTTTTTAAGTACTAGGATCTGTTCTTACGGTTTGTAGGATAAATATGATTTGTACCGGAACCAACCCCGTTTCAATGGTCCTTGAAGTTCATCTAGTGGTTGTACGCTTTAACAAAAGAAACACGCGGGTTCTAATCCCCGCGCATTCTTTAGTCTCTCTGGTTCAACACAGATTTTGACATCTTTTTTTGTGTTTTAGAGGTATTCTTTAATTTCAAAGCAATCCCCCACTAAATACATATGGCATCTCACCTATAATGACTAAAATAAAGTTATTGATTGAATTATTACTCAAATCTGGAATGACTTTTACCCATTACTAAACTATATATATTTTTTTAAATTATTATTTTGTTTTTCTTTCTAACTATATATATTCTATAATAAATTTGGATAGGTTATGATGATTTTACATGACCATAAAATTACGTTGTTTTTTAAATTACAATGTAACATTTCTGTAATTTCCAAATACACCATTACAACATATTTCTTTCCTACGTTTCAAGGTGCAAATGCGCGTATGACATGTTTTTTTATCTACGTTCCATATAAATTTGATTTTAACCGGCACGCCGCAACGTGAAGGTGATTCCCAGTGGCTTAAAAATGTTATATATTTTAAGATTTTTAATACACTCTTTTAATAAAATTAGGGGCCTATTTTTCTACTCGCCCAGGGCCCACGAGTTTTCAAGGATTCTCGGAGGCGGTCCTGCCGTGATGCCTAGATTGTCCTTCAATAATAATAATGATGAGAGTGTTATACTAAATAAGACAAAATTACATCAAATTAGTTAGAACTGAACCACAATTATGTATTATGTATAAGCTCCAGCAACAGTTATTCAAAAATCAGAGATAAAGTTATAAGAATATAAGACCTGGTTAGGAATGAAGCTCTTCAACATCCGAAAAGGTGGTGTACATCTAGTGATTGAATCGACGTCTTCCTTCTTCGCTAATTGGGCTTGAATGGTATCTCATTGCGAAAAAGTAAAATTGTATGGTTAATTTCAAACTTCTTTTGGCACACATAATTGCATATTAAGAGCCCTTGGCCCAATTTAATGTCTAATGAGAAAAGCAAACAACAAGTTGACCCATTTAACCTCATACATAATGATATGACCTGGTTGACAAGCAGATGTAAATTGTATCCAATAATACTCAACTTTTGATGAATATTATTGGATACAATGGCGATATGATCAAAACAGAGGGCTTAAAGAATCAATATATACCTTTATCACTCTATGAACTATTGGAATTTTGTGTCCCTGTGTCTAACCAAATATGAGCATAAAACATCAGCAGACTCATATATACCGAAACTCAACACTAATATATCTTTCAAGACTATTGATGTTGCCTTTCAATATAACGGAAAGGGTTTGTATTTTTTTTTTTTTATCATTAAAAAAAAATTATTTAATATCAAATTGTTAGGCCACTACGATTACAAACTAATGGTAGGTAGACGAGCAACAAGCTGCGCCGCTACCCCTTTCTGAATAGCAAACCCTACCCTGCTAAACACAAAATTTTGCCCCTTAACATGTGCGGTGTTACTGCTTACCACCTGTTGAACCCGCTTTAGGAACCGCACCGCGTCAGGGGCGAGAGCGCCAAATGTATCGAAAGCGAACGGGACGAACACGTGCTGATTCTCAATGCAAGCTTTTTCGTGTTTAGCTACTTTGCCCGCCTCTGCCTTGGTTATCGCCTGTCCCGCCACAAACCCATGGTCCCTTAGCCCAACGAGGGGGGACACACCTGTCAAATCGACACACGCGTGTTTGTATTGAAAAGGACACTATAGGTTATACGTGTCAAAGAACAAAACAATATCTTCAAATGTAATCGTGAGCAAGTATCAACCCTAATTATGATATCTTAACTATTTTAATCAGCTTAATCATTGATACTTAAAGTTATTATGAATCTCATTAAAGTTTTAATAATGTAGCCACACCACAAAACTCCATAGAAAAGTTAAACCAACAAATCAAAATTTATGCCATGGATTTACATAAAACGAAAGAACTTACTCGGTGATTTTTGATACCTCGAGGAACCACGGTTGTTCTTATTTTGGGCGGGCAGATGTAGGGATGAAGAGAAGACGTCCATGCTTTTTTGGAGTGTTTTGAGGCGGAGCTTGTCTTGAAACGCCTTCCAATTCTTCTTTGGTCCAGGTGGACTTTGTTGGAAATAACCGGATCAAAACCGCAAAACACACAAGGATTTTGTGATTAACTCGATCACGATTGTGTGACAACCGGTAATTAACGGCTGCTAATTACGTGATTAGCAAACGTTTCAGGCGGTAATAAATAGTGATTAAGGCACGAATTAACTTAATTAGGCTATTAGAATGCCTAGGGGCGCTTATCTGACGCTACAGTGCGCGTATGGTGATTTTCGGAAAAACTGCGATAAGTAGTAACGAACTGACGCCGGACAAAATACTGACAACGCCAACAAAGCGCAAACGGGATTAGGAACCAACATGATTTCGAACGGTACAAAGCGCAAACGGGAACGAATTAAACCGACAAGCACGAACTTTGGTGATAAATGTTTAAATACTTGGGAACCCATTCTACTGTATTATTAAGTGAGTAACACTGTAAACATATATTTAAATATATATATGTGTTATTATTTGAAGTTTCTATCACGTAAATCAAGAATTATATTTGCGTTATGCTGATTAGCACGACACGAATACAAACATATAAAAGTAATTTTTATACAACCGACACGTTCATATTTTTATGGAGATTATATTTAATATTTCTATTAAAAATGAGTAACTAATGGGTATAAATAAGTGAGTATGTTATACACCTAATGAAACCCAACCTTACATTCAACCAAATTAAGTAACACATCCTACATACTTAATTGTATGAACCCACAAGTCCAAAACATGATCTTGCTTATTGATCATTTACCATCGACCATACACCTCTATATATGTATTTTCCATATTCCTATTTCATCACATGTAAATTTGAGGAATGTTTTATTTTAATCTTGTAACCATGCCAAATATACTTAAGTACTAAAATGTGTTAAGTCAAAGACAACATATCTTGCTTCCATATCTTTCCAACGTCCATGCCTCCATTATTTACCAAATTCCATCATTTGATTTTGACTTCTTACTAAATATCTAAACATATACACGTTTCATATCTTATATACAAAAAAAAAAAGTTTACATATATAAGCATTTCTTTTTCTCCTCCTGCCATTTTAATTGGGGAACCCTAGACAAGCTCACCTGCACTCATACGCTCCATCTCATCTCGCTCTCTGCACACCGGTCACCGGAGTAAACACCGGCCGATTTTCCGGCTGGTTACCAGTAAATCACACCCACCAAACATCTTTCCTCCTCCTCCCTCTCTCACAACCATACACCCCAGCCCCCATTCGCTCTAAAACAAACCGGCCACCACCAACGGTGGTGGCATACGGCGACGAGAACGGAGAGAGATGGAGCAGAGAACGGGGAGAGAGAGAGGCAGATGAGCGGCAGGGGTCTCCGGCGGCGGCGATCTCCGTAGCTGATATCGATGATGAGGATGATGATGGGGGCTAACTGGCGAGCGGCGGCGACTAACGGCGAGCTCCGGTAACCGCGGTTCCTTCTCCGGTAAGCTCCTCGACTTCTTTTCATTTTCTATTTGATCCTGTTCGATCCGTGTCTTCCGGCCTGTTTTGATGTCGATTCAGGATATTGATGATGATGTCCGAGATGATGATGGCTGCCGGTGACAGGGATGGTGGTAATATTTGACTGGGGTCCTCAGTCCAGGTTTCGGGTTTAGCTGTCGTATACTCGTATGGAAGCTGTCCCTAATATATTAATCATGTTGGCAAGGTCTTTGGGACACAGTAACTTTACTCCAAAGCTTTAATCATACGATGGATACTGATCAACATGCCACTATATATATAAAACTATAAGTACGTGTCGATCATTCTCGGGTGTGGGTTCAGTCAAAACCAGTCAACAAATCAGGTTGACTGGTCAAAGCGGGTCAGTGGTGGTCAACGGCAAGACTTGGTGCGTCACGGTTCGGGTCTCGGCTCGAATCTTGATTCAGTTTTCGACAAGTCAAACCGCGGTCAACAAAGTCAGATTCGGTTCGGGTCAGCGCGAGTCAACACAGTCAACGGTCAGTTACGGGTTTTCGGCTCGGTTTCGGGTCTTGCTCAAAGGCAGTCAACGAGTCAATGGTTCGGACAATTCAGTCAACGCAAGTCAACTCTAGTCAACCAGTCAACTGTCGGGTCAACTGGTCAAACGCAAGACGCGGTAAAGTTTAAACGACGCGAAATTCTTTTTTATCTATTTCGTTGTTATGAAAAATTTTAGTTTACGCGACCGAGCTCGACCCGAATCGATTAAATATTAGTTACTTTTGATTCATTTGATGAAAAATTATACATATAGTGTTTATATATTATTGAAATATTGTTGAATTTTGATGAATATAACGACACTTGATTGTCGGGATCGTACAAGAACAGAGGAAACTCTGTCCGTTTTTCCGTAAAAACCCGACATACAAAATGTATTTTGGATATAAAAACTGACACTTATCGAAATCCAAGTTAGATAAATGATCTAATGAGTTTGCACTTTTAAGAACCTTGGTTCTCTACAAAGGTTATATATTCTTTTAAGGAGTTTTACAAGAACCGATACATCTTTTAACGAGTATTTTCTTATTACGTTCATGACACGATTCAAAGAAATTTTGGTAAGTTTTCATTATTTACAAAGTTTTACTTGGAAATTTTAAAACTTTCAAAGTCCTTATAAACTCTATTTACTACAAACACTATATTTGGTGGGAAAGAATATGTTAGTACATGTGCATATGGAAATACATATTATATTTGGACAAATCAATACTTATGTTCGCATAAAATATAATTTTAAGAACTGTTATTATTTTGCACAGATTCATCACGCGAACTAGAGACTATATCTCCACAATAAAAATATATTATATATGTGTAGTTATTGTTCGAAGCGAGTTACGACTTCAGTTACAGATAAATTTATTTATTACCACCCTACAAAAACTACAACGGTATATTACCGTATCATATATGATATTTCGAATACATACCATTTCACCTACGTACTTCTATTCGCGACGACTAACAAGACACCGTAAGTATATTTATATTCAATTATATAAATAGATATATATCTTATAACACTCCAAAACTAATTTGATTTCGTGACTTAGTTTCATCCCGATTATAAACGGGATCGAATAACCGTAGTTTGGTTATTTCAAATCAAATTAATAATACCCTCGTAGAGTCGTTTGTTAACAACTCGGTAGAGCTCGGACACGTAGTTTAACTACGTTATTTTATTAGAAAACTTATAAGTATTCCTTCGTAGGAATGTCATAGTTGCATGCTAGGTAATACACGTTCTTGGAACAACACTACGGAATCACGCTAAGCTAGCTTTGCACAGGAATGTCAAGGTGAGTTCATAACCCCCACTTTTTACTGTTTTACATTTTTATAAATGTTTTCGGGGGTGGAAAGACATGCAAGTTTTTGCTAAAGCAAACAATATTTTGACGAACAAAAACACATATTTATAAACCATGTTACGAATGGATTTCAAGGAACTTAAATGGTTTACGAACGATTTATACTAAATATACTGGTTTTACAAAACAAACGCGTATTTTCGCAAACGTGCATGAGTTTCATGACTAGTGACAGGAATGTCCTAGTTACTACAACAGGATTGGGTTGTTCTGCGTACGAACAACGAGACAACCCAATGGGTTTATGTCCCCCCTTTTCTTTTGAAATACATATTAACTAGGGTATGATTAAGCTATGGAATGAACTCTTGGATCACGTGCGAATAGGCGCAAACTTAGGCACCATTAATCCTTTTAAGGACCACGGAACAGGGGGTAGATCTATCGGGTACGGGCGAGCCCCACTCACGGTCCTTGTGCGGCCACATAGAGTGCTTTTGTGTCCCTGTCGAAGTGAATCGACACTTAAATCGTCTACCGGGTTGAGTGCTTCCTATGTCGGCACACATATTAATGTCTTAGCTACACATTAATAATCAATATGTTCATAGACGCATTACATACCTACTTATAAACTGAACTTTCAAATGTTTTTAAGATTCATTTGATGTAAACTCACAAATACATGGATTTACAAACTTTGGTAACATTTTTCAAATTATACCTAAGTAAGAGGACGCGCTGATCCTGCTTACAAAGGTTCGTTTGGGCTCGGCCCACTCTCTCTCGTGCAATGCACAAAGACTATTGTGGGCTAGACTCACAGTTTTTCATATATCATGCCAAGAAAATAATTTTACTATATTTTCTTAACAACTTTAAAACTGGTTATCAAAAAGATTTATTTTAAATCTTTTCAAAACAAACTATGAACTCGCTCAACTTTATGTTGACTTTTTCGCATGTTCTTTCTCAGGTTACTTTTTCAGAAACAATGGCACGGTTGGAATAGGGGAACCATGTGGAGTCGAGTACTTAGTGGCGTTCGTTACCTAGAAGTCTTAGTTTATTTGCTTCCGCTGTGCAATGAAGATACCGGTCCAGTCACGCCAGCTCTGATATTTCGGGGTGTGACAGATTGGTATCAGAGCTATAGGTTTCAGCGAATTAGGTTTCTGTATAGATACCTAGGCTCGAACCTCACTTTCCTCTGTGGACTTAGATTATTAAGGCTTGAACACATACAAAACGCCTAATACTCGAATATGGGTTCCAACCGTTGCCAAGAACAATGAGTTAACTGTTTTGATTTTAAACATGCACAAGAGTTGTGTCTGATACACGATACACGAAACGATTACATACAGTAAGCAAAACCTTGAGAGTTTTGATAACATGGATCTAGGACCTTTGTAGAATCTATGTCAAAATCCATTAAAGGTCATTACGTAGGAACTGCGACTATTAACTTGGGCAAGCACTGTTATATTATGTCGTCTATGCTATCTTACTTACCCGAGCAGGTAACCTACGCGGAATGAAATGCTAGTGCACAAGAATACATGAAACTTAAATTATACGTCAACGGATGTCGGAGCACATCACATTCTATGCGGAACGAAACGCTAGTGCACAAGTGTACATGAAACTTAAACTATACGTCAGCGGACGTCGAAGTACATCACACACGATTTTCGAGGCAAGGCCTTGGGGAAAACACGATTGGACACGCCAACAACAATGTTAATCCCGTTGGCAGGAGAACTACGGACCGAAATGCGGCAATTTGCCACGCGATCATACAAGCGACATGAATCACGCTAAATGGGATTTCACAACAGTCGATACTCAGTCTAAAGAGACTCACAATGGTTTGGCGTTGTAAAGGAAGTCACACGTCTTCGCATTCTCCCTACTTTATTAATGGCGACTACACTATGTTTGACATTCCATGGTAATGTCATCTAACAACTGGTTATCACATGAACTTCCAGGTAAAGTCCTTAAATTCTTTTATTGAAATTCTGAATTTTGCATATAATGAGTAGATCTTCCCACTTCTACTCCCCCTAATGGTCCTTGTAACACGAGGATTTCTTCCTTGATAGCAAACATTTATTTGTTTCATTTCTTTTGACGAATTCACATGTCACACATGCATTGTTTGTTACGCATGTGGTTTCACTTCGAATGGTTGTTTTGTCAACATCTCATATATTATTTCGCTATAATAAATCTTTACATTGTATTCTAGATGACCCGTATTATTGCAAAATGTTGACTCCTTGGTATCGAGTCAACGGAATTCTTGGAAAACTCATTTTCTTTTGAGTGGCATACATGGTTTTTCGTTGTGGCCATGTCGAAACTTTCTTATTGATACATGAATTCATTGTTGGATTATGTTTCAACCAAGTTCAATTGATTGAACTTGCTCGTAATATATATTCGAATCAAAATTCTATATGATGGATTGAGGCCATCATATTCATAATAATCCCAACAAGCACTTCATTTGCTTTGAACCGTAACAGGCTTGTTTGGTCTTCGACTTCATTGAATCGTTTCCTTGATCACGATCACCTTGTGGTGGCGTTTTTCACAAGTCTGAAGGTTGCGCTAATCTCGTTGCTCACATCATGCACGGATTTAATTATTTAATTATTAATTTGGTTATTGATATTAAATCCGCTTGTTCGATTTATTGTATTAAAGCAATCTTAAGACAATCGTGTGTTAAGATAATGGTACACAAATTTATGTCATACTTCGGTGTATCTCCTAACGGTTCTTTCAACATCGATCGAACATTTTGTGATATTCATTGCTTTCATCTTCGATCAAGAATATCATTGGGTTGTTTCAATATCAATTGAAGATCCTATGAGATTTGTTTTTACTTCGTTGAACCTTGCATCTGATTTCAAAACACGGTGATACTTGTTCGGTCACCACTATCATTGCATTATTTTGATCACTACGACACCTTGTGGCGTCGGTATAAACTTGTAGCTTGGGCTAATCATGATCGAGCGTTCATGCAAATCACGGTGATGCTTGTTTGATCACCGTTATTAACGAATTGTTTCATTCATTACGACACCTTGTGGTGTCGGTATAATCCTGTAGCTTATGCTAATCACGATCAGCCGTTTCATGTGAAACTATTTATACTTTTCATTTGACACATCGTTTAACTAGTCTTAATGCAACTATGTATTAAGACAATGATACACCAGGTTCGGTGGTACTTCATTTCGGTGTATCCTTGCAACTCAATAGTGCCAACACGTTAATTTTATTCATTTAATGGTTCGATAGTTGACAAATCATTTTTATGATTCTATTTAATTGAGCTTGTTGAATTCGAGTTTCAATCATACAATGCAAGTTTCTGTTGGTAGTAAATTCTATTGTTTCAAAAATTGATTTGCAGTTTGTGAACGTTCATTTGGAATTCCATTGGTTGAATTTCCTCTTTTGTTGACCCAGTAAACCTAGTCAAATTGGTGATAGTTTCACAACATCTCGTTCACTTGACATCGATTTCTAGAACAAACTCAGCTGAACCATTGGGTTCTCATTGATGCAAAATGTCTTTACATTCACGTAATTTGAATAAGTCTTGATTCAATCAAGTTGTCATTCACTTTGGAATTTTTCGGACTTACCTGCGAAACGAAACAACTCTAAGGAGATAACATAGTCTAAATTTCGAGGACGAAATTTATGCAACAGGGGGAGAATGTGACAACCGGTAATTAACGGCTGCTAATTACGTGATTAGCAAACGTTTCAGGCGGTAATAAATAGTGATTAAGGCACGAATTAACTTAATTAGGCTATTAGAATGCCTAGGGGCGCTTATCTGACGCTACAGTGCGCGTATGGTGATTTTCGGAAAAACTGCGGAACGATAAGTAGTAACGAACTGACGCCGGACAAAATACTGACAACGCCAACAAATACGAAGTTTATACATAAAACTTATCCTTATGAATGTGGTTTTAGGAACCAACATGATTTCGAACGGTACAAAGCGCAAACGGGAACGAATTAAACCGACAAGCACGAACTTTGGTGATAAATGTTTAAATACTTGGGAACCCATTCTACTGTATTATTAAGTGAGTAACACTGTAAACATATATTTAAATATATATATGTGTTATTATTTGAAGTTTCTATCACGTAAATCAAGAATTATATTTGCGTTATGCTGATTAGCACGACACGAATACAAACATATAAAAGTAATTTTTATACAACCGACACGTTCATATTTTTATGGAGATTATATTTAATATTTCTATTAAAAATGAGTAACTAATGGGTATAAATAAGTGAGTATGTTATACACCTAATGAAACCCAACCTTACATTCAACCAAATTAAGTAACACATCCTACATACTTAATTGTATGAACCCACAAGTCCAAAACATGATCTTGCTTATTGATCATTTACCATCGACCATACACCTCTATATATGTATTTTCCATATTCCTATTTCATCACATGTAAATTTGAGGAATGTTTTATTTTAATCTTGTAACCATGCCAAATATACTTAAGTACTAAAATGTGTTAAGTCAAAGACAACATATCTTGCTTCCATATCTTTCCAACGTCCATGCCTCCATTATTTACCAAATTCCATCATTTGATTTTGACTTCTTACTAAATATCTAAACATATACACGTTTCATATCTTATATACAAAAAAAAAAAGTTTACATATATAAGCATTTCTTTTTCTCCTCCTGCCATTTTAATTGGGGAACCCTAGACAAGCTCACCTGCACTCATACGCTCCATCTCATCTCGCTCTCTGCACACCGGTCACCGGAGTAAACACCGGCCGATTTTCCGGCTGGTTACCAGTAAATCACACCCACCAAACATCTTTCCTCCTCCTCCCTCTCTCACAACCATACACCCCAGCCCCCATTCGCTCTAAAACAAACCGGCCACCACCAACGGTGGTGGCATACGGCGACGAGAACGGAGAGAGATGGAGCAGAGAACGGGGAGAGAGAGAGGCAGACGAGCGGCAGGGGTCTCCGGCGGCGGCGATCTCCGTAGCTGATATCGATGATGAGGATGATGATGAGGGCTAACTGGCGAGCGGCGGCGACTAACGGCGAGCTCCGGTAACCGCGGTTCCTTCTCCGGTAAGCTCCTCGACTTCTTTTCATTTTCTATTTGATCCTGTTCGATCCGTGTCTTCCGGCCTGTTTTGATGTCGATTCAGGATATTGATGATGATGTCCGAGATGATGATGGCTGCCGGTGACAGGGATGGTGGTAATATTTGACTGGGGTCCTCAGTCCAGGTTTCGGGTTTAGCTGTCGTATACTCGTATGGAAGTTGTCCTTAATATATTAATCATGTTGGCAAGGTCTTTGGGACACGGTAACTTTACTCCAAAGCTTTAATCATACGATGGATACTGATCAACATGCCACTATATATATAAAACTATAAGTACGTGTCGATCATTCTCGGGTGCGGGTTCAGTCAAAACCAGTCAACAAATCAGGTTGACTGGTCAAAGCGGGTCAGTGGTGGTCAACGGCAAGACTTGGTGCGTCACGGTTCGGGTCTCGGCTCGAATCTTGATTCAGTTTTCGACAAGTCAAACCGCGGTCAACAAAGTCAGATTCGGTTCGGGTCAGCGCGAGTCAACACAGTCAACGGTCAGTTACGGGTTTTCGGCTCGGTTTCGGGTCTTGGTCAAAGGCAGTCAACGAGTCAATGGTTCGGACAATTCAGTCAACGCAAGTCAACTCTAGTCAACCAGTCAACTGGTCAAACGCAAGACGCGGTAAAGTTTAAACGACGCGAAATTCTTTTTTATCTATTTCGTTGTTATGAAAAATTTTAGTTTACGCGACCGAGCTCGACCCGAATCGATTAAATATTAGTTACTTTTGATTCATTTGATGAAAAATTATACATATAGTGTTTATATATTATTGAAATATTGTTGAATTTTGATGAATATAACGACACTTGATTGTCGGGATCGTACAAGAACAGAGGAAACTCTGTCCGTTTTTCCGTAAAAACCCGACATACAAAATGTATTTTGGATATAAAAACTGACACTTATCGAAATCCAAGTTAGATAAATGATCTAATGAGTTTGCACTTTTAAGAACCTTGGTTCTCTACAAAGGTTATATATTCTTTTAAGGAGTTTTACAAGAACCGATACATCTTTTAACGAGTATTTTCTTATTACGTTCATGACACGATTCAAAGAAATTTTGGTAAGTTTTCATTATTTACGAAGTTTTACATGGAAATTTTAAAACTTTCAAAGTCCTTATAAACTCTATTTACTACAAACACTATATTTGGTGGGAAAGAATATGTTAGTACATGTGCATATGGAAATACATATTATATTTGGACAAATCAATACTTATGTTCGCATAAAATATAATTTTAAGAACTGTTATTGTTTTGCACAGATTCATAACGCGAACTAGAGACTATATCTCCACAATAAAAATATATTATATATGTGTAGTTATTGTTCGAAGCGAGTTACGACTTCAGTTATAGATAAATTTATTTATTACCACCCTACAAAAACTACAACGGTATATTACCGTATCATATATGATATTTCGAATACATACCATTTCACCTACGTACTTCTATTCGCGACGACTAACAAGACACCGTAAGTATATTTATATTCAATTATATAAATAGATATATATCTTATAACACTCCAAAACTAATTTGATTTCGTGACTTAGTTTCATCCCGATTATAAACGGGATCGAATAACCGTAGTTTGGTTATTTCAAATCAAATTAATAATACCCTCGTAGAGTCGTTTGTTAACAACTCGGTAGAGCTCGGACACGTAGTTTAACTACGTTATTTTATTAGAAAACTTATAAGTATTCCTTCGTAGGAATGTCATAGTTGCATGCTAGGTAATACACGTTCTTGGAACAACACTACGGAATCACGCTAAGCTAGCTTTGCACAGGAATGTCAAGGTGAGTTCATAACCCCCACTTTTTACTGTTTTACATTTTTATAAATGTTTTCGGGGGTGGAAAGACATGCAAGTTTTTGCTAAAGCAAACAATATTTTGACGAACAAAAACACATATTTATAAACCATGTTACGAATGGATTTCAAGGAACTTAAATGGTTTACGAACGATTTATACTAAATATACTGGTTTTACAAAACAAACGCGTATTTTCGCAAACGTGCATGAGTTTCATGACTAGTGACAGGAATGTCCTAGTTACTACAACAGGATTGGGTTGTTCTGCGTACGAACAACGAGACAACCCAATGGGTTTATGTCCCCCCTTTTCTTTTGAAATACATATTAACTAGGGTATGATTAAGCTATGGAATGAACTCTTGGATCACGTGCGAATAGGCGCAAACTTAGGCACCATTAATCCTTTTAAGGACCACGGAACAGGGGGTAGATCTATCGGGTACGGGCGAGCCCCACTCACGGTCCTTGTGCGGCCACTTAGAGTGCTTTTGTGTCCCTGTCGAAGTGAATCGACACTTAAATCGTCTACCGGGTTGAGTGCTTCCTATGTCGGCACACATATTAATGTCTTAGCTACACATTAATGATCAACATGTTCATAGACGCATTACATACCTACTTATAAACTGAACTTTCAAATGTTTTTAAGATTCATTTGATGTAAACTCACAAATACATGGATTTACAAACTTTGGTAACGTTTTTCAAATTATACCTAAGTAAGAGGACGCGCTGATCCTGCTTACAAAGGTTCATTTGGGCTCGGCCCACTCTCTCTCGTGTAATGCACAAAGACTATTGTGGGCTAGACTCACAGTTTTTCATATATCATGCCAAGAAAATAATTTTACTATATTTTCTTATAAACTTTAAAACTGGTTATCAAAAAGATTTATTTTAAATCTTTTCAAAACAAACTATGAACTCGCTCAACTTTATGTTGACTTTTTCGCATGTTCTTTCTCAGGTTACTTTTTCAGAAACAATGGCACGGTTGGAATAGGGGAACCATGTGGAGTCGAGTACTTAGTGGCGTTCGTTACCTAGAAGTCTTAGTTTATTTGCTTCCGCTGTGCAATGAAGATACCGGTCCAGTCACGCCAGCTCTGATATTTCGGGGTGTGACAGATTGTGACAACTTGTATTTCAGAACCTTTCTTTATACTTTGATGTGACCAGTGTGGACGCTATGTGATTAACTAATGTGATTGTTTGCAATAAAACGTTATGCTTTATTATGTGGTATGTGATACAAGATTGTGGTATGTGATGTATATGTGTATAACTTATGTGAATCGTGCAAGATTAGTCTAATCGCACAAAAACCCATTCGGGCCGCACACGTTAAAGCCAACCACACAAGATTGTCCGGTCGCACAAGATCGTTGGGCCGGGCATGTCGCACAACAGGCTTCTTCCTCTCGGCCCATTATGATCAATTTGAAACCAATGGGCAAGCCATGAGGGATTCGGCCACTCCCCTATATAAACCGGTACCTAACCCTTTTGAGGGTTTGTTCCCTCATTATTTGCGAATCACACAAGACATACAAAAACCCTAGCCCTCTCCTTCTCTTCTCTCTTTCTTGTTCGACGGCTGCCCTTCTTCCTCTCGAAGCTTTCTTCATCTCATCATTGATCTGGTTAGTGTCTCACAATGGTTTATGTAATACATGATACTACAATTGCTATATGTTGATCGATACTATGATTGTTTGCATGATAATCTAGGGTTCTTGTTAATAGATCATTGGTAATGTATGATCATGAGATTTATACAAACGATTAGATGTAATAATAAAGTTGTATGATTAACTAGACGTGGTAACCAGGCGAATCGGCTCGCATGCATATTGTAATTAAACCAAATATATGATAACCGATTGTTAAGCGTTTGGGTACGGATGTTGATGTATGTTTTAGCTTGATATATTGTATGATGAACTAGGGGTTCCTAGTGATTCGATGTTGATGATAATGGGCTGATGTTAATGATGATGAACTGTTGTTATTCATGATTGTAGGATTAATTAGGGTTCATGATTGGGGAATTCTCTGGTTAGATCGAATATAGGCATAAAAGGAAACTGTTGGAATTAATTGGAAATAAGGTAACTGAATTCCATGATTTATGGAATTTTAAACTAGTCGCACAAGCCCTCTCGGTCGCACAAGATCAGGTCACACAAGACCTGATCTGATCGCACAAGGTGCATCGCACAAGCAGGGTGCAACCACATAAAGCACATTGTACAACCTAGGATTGCATGATCGCACAAGACTTGTGGATCGCACCAGACAGTGCCGATCGCACAGACCTTGGGCCACACACAATTGCCATGATTTGGGCCATGCGGCCCAACTCCATCGCACAAGCTTTATTCAGTCGCACAAGCTCTATTGGATCGCACAAGATTATTAAACTGCCTAATTATTTGGGCCGCACAAGTTGTTGGGCTTATTTATAAACTGGGCCAGGCGAACATTAGATCGCACAACATGATGTGGGTCGCACAAGGTTGTGCTGACCGCACAACATGTTGGGTCGGGTAGTTGTTTGGGTTTCAACTACCCAATCGCACAAGATGTTAGTGGGCTTACACTGCTACTTCAGCCCAATACATCCTGATCGCATAAATTTGGGTTTTTATGTGTTTAACTGATTTGTTTAACATGATCTATGTGTATGCCATGATCGTTATGTGCTCGTAACTTGCCAGTTTGTGTGTAAACATACGTGCACTACTTGAACCTAGACCTGACTTGTATGGTAACATGCTAGGACGTGGTTGACCACATATAGCTCAAGTGACCTTTTCGTGTATCTGCCGAGCAAACCGAGGTGAGTTCACACTTTCTACAAGGCATGGGATTCCTGGTGGTTTGGGAATGGGTTAAGGAACTAAAATGAAACCTACATATTCTCCTTGGGTAGAATATGTACCTCGGTCCTCCTTGGGTAGGACAACCTTTAACTTACTAGATAAAACTCTATCATGAAGTCCCTCATTTTTATATCGACTTAATCGCCGGGCCAATGGCGAGCGGGTCATTAGTTGATAGCGCTATTAGAGTTGACAAGCCTCACACCGTGCCGGTACGATGGGCGTGTACTAATGGATCTGGGCACTTAGTCAATGATGATAGACATTGACGTAGGGCACAACTTACTTCAGTCAGTTGTCGATATGGTAACGGTCTAGTGGTTCACATGGGGAAGCCCCCACTGGTTATGGTTTGGGAAAGAAGGAATTGGTTAATCATATTTTCAACTATGGGGTAACCCCCACGGCAAGTAAGCCAGCTAAAGAAAAACTATGTTTTTGAAACAACTTAAAACGAGCATCCAACTGTGAACTCGCTCAACTTTGTTGTTGATTTGTTGTTGCATGCCTTGCAGGCCTTTAGGTGCATATCATTGGAACTTGCTGTCTGGGAGGCTGGAGTGGTCATGGGTCGAGATACATGGAAACGCAACACAAGACTAATGGCTTTTACATGTGGTTTATAAACTCTTAACGAATGAAAATGCTTCTGATGTATATTGTGAATTATTTGTAACGTGTAACACTTGACTGTAATAAATGAAAGTTTATTTAAATACACCTATGAGTTCAATATGATTGGTGGCTAGATCCTAGTACGTCACACGCCTCACGGGGGTTTCCGCATGTGGTATTTTGGGGGTGTGACAACGACTCTCTTCCTTCTTTAATAATATTGAACCAAAACAAAACAACCAAATAATTACATACCCTAAAACATCTATTTATTCTAAACTAATTACTTGCTAAACAAGCTATCCTAAACCAATACTAACTCTAATTCTTAATGAGCCAATAAATAAAATAAAATAAACTAAATAAACATATTACTTCAAGATTAGCTAATAATTATCTCTAATTATTTAAGGGATTTTTACATATTTTCCCTTATTAAGAAGGCTTTTTACAAATTTACCCAATCTCTAAATTTAATTACATATATCCCCTTTTTGTTATGAAGTTACTCATTTACCCTTTTTAGTATTCATTTTCTTTAATCACTAATAATTTCAAACAATGTTCCCCATGATCTTCCTCTGCTTCTCTTCACAAACGACAGCAACAACCCTAGTACCCTACGCAACTTGGTGAATGGTGGTTTGCGGGTTTGCTTCAGCTTGGCAACAACCCTATAGTACGGTCACAACATCACCGACAGCAGGGGCTGATTTTGGATTCACATTAACCTGCGTTCGACGACAACCTACTTCTGGTCGACGACAACCCAACAACCTGAGTTTATCTTTTGTTTCAGAGGATGATTTCGCAGTCACCGTTGTGGCGTTATACGATATCAGGCACGCATTTTCGCGCTCTTAATTACACGTGACGTCGGGTTTTTGAATTTTGAAACCATTAGCTGTTTAATTCTATAATCATTACCGTTTTTTTAGGCATTAGTGATAATGTATCCAATTCTATTTTCAAAGATAATAGTAACAGCTTGTTCTTTCTGCGATTTGGATATAGATAGAACTGTAGTGAAAAGGAGCAGTGGTGACTTATGTCTTGTTGATCAGTATATATATTCTTGTTTCTGGGTTATGTTGCTTGTTCATATTTCAAAAAACAGCTGTTAATAGATTAACTCTTAGGTGTATTATACAGTGGGATCTTATCTACTAATTGTAAATAGGTTCTTCGATTGTATATAATGACTATTTTTTTTGGTGGAGATGCATAAAGTGAAAAATAATTGCCGTTCACGTTTTTAATTTGTATAATTTTATAGAGATTCACAGGAGACAAATTGGTGATAAAAAAAAACTAGAAGAATAAAGGGTGTTATTAGAAAGGGGAAATATGTAATATGTTCATTAAGGGTAAAATAGTAACTTAATAAGACTAATTTTAATGAAATGGACAAATATGTAATATATATAGTTTAGGAAGAGGAAATATGTAATTGATTTTAGGAGTTGGGTGAATATGTAATAAAGTCTCTTAATAGGGGGAAATATGTAAATGACCCATTATTTAATTACTTCCTGTTCAGGATTTAGAAACACGAATCAAGATTGTAGAGGAGGATTCAGGGAGAAAGAAGGGTCGGGTCGGGTGTGAGGAAAGGTAAAGCGGAGCGTGTGTTTTGTGGATCGGAATAACATAGTTGGGTCGGGTAACTCAAACGGGCTTCACTAATGAGAAAAGAAACCCGAAGATATAATAGATATATGTTTGGGTAAGCTTATTGAAACAACTTATTGACTTATTGGCTTCTTGGAAAAGTCAGGATTTTGTGACTTATTGACTTATTGGCTTTTCCCCCTCACATACACCATCTTTGCCAAACATCATTTTAGAGCTTATGACTTTTCAAAAAGCCAATAAGTTGTTTCAAAAAGCTTACCCAAACATGCCCTAGATCCCCGCTGTCACAAGAATATATAATAACAGATAACAGATGGTCGTTTGTCTTCCATTAGGGTTTCGCACCATTAAATTAATCATCCGCTCTTTGGACGTTTGATCATCCGGTTCTGGCGATTACGCTTGATTGATCACGGTATGAAATCATCAATTCAGTGATAATTTAATTGCATACACCAGTATATCTATCTATCTATCTATCTATCTGTATTCGTCGTATCTGCGTGTTGGTTGTTTTTCTAAGTAATTGATTGATTGATTCGTGTGTTATATGAAGAGTAATACAAGACGATGAGGCACCCGAGAAGGCCGGAGGATGTTTCTCAGAGAGTAAGAACATTCATTCAATAAAAATATGTCTTAAACGAAGAAGTTATTGATGACTGAGTTTAATTGTGCAGCATCGAGATCACATTAAAAAGTATGGCAAGATGCCTCTTGGACTACCATCAGATCTTAATAGGAAGAAGCCATCTCAGCTGGAGGACAGGTTTGCCAAGATGCGTCTTACACCATCTGGTACGCATTTTCTAACTTGATTATGGATGATACAATTGATAAATAACTAATATAAATTCTCTTTATACATAGATGAAATTCCACTTCCTGTATATACCAACATTAAGAAGGCAGTTGACATCATGAGTGGTCCTAAGGAAGCCAGTAGTTATCTCGATGATTTGGAAAGAGCTGAGTATGGAATTCGCGTGGCTACTAAGGTCTACAGATCTTATCTTCCACCTGGCTGGAAATAGTATGTCCCCTTCCTTCCTTCCTTCCTTCCTTCCTCATATTTAAGTTTTATTATGTTTAATGGTCATTCCATTTTCCTTTTCTTTTTGCAGTGACCGAGAGACTGCTAGCTCCCTTATTTCCGGCTATGACAAGATTTATACAACGGAGGACGGGAAAAAATTCATTATGCGTTCATTAGCTTCATAAATGTCAACAAACAAACTATGGTTTTTAAACAATCAGTAGTGTTATATATGTAGTTTGCTACTTTCTTATTTTAAAAAAAGTAACTATAAGTGAATTTACCATCCTGCTTTATCTGTTAATCATTCGGCAGGTAATATCATATTCCTTTTCATTCCTAAATTTTCTGATGAGCTGAAGGAGGAAAAGCTGCCCGTTTAGCTGGATTATTTTTAAGGATTTGAATGGGAATTTAGATTAGTGAGTCGGAAGAGACTTGTTATATGATTCCAGAGTAAAAAAAGTATGGGGGACCACAAACGTGGGCGACATTGGCTTAAACAAAATCAACTGGGGTTCTGCTGTTGGATATGTATCGTGCTGAATCGCAGGACATCATGTGAGAGCTCTCAATAACCAGTTTGCTGATCTTTCTTTGATAATTTGATTGGTTATATGATGGTGTAGGCTAAGTCTGTATTTTGATTGTGTTATTGTGAGCAATTGGGTTCAATCTTAGTTACATAATCATCCTGATGAACTTTGAGTTGGTTATAGCAGGCTCAAATCAAAATGGTTATAGATAGTGTAGGCACTTGTGTTTGTTGAAATCTGTATTATTTATGTAAAATGATACTTAGTTTGCCTTGTGTCAAATGGTTGTTGTTTTAAAGATACTGCGAAATTATAAATGGTTTCCGTTTAAACCTGCCTTATTTTCAGGGAACTTGATGAAGTTGCGCGTTTGTACAAAGAAAGTAAAATACGCCCCAGTCCTGAAATTGGTACGTTTATTAAGGTTTCAATAATTAGGCATACTCTGTTGCTGGTGACAGACATAGCATCTCCAGTGGCGGAGCCAGAAATTTTTTCTTATGGTGTCATTTTTTATGGATAATCCGGTTTATAGTAACTCGGAGTCGAACTTTTTGGATCGGTTCGGATCAAGTCGGGTCAAATCACATAATAAAAGCAAATATCACAGTAAAAGTACAATGTCATTGAATAAAAAAACATAATAAAATTACAAAGTCATTTAAAATATATAAATAATGCATTTAATAGTTACTCTGTACGTATTTTCATGTTTTGAAAACGATTCATAATGTTTTCAATAGCAACTTGCAAAAAAACCTTTTTTTCATTATAACAAACAAATGCACGTATCATTCAAATAATCATCAAACAATCAAACATCCTGTTAGGTTAAACAATTAAAAGAAAACCAATTAGACATGGGCTACCGGATTTGAAAAAATAAAAATTAAGCATGAACCTTTAATGATTTAAAGTATACTAATTAAATTCAAGTAACTGAGCTTAATTTTTTAAATATAAATTTGTTTATTATGTAATTCTTTTAGAAGAAAACAAAACAATGGTGTCGGTTGTAAAAAGAGAATGGGGTCGCTCGAATTTTTTCTATTATACGTTTTATTCGCTACACAAAATTCATTGGTGTCGGACGACACCGTTGTTCAAAGTGTGGCTCCGCCACTGCTTCCTCAACAAAAGAAACAACACCACCTTTCGGAACACTAATACCATATTTACTCATCAATTCAGTAAATGGCTAAAAATATATCATATAAAGTATATGTCTAGACTTATGAAAATCGGACAAATGCTATGTAGGTCAGAATACAGGATAAAAGATCATAACGGAGGGTCTTTCTTTAAAACTGATGCAATTTATCTCTAAACATGATTTCTTTAGGTCTCACATATAGCTAGCCCTACCCCAAGTAATTTGGGATATAATACCTGCTGCTGCTGAGGCCTAAAGGGAATGAAAATACTTTTTCACAAAGTGAGTCCCAAACATCAAAAGATAGCATGGCAATGTTACAATCACTTAGTCATTGATCATTAAGTAACAGTATTTCAGTTTGTGAGAGATTAAGCAGAGCAGAAGAAAAAGAAGATATCATATAGGCAGGCTGGTAAAACAAAGAATGCAGACATGCCACATGTGGCAACATAAGAAGCTAAATCGGCTAATGTGGCAAATTGTTTATGTGATTATAAGATTTTTTGTAACAGCGCTTGTAAAATCTATTCATTGCCTAAATCGGCTGGCCCTGAGAATTCATGTACCTTGTTCGAGCTCGAAAAAATGTACCCTTCCTTCAAGCCCCTCCACACCGTGTAGTCTTAGCTTTAGGCTCCCAATTTTGTCAACACCATTTGTTTGTACGTAACTATATACTACATGCGTTAGACTTACAAGAACACAATTGCTTCTTCAGTTATTTGTAGACTTAATTTATTGTTCACTGCTTCACTTTGTTGTTAACAAAATAAATGAAGAACTTGAAATATGTTTGGCACATGGTTGCAAAAGTCGCTAGGTGCTCCCTAGTCGGTCGACTGGGGAGTTGAGAGTACTCGGCCTAGGCGGAGAGTACCCGGGGAGTACTCGGACATGCCAGATTATAAAGAAATTAGTTTTTGGGTATTAAATATATGTCAAATAACATAAATTTACTAATATTTATAACAATATACTTAAAATTGATATTCATTCTTTAATATTATACGCATAAAAATTATGGTTTATTTTATTTTAAGTCAAACTCAACCCGAGTTGACCTTCTAGATCCGATTTTGGCCGATGTTGACCGTATTTTATCGATTCCGAGTAATTAGTCGGAGTTGAAGAAAGTCGCCTCGGCAGCCTACCTTGTAGCGACTACTCGGCCTTGGAGACCTTGTTTTACAACCATGGTTTGGCATGGAGCTTTTAGAAGTTTCTAGCTTTTATTGAACAGGAGTTTTTTCTTAAAAACTTAAAGCTAGAAGCTCCTAAAAACTGCATGCCAAACATACCCTTAAATGAATGGATTATCTTGTTTATTTGTTTAAAAAATCTGTATGTTAATTTGTATTTGTTAATTAGATAAACGAAAATACATGAAAAGGGGTAAATTATATAAAGAGTAGCCAATATACATACTACTTATATCTTCAGTTATGTAAGTGTTCTTATTCGTTTGTTTAGGTATAAACATATGAGATTGATAAATGCACGAACAATTTATTGGAAGTTCATAAACATAAATTAACGAACCATAAGCATGCTCTATTTGTTCGTTTAATAAGTTCTATTGTCCACCATTGCATTTGTTCTTAGATGTCGTGTTAACCGGAGAGTGTGGATGTTGAATCCACTATTGCACTTCTAGTTTTGCTTCTTTGGCCTAACTAGCTAGTGTCTTGCTAGTCGTTGATTGATTTATATATTCTTAAAATCTGGCACCTTTAAAAAAAGATAAGATCTATTATCCGTGTTCATTTAATAAATTTTGCCATTCGTGTTCATTCGATAAATTTACTAATACATTTAGATATCTAATAAGTTTCGTTTACTGCATGGTTATACTAGAACTAAGCGTGGTAATGATGATCCAATAATATATCAATTGGTTAAATTGGGTAAAAACAATTGGCATATGAGTTAATTTGGGTCGGCTCATATTAAACAATGGAACAAAATGAGTGGCTAAGTTATAAAACTTACCAACATAGAATAGGTTTAGCGAGCAACACTGACGACCATTGTTAACGCCTTCGCAACCACCACATCTGCTACGCAACCACCATCGGTGTCTACACAACCACCACCATTGGTAACGCCGTCACCACCTCATCACAACCATCTCAACCACCGCTGACATCACCCCATCATAACCACCGCAACCACAACTAGCGACTCCTCCTACATAACATCATTGATACCACCGTGACCAACACCACTGGCATTGCTTCTAGCCATCATAAAAATAACTATAGTTAGTTAGAAAACTTGCCAACTTAGAATAGTTTTCAGGCCAAAACATTTTTTCAGCGACCGGAAACTAACATCATTGAAGTGGGTTGATTGGTTGAAAACCCACTTATGTTCTTATAACTGTTGTTGTCATCGGTTAGTCTTTGTCTTGCCGGTGGGGTTTTTATAGATTCTTATTTTGCTGGCCAAAAAAGTATAGTGAGTGGTTTACTTTGATACATTTTCTCTATGGTTGTTTACTATCGGCCAACGCCCGTACCATGTGGCAAGGGGCTTGGCGTGGAAGGGTGAGTGACACCACCAGAAGGGGCAGAGTAGGGTGTCGCGTGGAGGAGGAAAAGTGTTGGTGAGCCCTATGTGAAATGGCTAGTTTAACAAAAAAATCCATTTTACTAATATATGTTCATCTAACATACCATACACTTTCGAAAAACTCACCATACTCCGAATCCAATTCTGACACTCAAAAAAATGGCAAGAAGAGGTTGGAGTGATGAATAAGGCATCGCAGTAGTCACGACTTGGATTAACGTTTCCAAGAGCGGGCTAGCAGAAAACTTCTCGTTTGGAGTAGCTTTCAAGAATTTCAACCCGCTTTGCAGACTGTTTTGCTTCAAGGAATAAAAAATAAATACACAAATAAATAAATGATATATAAAACATAAGAAATAAATAGGTAATGATTAAAAATGATTGGGGTGCAGTGATACGAAGTGAAAAGGGGGTTTCACCAAAGTGTGTTAGTGAAGAAAAGTGAGTTGGCGATGTAAATAAGGTGACACGTGCTTTATGATCCGACATGATGTGGAGGGAAAGAGCGTAAGCCCATAGGACAAAGCCTAAAGCAACTCATTTAAACCCAACATCATTTTAGTCGAAGCCATTTTGACCCAACTCATTTTTATTATAACCCATTTGACCTGAATTTTGCTATAGCCCATTTTATTCCGAATCCGTCTATAACTTCGCAAACGAAACCTCTGAGTTATATATTCATATTGCTAAATGTTTGGTTTGCTTACAACACAAACGAAACCTGTGAGTTGTATATTCATATTGATAACGGGTCTTGGGGTGGATTGTGATTTTTGAATCATGTTTCTAGTAACCAGGGGCGGATCTAGGCCATTTTTGTGGGTTCTCAGGAACCCATTCGGTTTAGAAAAAATAGGAAAAATTAGTGTGAACCTCGTATGATTTGGAAAAAAATAGTGAGAGTTAGTGAGAATCTACCAAAAGGAACCCAGTGAAAAAAATTCCTAGATCCGTCACTGCTAGTAACAACAAACTAAATTATAGTCATTTTTATATGATGTAAACGCGTCAACAGTAGCCATACAAAGTTTTGTGATTAACATATCTAAAAATCAATATGTTGTAATATGTAGGGGAAAGTTATTGTACAAATAAACTTAACGTATAAAACATACGAATTGCATGAAAAGGAAAAAGTAGACGGTGGCATTTTTCTAATTATCAATAATTATCAAAGTTACTCTACAAATGTACCTGTAGAGTAATTTTGATTTTTTGTAGAGTAATTTTGTAAAATGGTCTTGTAGAGTAATTTTGTTCTTATAGGGTAATTATCAAAAAACTGGTGAGTAATTTTGATCTTTTGTAGAGTAATTTTTGGTCTTGTAGGGTAATTATCAAAATTACACTAACCCTCAAAAAACTGTAGAGTAATTTTGATCTTTTATAAAGTAATTTTGTAAACTAATTTTTGATCTTGTAGAGTAATTTTGTTAGCATTTAGTTATGGGGTTTAGCTTTATGGTTTAGTTTTTAGCTTTTAGTTTGAGTTGGGAGAGTGGGGGTGGGGGTTAGGTTTTTTGGGGGATGAGGGTAGGGGGGTTACTTTTAATTCACTTGTAAAAGTAATTTTGATACAGAGTAATTTTACAAAATTATTCTACAAAAGATCAAAATTACTCTATAAAAGATCAAAATTACTATACAATAGTAATTTTACAAAATTACTTTACAAAAGATCAAAATTACTCTACAAGGGTAATTTTGATAGTTACTCATAATTACAAAAATGACATCGTGTTTTTTTGTCTTTTCCTTCCGTTTGTATGTTTAGTACGTTTAGTTTATTTGTATTTGATATTTATCCGTAATATGTAATGGTCGTTTTTCATGCTCGGTCTCATATTTGACCGTTTTCATGAATACTTATCTAAATTCTAGAAAAAATCAAGCCAAAAAGTTGGTTGGTTGGTCAACTCGACCTATTCTTGATTTTCTTGGCGTATTCACAACCAAATGACCAAATTTTCTACGGCCTAAAAAGTATTAATTTTCAAGACTGGAACATACGATTGGACAGATTTAATAAAAAACATTTTTATTTATTATAAATTTAAAAGTAGCTTACTTTAGTTACGAAATATTTGGGAGGTATTTGTATTGTGATAAAATATAAATATTATTTTTCATTGCAATACATATAAATAAAGTTATCATTGTTTATATGAAGTCCATTTTATTTTGGAAGAGTATAACTTATAGTAACTAATTTCACTTTTTATAAAATATAATCTATATCTATACTATATAATAAAAGAAACCAATTTTAGGACACTTGTCATCATATTAGGCCATGTCTTAGGGATAATTATTATTTAAGTTTAATCTTTTCTTATTAATTATAAATAACCCTCCTATGAAATATTATTTAGTTTAATATCTTATAGATAATTATTATTTAATTTAATCTCTTCTAAATAATTATAGATAACTCTTATACTAAATATTATTTTATTATTATTTAATTTTTATTTTCATTAATATATATAATAATTTAACGAGGGATACGATCAAATTTACATAGCACATGTGAGATTATTTGTACCATTAGATAACCATTTTGATTTTTCTAATAGTTGAATACATACTCACTTTTAAATAAAGACAAGACACTATAAGAACAAGATAGAAATTAATACATATTCCTATAACTCACTATATATGGTCAACATTCGTATATGTGTTTTTACATTTCTCTGTTTAAAGTTAGTTTTGTATTAATACAACACACACATATAGAGTAAAGAGATGTTCAATTTCTAACCAAATTTAACTAGAGTACGACAATAACCAAATAGACGTTGTAGATATGTTTCAAATGTGACACATAATATAGTTTTTTACGCCTCTCTCTCTATAGTTTATGTACCTTTTACAATTGTTATAAAAAAAGAGTTAAAGGTCATTTTAGTTAAATTGTTATAATAAAGGTACCGAAAAGAATAAGAGTAAATTCGTATATTACAAATAAAAAAGATGTGTTTGTCATATGATATAGATATAATTTTATTACACATAATATGATGATAAGTGTCCCAAAGTTGGTTTCTTTTATTATATAGTACAGATTATATCTATTTTATTACATAATTTTAAACAAATCGTATATAATTTCACTATTACTTTATATATAAAATTATGTTTATTAGGGGCTTTTTATATATAATTTATATTTTATCACTCAAATGGCTGTTTATTTGCTTTTTGAATAACATGTTTGACCACTGTATTTTCTTTTCAATAATTATCTCCACAATCACCATATTTATCGTGTACCGAGTATACTCATTAGTTTTTTTAAATATAATTTTCTTATTTTTTGGTATATAAAATCATCTTTATTCAAGCCGTGTAATACACGAGGGTTTTAAAGATATAACTTTTTTATTATTTGGTAAACAATATTACATTAATTCAACCAATGTAATACATGTGGTTTTAAAGATATAACTTTTTTATTATTTGATATATAAAATTACATTTATTCAACCCGTACAATATGGTTCTTATAGATATAATTTTTTATTATTTAATATAAAATTATATTTATTCAACCCGTGCAATAAAGGAGGTTTTTAAAGATATATTGTTTTATTATTTAGTATATATAATTTATTTATTCAACCTGTGTAATACACGGGGTTATAACCTAGTTACAAAATATATAATAACGAGATTCTCGTTCTTCGTAGGAAATATCATAGTACAATACCGGTTGCAATAACTAAATAAAAAGAATATAAAATATAATTTTATATATATTCAAGCCGCATCTCTGGTGGGTCCTTCACGCGCATTTAATAGCATCATAGACTCGAGTATTCATCATTTTGAGTCTTGAAAAATACTATTTGACTGCAACAAAGAGCACACTAAAACGTTGACGATTTTGGTTGAGGCACGTGTTCAACACGCTTCCCTTAAAACAGATTTCGCGCCTCTACTAAAGACGGCGCGTCTGTCTCCTAGGGTATAACAGCCGAAGTAGTATGTACTGCCGAAGATGGGCCACGCGCCCGAGATTACACTGGATAAAATTATAGTGTTAGAACTAAGTACCCAACACATGGGTCTTCAAGTATCTCCAAGAACTATTCTAACTTTTCCTTCTAAAATTCCATTTATAAATCTCTACTTGTAATTAGCTTTATCAAGTTAGGCATATAACCTACTTTGCATACAAGAGATATGGGGTAGAGAAGAGTCTCATTTTATTAGAGATTTTTTAGAAAAATAAACTCAATTAAAAACTAATAAATTGACATAAAAACTCTACTAAAAGTCTCACTTTATTAAAGATTTTATTAGAGTCATAAACCCATATGAAGAGTCTAGTAAATAATTATAATTTTACTAAATTATAATTTCACTAAATTAATATTCATTTACAACATCTAAATTTCTAACTGACATTTTCTATTTTTATTAGTATAGGCGCTATTTAATTTGTTGCAAGTAGCGGCATCTTTGTTATTTTATAATTATGGTGAGAAGTTTTGGCCTAAACTGATATAAAGAAAAAAAAATACATATTTTGGTTATTTATAAATTTCTATAGATTCTAGAAGAGTAAACTGCCATTTTGGCCCCTGTGGTTTGGTCAATTTTGCCATTTTAGTCCAAAACTCAAACTTTTTGCATCTGGGTCCCTGTGGTTTCAGTTTTATTGCCATTTTGGTCCAAAAATGAAATCAGGTCATATTTATCTTATAAAATCCTGTTATTTTGTCATTTTCCGCAGGGGCAAAATGATCATTTCTTTTTTATAAATAAATACCATATTTTATAAGACAAATATGACCTGATTTGCCCCTGAGGAAAATGACAAAATTGCAGGATTTTATAAGACAAGTATGACCTGATTTCATTTTTGGACCAAAATGGCAATAAAACTGAAACCACAGGGACCCAGATGTAAAAGGTTTGAGTTTTGGACTAAAGTGGCAAAAGTAACCAAACCTCAGGGACCAAAATGGCAGTTTACTCATTCTAGAAACATAATTCTCTTAACATAAAATAAAAGTAATGCCTAAATGAGATTCATTTTATCTAAGTTTAAATAATAGCAAGTGGTTTGTTTTTTTTTTTTTTTAAGAGCATTAGTATGTATGTTCTTGCCGGTCAACAAACTTTCAATTTATAATTTGAATATATAGACTTTTAGTTTATTACAACTTTGATTTTGGGTTACGTATACATAGTTTATTGTTTATTAGGTTTGCTTAAAGAAATTCAAAATATATAATAAATCAAACAGAATTAAGTTTCTTTTTTAGTGTTTTATTTTAGATACATTTTTTCTAACTTTAAAAATCACTTAAGTTTCAATATTATTTCTGTGTTCTCATTTTTATAGATGTTAAAACTTCTAGAATTAGAATTTAATTATCTGGATGAAAATATATGAAACTTACTATTATTATTTTCACATTTAACCAAAAGTATGATATAGTTCTAAAGAAAAAAAATCACTAAATTGTAAAGTTTTAAAGTTGTTTGATTTATATGAACTAGAAAAAATAATCACTATATAGTAAACAAATTATGTATAGGATCAATTTCAGTCACGTAGTTTAACAAACGTTAACATTTATATAAGAAACTCATAACAAAGCTATTTTATATATATATTGTTTACCAACTATCTGTTGGTGCATACATCTGTCGACTTCGTCTTGTATCGAGTCTTGTATTAGATTGTTAGATCAGGGAACGTTGTACGAGAAAATAGGTTTAGATATGTTTAATGCTGATTTCGCTTGAACATGCTGATTCCGCTTGAAATGTCAAGTGACTGTTTCATGCGAAATCAGAATTAACTGATTCCGCTTGAAATGTTCTTGTCTCTTTCAAGCGGAACCTCATGCCCTATATATAGTTGTTCCAAGCGAAATCATAGTAACTGTTCTTGTTTCTGGTATCGAAGTGCTGCCGAAGTGCCGACTGATTGTAAACTGAATTTTATCAATATACAAGGCAAATTATAGTGATTTCAAGCTGTTTTCCACATCTGTTTCTTAGTTTCCGCCTCTGAAACAGATTAGAACGCCTCTGATCGACTCGTTTCGGGTCCGTACACGATCCTACAAGTGGTATCAGAGCTCAGGAGGAGGAGTTCTTACTGAATCAGCTTAAAATTTCTGTTTTCTACACCTTCTTTTCAAAATTTACAACTTTTCACGGTTAAAATCAGCTCAATTTTTCACATATTGTGCGAAATTGCTTTTTAACAAATCCTTGAAAGTTACAGAGCAAAATTCAGCTTAAAAGTGGTAAAAATGGACCAAACAAGTGATTCCACTTGAACGAACACTTTTGGTTCCGCTCGAAATTGTGATATCGCTTGACTGGTTCCGCTTGAAATAGACATATTCCGCTTCAAAGGTACTATTCCGATTGAGATTTTCAAGCGAAATCAGTGATTTCGCTTCAGTCAGATTTCGCTTGAAAGTTGCTGGTCATTCCGCTCCAAAAGGTTAATCTCGCTTGAGTGATTCCGCTCCAAATTGTACAGCTGGTATTTCGCTTGAAATTGAAGTTGGTGATTTCGCTCGAATCTGATATTCCGCTTGGAATTTACCAAATCATGGAAGAAGAGTTCTTTAACGTGTTTGCTACATCTTCAACTACTCCGTCTGCCATTGCTCAAAACATGAACTTAGAAAACGAAACCGGAACTTTGCAAAAACCCCCAAAACTTATGGGAATTGAGGAGTACCATGGATGGAAAAATCGTTTTGAGAATTGGGTTCAGGCAAACCATCTAAGAGCGTGGGAAAGTATTGAAACAAAATATATTAGACCACTGTCTGCTTTGAATGTTGATAAAATCATTTCAGAATTCACTGAACAAGAGAGAGATAGTTATAAAGGAGAGAAAATGATGATTAGTCTCCTACAACAAGCTGTCAAAGAGGGTATATTTGTTTTACTTCAGCATGATGGGAGTGCGTTTTCAATATGGGAAGCACTTAAGAAAAAGTTTGAAGGAAGCACAGAAATGCACAGAAGTAAAGCATCCTTGCTGAAAAAGGAGTTTGAATTGTTTAACAGTATGCCAGGGGAGACTACAAAGACTCTCATTGAGAGATATTGTCATCTGGTGCGTACCATGTCTCAGTTAAAATTACCAAAACTCCAGCAGAATGGGTCGAGAAGTTAGCTGACGCATTACCACAGAAAGAATGGGGTACTTATCTTATGATCTTGAAAAATTCTGGAGAGTTTAGCAGATTGTCAATTGGACAATTTATTGAAAAGCTTGAGGCACATGATCTTGAACAACAAAAGATTTCCAGAATGAATAGCTCAAGTCATCAACAAGATATCAAACTGTACTACAAAGGAAATGTTCAAACTGTTGAAGCAAGTCCAAAGATCCAAACCGCTTTTAGTGCAGGAAATTCATCTGGACCAGTCAATCAAAGTTCAATCAACACTAGTGGATTTTCAAATGTAAATCCTCCAAGTGTTCAAAGTGAAAATGTTGGTAATGGACATATGATTCAGTGTAATGTGGCATTGCATCTTCAAAATGGACAGAATTTTTTAGAAGAAATTGTGAAAAATCATATGGCAATGCTGGTTACTGCGTTGGAATCTTACGAAGGATTGATTGTTGGAAGAATTGGCAATCCGATGCTAACAAAGGAAGATTACGACCAGATTGATGCAGAGGAATTGGAACTTATGGATATAAAATGGGCTTTAGCAAGTGTTCTGAGAAGAGCTGAAAAGTTCAAAATGATTACAGGAAGAAATGATTTTTTGGATGCTCATCTTTCAGCTTTAGGATTTGATAAATCTAAAGTTACTTGTTTTAAATGCAGAGAAAAAGGCCACTTCAAAAGAGAGTGCAAAAATCAGGAGACTAGTGGAGCAAAGAATCCATTTGGAAAAGATGATTACTATCGGAAGGCTATATATCAGCAAATCACTCATCAACCGCATCAACAGAAGGATTCACAAACTGCACATGGAAAAATGATCGAAGATGCGAATAAGAAAGCTTATTATGGCATTATTGATCAAGATGACGAGAAAGTGGCTGAAGGTTTTAGCTGGGACAAGTACATTCCAGCTGATTCCAATGTCAAAGTTTTTATTGCTCAGATCGTTCAAAAGCCAGAATTGATGAAGGAATGGATAGTTGTGTTATCTGATAAAGAGAAAAGTCAAGATGAAGGATCTGTTTCTTCAGAAAACAGTTCAACAGAAAGCAGTGATGATGATGAAGAAATTGAACAGATAAATGTTGGAAAAACTCATTTATCTTATGACAGTTTTGAATTTTATTTTGCAGATAAACTGAAGAAACTCAAAGAGAGAAAAGCTGCAAAAGAAATGAAAGAAATCAAAATTGTTGAAAAGATAGTTGAAGTGGAGAAGATAGTTGAAGTAGAAAAGATTGTGGAGGTCGAAAAGATTGTTGAAGTCACAAAACCTTGTGTTACTTGTTTGGAATCTTGCAAACAATGTGAAGAAAAAGACGAGAGGTTTAGTGAACCAAAAAAGTTAAAAGAAAAGTTGTTGTTTGATGTCAAGAATTTGAAAGAGTCGTACGATGTATTAAACAGAACTGTAAATAGTTTACAGAAAACTAGCTCTGATACCAACACGGATAAGTTTAACTGCTTAAGATATTAATATCGTATCTCGAAACAGTTGAACTTTGTGTGAAAATTAAGTGGACCAGTATACTGACAATCTAAGTGAATTGTTTAGAACTTAAAATGAAAAGAAGCTTAACAGTGTTGGTGATTTGTCTCATAAACTGATATGATCCTCTTACACAAACTCACAAAAATATTGTCTGTAAATATTTCTTTACTGCATTTTAGTTAAACTCAAAAATCCATAAAGATTTTCAGTGTGTTTTAGCATAAATATTGAAAAATAAAAAAAAATATTTTCGACAACTGATGTTGAAGAGCTGATTTTTCAAAATTCCAAAAGCTGAATATGATGAGCATGTGGTGAGGGGGAATCTGTTAAATCTAAAAATGTTTAAATTTTTCTGAAAATGATCATAGATATTCTGATTGTTTTTGAAGAGGGGAGTCAATGTTGGTGCATTCATTTTAATATAAATTGTTAAAACTTATGAAACTTATTGTGTGATAGAGGATGTGCAGAATAGTTGGTTTCTAATGCTGAGTGTTAGAGAGTCAGGTTCCGATGCCTGAGGACTCTGAATCTGAGAATAGAGCCAGTTTATGTTCCTGAATCTGTTGATGCTGATAAACTTAAGGAATGCCAGCATATCGAAAGGGGGAGTCTGAAGAATTTTGAGAGAAGACTTGAAAGAAGCCCAAAGACTGATCAAGATTGAAGATGAGAAAACTCGACACTTAAGACTCGTCAACATCTGAGGGGGAGTCTATTGGTGCATACATCTGTCGACTTCGTCTTGTATCGAGTCTTGTATTAGATTGTTAGATCAGGGAACGTTGTACGAGAAAATAGGTTTAGATATGTTTAATGCTGATTTCGCTTGAACATGCTGATTCCGCTTGAAATGTCAAGTGACTGTTTCATGCGAAATCAGAATTAACTGATTCCGCTTGAAATGTTCTTCTCTCTTTCAAGCGGAACCTCATGCCCTATATATAGTTGTTCCAAGCGAAATCATAGTAACTGTTCTTGTTTCCGGTATCGAAGTGCTGCCGAAGTGCCGACTGATTGTAAACTGCATTTTATCAATATACAAGGCAAATTATAGTGATTTCAAGCTGTTTTCCACATCTGTTTCTTAGTTTCCGCCTCTGAAACAGATTAGAACGCCTCTGATCGACTCGTTTCGGGTCCGTACACGATCCTACACTATCAATGAATAGTAGTTTTAAATTTGCATTAATATGTAGCTTTTTAATATTTTATTATATCAATATATTATTTTTAATAATCACTTTTAACTTTTAACATATTTTTATGTTTTCCTTTTATTATTATATTTACTTTTAGCTTTTAACGTATTTTCATTTTTTTCTTTTCTAAAACCATATTTTCTTTATCATTTAGTTTTTTTAATAATTCTTTTCTCCTTTTTAGATTCATCTTTGCTTTCAATTAATTTGATATTTTTTAATAACTTATCTTCATTATTTTTTTTAAAGCTTAAATACGTAGTTTTGTTTAATTTTTACCATCGATCAGTATAAGTTTTATTAAAAATGAATTTATATTCCAAATAAAGTATTTATTTGGTATCGTAATATGGTACGATGATATCAACTGAACCGATTCTAACGGTCAGGCTTTCAAAACAACATGCTACATCTTCAAATAACGTTTGTTTTACATTATCATTTGCTTAGTTTCGCGATAACGCGCGACGTAAAAAGAACATCATAATCTTTTATTACCTAACCTAGTATTATTAAAACGCAAGTAGTCTTTTACTTAAAAATTACAAGTTACTTTATTGAAAAATAAATAAATTAAAACTTCATTGTTTTTTTTACTTTTTAACATTTTATTCTAACCGTATTTGAATCATTGTTACCCTTTCTTCTCTCCAGCTTCTTGTTAGTTTTGATAATATGGTTTAGATTCCGGTACAAATTGGTCTTAACATACAAAATGGCTTTAACATGAGAACTGAAAGAGATAATTTTTTTTTATTTTAATTTTTTCTCATCTTGTCAACCACGTATTTTCATCTTAGAATTAAAAAAAAAAAACTAAAAAAGGTAATTATGTAATTACCCAGTAATTACATAATTATTACTATACTAGAGTAAATACATGATTTTTTTTTGCATTTGCAGTTAAATATCATACAAGTAAATAGAAAAAAGTTTAAAAAAAAAAACTTCCTTAACTTCTCACAAGTAAATAGAAAAAAAATTAAAAAAAAACTTCCTTAACTTCTCATGCTAAGGCTATTTTATATGATAAAGATAAAGATCTATTTGTTTTTTTATCAACACTTAATAATATATCTCTGTTTTTTTTAAGCTATTATATAGTTTTATTTACTTAATTAACATACCCTAATTATTATTTTTTTTTTTTGGTGAGAGGAAAGGAGAGGAAGTATGCATATGCCATATTGCCATATAGATCTGAAAATTCAAATGCAGATTTTCAACAGAACACCGCGTGGCATTCTCGTTATTTCCTTGTAATTACCCAGGCATTTTCATAATCTCTCTTCTCATTCAGTTCACCTTCCACTTTCTCTCTCTCTCTCTCTCTCTCAAAACTTCATCCGATTCCACCACACGCATCAATAGTTGCCGGAGACGGAGAGTAGGTTGTTACTATGGGACAACAGTCGTTGATCTACAGTTTTGTGGCCAGAGGAACGGTTATTCTGTCTGAATACACGGAATTCACCGGTAATTTCACCACTATTGCTGCTCAGTGTCTCCAGAAGCTTCCCGCGACCAATAATAAGTTCACCTACAACTGCGACGGTCACACCTTCAACTACCTTGTTGAAGATGGATTCAGTGAGTCAGATCTGGTCTATATCTTCTTGTTTTTATAGATGATCTGATGATGAGACGTAATTTGTGCTTTTGAAATGTTATTTTAGATTTAGTTGTTTATATATTATTGCTATATTGTATGTTGATGCTGTTTCATTACATGATTTATAGGTTTTGATAAGCAGTTTACATTAATATGCTCGTTTTTAAAGTTGATGTGAATGATTAATGATTACCTGCGTAGAGTATGATGATCCTGCTTGTTTGATCTGCTTCTTGTTGATGAAATTGATGCACATGTGTATTTATTGTATTGTATTGTTGTTGCTTGAATGTGAATCTAAGATGCATGATGTTGTACTTACTTATGATGTACTCTAGATCTGGAATTCATTAACTAGTTTTATTTACGGATCGTAAATTGTAAAGAATATGCAAATTCTGCTTCCAATTGTTTACATTTGCAAGTTGAGTTACACACCGACATGTAAATGTTGCTATATTTACCATGTTTTTGGACTTTTCTGGTATTTATTTATCGTAGGATTTTGATGTTTAACATCTAGAGGATATCAGTTGTAACACCCTAGGCAAATCCCACATCGGGCCCAGGAGAGATCACTGGTTCATAAGTAATCCAATACCTCTTAAATCACCAACTCGATAGTTAAGCGTGCTCAGGTGGGAGTAGTAATAGGATGGGTGACCTCCTGGGAAGTCTCCACCGGGCGACCAAAACCAAAACCGTGAGTTCCTGGATGGGCAACCCATCGGGGGCAGAGCGGACAATATTGGTGGTGCGAGAGGCCGGATGTTACATCACTACTGTTGTATCTTGTACTGGAAATAACTTTGTGAATTTGCCCTTATTGTTGAGAATTTTGGTGTTCTACACGTCAAGCCGGCTACAGTTACAAGTTTGACATTTCTTTGATACCCTGATCTGAGTGTCATACCAGTGCTTCACCAATCAGGCTGTAATATAACCACCTGTCAGCTACTGGTTCAATCATGTAGATATCTGTTATGATGTAAATGTTACTGTTAATTACATCAGTTTGTAGGTTGAATTCAAGGTTCCAAAGTTGAGTTGGGATCCATATCTGTAGAATGTGAAGTTCTTATGATAGTTTAATAGCTTAACCATGCCTCAACACGTATACAAACATGGTGGAAATACGGTTTAAATATACGATAAACTATATTCACCAACCAAGCATAGATAAAACAGTAAATTTAACAGCTTAAATGCCTGGATTTTTTTAAGCGCTTGGCTAATAAACCTCTTACATATGTTAACTAACATTATCTTCTCTATTCATGAAGCATACTGTGTTGTTGCGGTTGAATCCATTGGCAGACAGGTTCCAATTGCTTGTCTTGAGCGCATCAAGGATGACTTCACCAAGAAATATGGTGGCGGGAAAGCTGCAACTGCTACTGCCAACAGCCTGAACAAAGAATTTGGGTATTTCCACTCTCCTTTTTAACTGCCATAATCTTTCCCATGTATTAACTATCATCAAGCTTTTAGTTCTGTAGTTCTCATGCACTCACACAAACCCTTTTTGTTAGTCCCAAGCTGAAGGAACAGATGCAATATTGTGTGGATCATCCAGAAGAGATCAGTAAGCTTTCGAAGGTGAAGGCTCAGGTTTCAGAAGTTAAAGGGGTGATGATGGAAAACATTGAGAAGGTAAGGTCTATGTGAAATTCACATCTGGCATGAATAATGTAGGACATTAAGCATTGAATATGTACTGTAAGGCTGTAAGCCGGGCAAAATGTGTGGGTCAGGTTGGTTAACGGGTCAAACTGAGTTTAGGTCAAAAACAGGTTATGAGCAAAAGGAGTTTGGGTCAAGATAGGCTGTTTTAGAATAGTATAAATTTGGTTTGGGTCAAAAAGGTGGACTCGGGTTGAACTTAGTTGTTATAATTTACTTAAATAACGGGTCATGATTGACACCTTCTGTACCGTAGGTTCTTGACCGTGGAGAAAAGATTGAAATTCTGGTTGATAAGACAGAGAACCTTCGCTCTCAGGTTAGTGAATGCAAATGGGAATTTGTTTTTTTCGCATCTTGAGCTTGAAATGGGACTTGTTTATATGTAATACGATACCGATCTTGAATTTGTATAATCTTATATATGGCGGATGTTATGTTGCAGGCACAAGATTTCAGGACACAGGGCACTCAGATGAGAAGGAAAATGTGGTTGCAAAATATGAAGATAAAGCTTATAGTTCTTGGCATCATTATCGCCCTGATTCTCATTATCGTTCTATCAGCTTGTGGCGGCTTCAACTGTGGCAAGTGAAGCACATTTTATTGAATTGAAAACACCTTGTCCTTTGTTCATTTGTTTCTTCTTTCATTGTTTTATATAATTTTTCATATGTAATTTTTTGCCTGATTGCACTTATCTACATTCTACATAAAAAAGATTTAAAAGCTTATATTGAGAGACAATGTCTGTATAGCTTGTACTTGTATGAAACTTTATATAAATTATGTCATTATATGCAATAAATAAACTTTCAAACCTAATTTTTTAATATAGTGCAATCAATAAACTTATATAAATTTTAACATGGTGTCGGTGTCGGTTACATAAAAGACAATTTGTACTATTTTGATGTACATTATTTATTTTTTTTACATATCACGTGGAGGTGTCGTGATACCTCCAACAAATGATCAAATACTTTTGCCAGGAGATGTGTGGAATGAAAGTATCAGTTCTTTTGAACCAATGCTTGATGATTTCAACTTTTATTTCATTTCACATGATATCAAATAATGTAATTTCAGCTATGTGGTCCTTTAGATAGAGATGGCACTCCAAATTCAAGAAGCATTTACACATTTCTCACTTTACAATTAAATTTCTTTTATCAATAATAAATATTTTGATTTTAAAGCCAATGTATATGAAATTTAACATTTCACAACAATTATTTTCACGTATCGTGAGTACTACGACGCATCAATTTCAATGTTGTCGATCAACCTCACCTTCCCAAACCATGCTGCAACACACACCACAACTCCATCCTTGATCTCTTCAACCGTTTCTAGACTTTCTTGATCCACAATCTGCATCCTCGGCAAAAAACATAGATACATGAGTTCAGCAAATTTCCGAAACTTGAAAATGAATTTAACAAACAATATAAAAAAATAAAATCCTTAAAATCACAACTGAAGCATCATAACTTGTAGAACAAGTTTAGAGAAATCTATTAGTCCCCCACTTGATGTTGGTAGTTGATCGAATCAGTAAGGTGCCCATATTATCTTGTGGGTTGCTCAACACCTAAGCAACCAATTAAAAAGAGGATTATTTAACTTCACTTTGAATTTAAACACTTATTCTCACCTCAACATAATCTATTTTTCCACCGGCTGCTTCTATACTTTCGATCACTGATCTTCTCAACTTACTGCAATTGCTATTGCCCTTTTTGGCAGCTGATTTGGCTTCAAATAAAGCCCGGCTTATCGACAAGGCCTGCAATTTTCGAAAGAGAACAGTTTATATTTTATTTTAGTTTCTTCTGATATGGAGTTGAGCCCACGTAACGAAATTAAAAAAACAATAAAAATATGTTGGACCCGGACCTGTTCCCTCTCTTGTTGTGAAAGATGCACGTTGCGGGAGCTCATTGCCAGGCCATCTTCTTCTCGCTTCAACTCAGAACCAATCACTTTAACAGCAAAATCAAGATCTCGAACCTAAATGTACATTGTTCATCAAAAAAACAATCAGATTTATATGATAAAGATTATCATAAGTTGCAGAAACTCGAAAATCATGAAATAATTCAAAAGAATTGAAAATTTGTATTGCTCAATAATATATTTTACTAATTTCGTGAAAATAATGTTAAAAGTGGCGGATGGTTAATCATGCATTATGTGGTGGCGATGATAGCCGGAAGACAAAAGGGTACATGCACTAATCGGCCTTTGTCCCGATTGTTGAGTGTTATGTGCCTTATGCCCAAGGCTTGATGCAAAACTACTATCGAGCCGGGGGTCTCACTGGGAGCCGTCTCTCTATTCCTACGGGGCAGAGGTAAGGCTGTCTACATCTTACCCTCCTCGGGCCCTACCTTAGCTTTGCTATTGGTGGGATTTACTGAATATGATGATGATGAATTACTGGACTCCGATCTCTTTACATAGAGAGATTAGAACGATACGGATAATGATCAAGTCAACCAACCAATGAAAATGATAGAACGTCAATAACTATCCAAACATTCATACTACAAACAGAATAATGTCTAGCGAACAAGAAGGAAACTCACACTCAAGCAGAGATTTTAAACAATATGAAGCCGAGTATGATCATAATTAGCAACAATTCGAGCATCAAACAGACGGAAACGTTTAAATCACAAAACTCTATAAAAAAATGAACCAGACTGTCTTCACAACAATGTATAATTCAAACACTTAATCATAACCAAACTCACCATCCGTCGAATAACCCGCCACTGCTGATAATCCTTCTTCCCAAAAACCGCAACATCCGGTTCAACAATATTAAACAACTTAGCCACAACAGTAGCCACCCCTCTAAAAAACACAGGCCTACTCTTCCCACACATCCCTTTCTCCAGCTTCTCAACTCTAACCCATGTCTCATGCCCCGCACCCTCTAAACAACACACAACACCCCCTTCATTCCCCACACCCAATTCCCCTGTTTCAACCCCATAATCATACAAGTTTTGTGGATTAAAAACAACATCAACACCGTTGGGGAGTGATTTGAGTTTGTTGATATCGCCTTGGAAGTCAGATGGGTATGTGGAGAGATCTTCGTTGATGGTGAATTGGCCCGGGTTTATGTAGATTGAAACGACGGTGAGTTGGGTGTGTTTTTGGGCTTCTGTGATGAGGGAGAGGTGGCCTTGGTGGAGGTAGCCCATTGTTGGGACTAATCCGATTGTTTTGTTTTGGGCTCGCATTGATCTTGACCAGTTTCTCATTTCTTGTTTGTTTCTGATGATTTGTGGTTCTTTCTGTGACATTTTGATGGGGAGATTAGGGTTTATGGGGTTGTCGAAGTTGAGGAGATGAAGATGGTGGGGTTGGTTTAAAATGGCGGCCGCTGTGATTGTGATTTGATGGATCGGAGGATATTAGGGGCATGTTTGTCTAAGTTTTTTGAAACAATTTATTGATTAATTGGACTTTTTGAAAACTTATAAGTTTTAAAATGATGTTTGACAACGACGGTTTATGTGAGAAGAAAAAACAAATAAATCAATAAGTTACTGTATACTGACTTTTCTAAAAAATCAATAAGTCAATAAGTTGTTTTAAAAAACTAAGCCAAACATGCCATACTTAGTGCCTTCACCAATTTGGTGGCGGCGGAGCGATATTGGTAGCCATATGGTGGGGAGGGGTTTTGAAAATGGACGTTATATGACATGGACGACACCTAAGCATGTGTTAGAAATGAGCGTGGTGTAAAAATAAAGGTGTGAGACGGGGCGTGAAAGGGTGACCATATTTGACATGTGATACACACTTTTTGTTATTATTTTGAGTAAAATGCACGGATAGTCTATGTGGTTTTGCAAAATAACACATATAGTCCATAACTTTTGGAAATTACACCAGTGCTCCCAATGGTTTGACAGTTTGTTACTCGGATAGTCCCTGGAGTGGATGTCCGTTAGTTTTCTCTGTTAAGTGGATGTGAAATGACAAAATTACCCTTCATCTTCTCCACTCTATAAAAACAAAACAAACCCACCCTAACCCCCACCCACCCCCACCTTTCTCTCTGATTGCAACCCTTGTTACATCCCCTGCTCCTCCTACGTTTGTTATCAGCACCAAGTTGAAGTTGAAATATGAGTGTCCATTCACTGTAAACCTGATCCCACCTTTCTTCATAAAATAGCACCCTAACAATAACAACCACAAGAATGCAAGATTTATTTTAAAGATTCATAAAGTTCCCAATCTTGTGCCTTTTGCATGAGTTTAAAACATAAAACATACCTTCTGTAATGAACAGGAACATTCGAGCTTTGTATCGAGCCATTTGCTGAAACACACATGCTGAGAGAGGTCAAAATGGTGTTGGGGAGGGTTGCACCAGCCTCCATCATTGTTGGGTAATGCACTGTTTGGTGGGCAGAAGTTGGTTGCAGTAACTACTATAGAACCAGGGTAACACCATTTTGGTTCACCGCACACTTGATTTCAAAGCAAGCTCCACAGCTCATCCCATTGTTGAATAGTGTTGAACTTAGTGTTGTTGTGGTGTAGGTGGGAGGTGGTTACTTGTGGTGTAAGTGGGAGATGGGTGGTGGTTGGTGGTTAATGGTGGGGGGAAACAGAAAGAAAGGTGGGAGGTGGGTGCGGTAGGGGTGGGGTTGTTTTGTTTTTATAGAGTGGAGAAAATAAAGGGTAATTTTGTCATTTCACATCCACTTAACGGAGAAAACTAACGGACATCCACTCCAGGGACTATCCTAGGAACAAACTGTCAAACCACAGGGAGCACCGGTGTAATTTCCAAAAGTTGAGGACTATAGGTGTTGTTTTGTAAAACCACATGGACTATCCTTGCATTTTACTCTATTATTTTATATTTAAAACTTATAAAAAATGTATTAAATTTAAACCCACCAACATAGAGTTGCCACGTTGTCTCCCGTTTACCCTCAACGTTGGTGGAAATTCGATACCCCATGCACAATGTCGTCGACAACACCATGGACGGGGTGGTTTGGGCGTCATGGTCCGGCCTCCACGCCAAATTTCAACGCCCACATCGAGAGGTTTTATAAGAGCATTCACGTTGAATTCCTTTTCTCTATCCATATAGTTACACTAAAAATCACTACCTTTTTTCTCTTCTTTTCAATGAATAATATGTTTATATCTTTATCATTATATTTTCTCTCTCCTACACTTACAACTACTTTAAAAAATATTAAAAAAATTATAAGGGGTGAACAATGTACTCGTACATTTACAAATTAACAGTAACATTTTCTCTCTCCTTACTCACAACCATTTCTTATAATATAACTAATCCACTCACATAAATATAAGAAATCCATTGTGAATGCTCTAAGTTAACTAGTCATTGGTTCTCATACAGGTTGTATAGTGTGGTGATTGTGTTATACAGGCTGTTATGAGAGGGTTAACTTGGTTATACAACTTGTTCGAGTGAGTGCTTTGTCCATATAATATGAAAGTATGACCTGACAAAGAGATGACTAGTGTGATAGATGATCCATATGACATGTATCAGTTTATAGTCGGTCGGTGCAACATATATGATGTGATAGGTGTCATGGTGTATTATGTTCGTCTCGGGTTTAATGGATACATAAAAAGAAATGAACAAAATGGAATTAAGAAGAGATAAGATATGAAGGGCAATGAAAAGAGATGATTTAATTTTGTGTTCAACTACTCACTTTGTCACCATTTCCTTTCTTATTGGTAGTTTTCTATTCATGTATTTCTAGTTTGATTTGATTGTATGATGTTTGTTTTTTTAGCAAGGGAGTCTCTCAGTAAACGGCCTATTTACCCTAATGATACGGGTAAGTCACTCTTCCCGAGTCCTACCAATATCTTAGATATATATGGAATTTATTGGGTATAATGTTTGTTGTTTCAAAAAGTAAAAGAAATCAATCATTATTTTATGTGTTCCCAAGTTGAAAGAAAAAGAAGAGAATATTACAATTTTACAAGCAAACCATTTTAAGATTTTTCTTTCATATTGATGATGGTTCTTAAAAAAATTATTTTAATTAGTTGGTTTAATTTCATGACATGAAGATGATATGTTCCCTTTTGGATTTTGGCACCATGTATCTTGAATATCTTGAATGATTAAAGCATACGATTATTAGTTTTGTTTTAAATAAAAGGAATATAAAGAAATGACAAATTTCTCGTGCTTACACGCAGCACGCGAAAAGAAGAGAAGGATAAGTGTCATTGGCAGGAAGCTTCTTCTCAACAAACATCTTCCTCTTTTAATTTTCAAACGGCTGTAACTTTTTCATACGTTAATATTTTTTTTAATTACATCATATTAACGAGCATTTCATTCCTTTTAATTCGAGTAGGCAATTGCTATAGTTTTATTAAAAAAAAATACCGGATTTTGAATACTCATTAGTTCATTACGTGATTATGTGATTTTAAATACACAGCACATGACTACAGTGGTGTTTGTTTTTCTAAAAAAAATCTGCGCAGGATCTTCCGTCTGCGCCGCGCAGACCACACGCAGACATTGCCATCTGTAGACTGTTTGTTTCTCCGAAGACGTTTCATTAAAAAACGTCTGCCCGAGCTCTTCTTGATGCAGACTTGGCTCAGACACTTCTAAGTTCTTCTAAGGTCTGCAAAGGATTAAACACCACCACCCACCACCACCGTCCATCATCCACCATCCACCACTATCCATCACCACCACCACCACCACTGTCCACCACCATCGTCCACCACCCACCACCGTCCATCACCACCACCACCCTCGTCCATCACCACCACCCACCGCCAACGTCCACCACCCACCGCCACCATCTACCACCATTGTCCACCACCACCCACCGTCCACCAACACCACCTACCACTACCGTCCACCACCACCACCGCCTACCACCACCATCCGTACACTACCACCCGTTTATTTTTTAAGTCTACATACTTTAAAAAACAAACAGTCTTCTTCTTGCAGACTGCAGATGTTTGGTCCACATCTTCTTCTACAGATGTGGTCCGCAGACTGCAGACATTTTATCTCTTAAAAAACAAACAACACCTACGTGATTTTAAATATCTGTTACGTGATTACACATTCAACATAAACCATTACGTGGTTACACATTCAATATAAATCCATTACTTGATTACACATTCAATAATAAGAAGTTGATTGTTTATACTTTATTACGTGGTTAAATATCTAATATACGACATTATGTGGTTATTATAGGTTGATTTGGATAATGTTTTGTATATAGTGTATCCTTAATACGTGATTAGACCTGAAATATTAGGTATTCCATATGAAAGATTATGTATTACATGTTTTTTGTTTTTACGTAATTACGTAATCACTCAGTTTGGTTTCACATAAAATACTATAATGAAATCACATAATCACGAAATGGGTATTTAAAATCACGTAGTCACGTAATAATACATAGTCAACTTTTGTTACGTAATTACGTAATCACTTAGTGGGGGTTTCACATACTATAATGAAATCATGTAATGGGTATTCAAAAATCATGTACTCATGTGTTGGGTATTCAAAATTTCGTAATTATGTAATGAGTATTCAAATCATGTACATTTTTTAAGACAACTATAGCAATAGGCTGCTCGAATTAAAGAGAATGAAATACGTAATTTTTCTAAAAAAATATTAGTGTATAAAAAAGTTATAGCCGTTTGAAAATCAAGGAGGAAGAGTTTAACTAAGAAAGAACCAGAATATTCTTTCTTTATTTGTTTCTTCAATTGTTTGAAACTTATATTTACGAAAATATCACCTCCTAGCTTTCAACCATTGATTACATTGTCGCCTATGCTGAATTCTTTGTCTTTCACATGATCGGCTTGATATAAAGAAAATAGAAGTTAAGTCATTGAGAATGATGTATTTTTACTTTTTTTAATTTTAGATATGTAATCCATAACTATAAGTTAATAAAAAAATGGAACTTTGTGTAATTTCCTATCAAGGGGGCCTTTTAGATGATTGGAAGTAGAGGATATCATTTTCGATATATCATTTATCAATGAATGAATAACAAGAGTTATAATTTTCAGTTGAAAAATCGAATATTTTCATAACCGGACCAGACATCAAATCAGACACCTCATCGGTTCACTAGTCGGACCGGTCAGATCGGTCAGACCGGATTTAAGAGCCGGTTAACTTAAAATTTATAATAATTAAAAATAGACTAGATTTACATTTTTCTAACATGATATTAAAAAATAATCTTTATTACAAGTAACTTACATTTACTTATACTAAAAAACCTATTCTTCTTGTCCGCGTCTACTCTTACCAAAAGTCAATAGATGTTTATGTTTTTTTTAAAACCTCAATCCACCTACCGTCATTTATTTTTCAACATTTTTTTAGGGTTTTATCTGCCGCCGCCCAAGAGTTTTCCCAACATTTGAAGGTTCTTATTCTGTAAACCAACATTTGAAAGGTGAAACCCTAAATGAACTTTCTCATCCCGACTCACCCTCTGTTATGTCGAAGATTCTCGTTATGAAGGTAAGGTGTCTTTTCAAGCCAAGATTCAGATCTGCGAAAAGAAGTATAGATTCGCCATTTTCGTTCCATTCTACGTCTTCATCTCAAATAACGGCCACCGGTTCGACCAGTGAATCTCCGGTTCGACCTCCGGCCGCCGGTTAGACCGGCCGGCCACCTTCAAAACGGCTCGACACACTAAACCAGACCAGCGTAGTCTACGGTTCCTGGTCCGACCGGTCGGTCTTGTACAGGCGTGAAAACAATGGAAAAAACAATCTAAAAAAGGGGTAAACATATACAAGTAAAAATACTTATTATAAATTTATTATCATATTTAACAATTTATTTAGTTGATTAATTTTAAAGAGCACAAAATAACCGGTTAATTAACCGTAACCGGTTATTAACCAATTTAGGAATAATCGGTTAGTGGTTATATTTAACCGTAGGTTAGTAACCGGTTATAAGTATGTAGTATAGGAACCGGTTATTAACCGGATTTTCAGCCGATAGACCGGTTAAGCGAAAAATTAAAAAAAGGCAAGTTAACCGGTTAATAACCAAACATAACCGCCCAAAGTCAAAAAGTAAAATTAACCGGTATAACCAGTTAACCAAACCGGTTATTAAAATTAGCCGGTTTGTGCACCTCAAAATTAATCTTGACGACTTGACTAGTTTACCACCACTAATTGTAAATGTTTTAAAAGCACAAGTATCCAATACGGCAAGAGCCACTGAAAAGCCCATATAGAAATCAGTTTAGACTTTGTACCAGTTAAAACATTTTGATTAACTTATACAACAGTGTCAGATTACTATAGTTTTTATGATATATCATGTACATTTCATATCCTTCTCCCCAACTAGTATATTTCATAACCTAAATACTTAATTATGTCAAAAATACACATAATATTATGATTTTATTGATAAATATAATATTATTCAAGTTTATAGGTGACATGAAATTATCCTGGAATACACTCTAGCAACAATTTGTACATCAATTCCAACCGTTAGCCAACTTCAGAAGGGAGAGGGAAAAAAAACCTAAGCACACAAAGTGCCGTAGCAACTAGAATCAAACCGCTCAAAGACCGATCAACCGACCTACAAACCAACTCATTCAAGATATAAAAAGAAACAAGATTCAAGAAAATGGGAAACAAATAAAAAAAAAAAAGTTAACCTTATATGGGCATATACAAGAAAAAGCATAATCCAGAATATACCAAAACAAACTGCACCTAATAAACTTGCTTCTTTTGCTATAACAATAGCAGATATAATAAGTCAGCTTACCCAAAAACCAAAATAGGGAATAAAAAAGAAGACATTAGTAGTCCTAAATCACTAATTACTACTAACTAAACCACCCTTAGCTGAATGAAGTAACAACCCCCATTACTTTTTAATTCTTCTTTAAACAAACTCCCAACATTAAGGCAAGCATGCATATTATATATATAGCAAGAGAGCAACACACACCCGGCTACTACTCCGCCCCGCCCATCCTTCCCCTACCACCTCTTCCATTCATTCCGCCACCCCTACCGCCTCTCATGTACCCACCTCCTGTTTGTCATTAACATCAATAAACCCCATTAATCAAACAAAAACCGGAGAAATATAAAAGGGTAAAACAATAAAGAAAGCACTGACCACGATAGCCTGCGTTTCCTCCACGACCACCACCTCGACTGCGGTTCGAATAACCATTGTTATCTGTTGAAAACAGAGCAATAGTGAAAACTAAAAAGTTACAGTGTTAATGTTGATGCAAAAGCTATACTACCTTGATAGTTTCTGTATTCACCACCTCCGTGGTAGTTACCATATTCACCGCCGCCGCCACCTTGAAAGTTCCCATACCCCCTGCCACCTCGGTAGTTCCCCGGTCCCCTGCCGCCTTGGTAGTTTCTGTACCCATCCCCGCGTTGATAGCTTCCGTAACCACCATTCGCATAGCCACCATTTCCATAGCCACCGTTCCCATAGCCACCGTTCCCATAGCCACCATTCCCATAGCTACCATTCCCATAGCCACCGTTTCCGTAGCCACCACCCCTGTTCCAGCCACGGCCTCTTACTGCACCGCCTTGACCACGACCCCTATTTCCATGATAGTTACCGCCATATGGCTCTACAAATGCAAATAATACTTTTTTGATGAACCAAGAATATAATAATTTTTTGGACAAAAATGTTTCGGGTCAAAGGGTCAACCCAAGCCAACCCCTACACACATTTACCTATTTAGAAATGTGAAAAAAACCCACCTTCATTGTATGATCGTTGTGTCTGTCTCGGCTGCTGTCTCTGATAACCGTTATACTGAGGCTTTGATCGCTCCACATATAGTGGAGCTTGGTACCTAAGCCATAAAAATTGCGCTGATGTCAATAACAGGAGCTGAAAAGCATATTCATAAAAACAAAAGATTAATTGAAGAAAAGAAATATAGCTGAAACTCACCCTGGTGAATCCTTGTTTAGCTCCTTAGTAGACAAGGTAATGGAAATCATAGACACCTGGCGAGTCATCTCCACACTGTATTTTATTTAACAAATAGTGAAACATCTAACAAATATTTTAGCAAAGCTTATTAGTGGCATAAATATAACAATTAGAAACTTACGGCAGAAGACCTTCTTCATTCGGCTCCCATACATCAGTTATGCTTATTGAGCAGATGCTCGTATCTTGATGCAAGCGAGGAATGTTTCTCTGTTTAAAGTAAAAGCATCTTATTACTTCTGCACATGAAAAACTAACAAGAAAATTGAGTAGCAAACCTTAACGATCTCTGCAATAGCTACTGTCTTGCTGATTGCCTGTCCCATTCCTTTCAAGACAATTTCTTTCTCACGTCTCTCCTACAGTAACAATCTGAGTAAGATTCTTCACATAAACAATATGACCATATCTAAAATAACAAGGTACGTAATTAAGGATGCACCTACTGCTTATAACACATTAATGATCAAATGCAGCAACATTAGATGATCAACTAGCCAATTCAGTATATAGAGAATGTTGCATAGCTGAACAGTAATCTATAACGGCCTACTGAATTTCATCTATTTCAAGGTAATTTAGCTTTTCAAAACCAAATTGTGCTAATCATATTGCTCAACTACGCAAACACCCAATCAAGATTATTTACTCGCGCATGGTTGTCAATGAAGTGAACTTAAGAATTAAGATGAAAAGATTCAACAAGATGATATACCAAACTCAAAACTGATGCAACTACTTCAGTAACGCTCGTAAATAATGACAATACGTGCAAAAAGAACAGTAATCAAAGAAACAAGGCTGAAGCATATTTGAACAAAGTAAGTGTCAATAATAGATGCAACTATGCAACCTCCGTCACTCCATCCATTGCTTCACAATATCAACATAATTTCTTAAATCAACACAATAAGATGCAGCCTAGAGGAACACAAAATCAACACAGGAAAAGAGAACAGAAACACGAAAAACAGAGTACAGATTTGTATTTACATAAATAATCATATAAACATACCATCTGCTGATCTACTATCTCCGCATGACGGTGGCACAAATGAAAACAGGAAGATGAACATATCACGAAACATATACGGATAACATGAGTTTTAACATAGAGACAGTTTAGATCTTCTCAAACACATGCCAGTTTTACCTACCCAAACTATATTGAGATAAAATGATTATTATATCAACTATTAACACTATATTGTTTCATGCAATAGAAAACAAAACAAATAACACATCAAACAATTCCGTATTCTTCACATTACACTCTAACCAAACAAAACATGTTAACATACAAGAAGAAACGAAGGATCGGATCCTGATATCCATAGAAAACCTAAAATAATCAATGTTCATACAAGCCATATACCTACAAATTAGATCCAGATTCTGAAACAGTAACGATTATAACAAACCAGCTAGATCAAAACAAAACAACTGCCGTTACACTAAACCCTACAAAGCCATAGAACACAAAAATAACATCGATCGGCGTTGTAAGTACTCGTAACGTTGCATCCTTTAACCTAAAAACCAAATCAAACAAAAACACAACGAGAAACTAACAATGCACTCATCGCAACAATGACAGACACCAGATACAGATTTCAGTTTTCACCTAAAATTGAACAGTAACGAAAACACAAAATAACACTCATTCGTCAAACAAACAGAAGAATAATAATGATGATGATGATGATGAGAATAATAATGATACCTGAAGAAGAGTGGAAGCGTAGCTGATGTAGTTACGAACTAAGCCTTGAGAGGTGATTCTGATCTCATTTTGGCTGATAGGAATATCAGGTTTCTTCTGATCGACCTTAGTGTACCTATCCATGGTGAATCGAAACCCTAGAGAGAGAGAGAGAGAGAAAGTAGCAGTAAAACCCTTGTGAAGAGTGAGAGATGAAGAAGATGAGTGAGAAGCTAAAACCCAGTGGAAACAGAATTTGCTTAACAACTAACCGGGTCGGTTAGTTTTTTGTGCCCCGTTCTACGGGGCTGACCCGATTTTTACTTCTTTGGTAAAACCCACGCGCCTCATTGTGGATATGAACGACACGTGTGATTATTATTGGCTGGGACTGGGAGATGAAACAAACCGCACCAATTTAAAATCCATTTTTAGTTTTTTTTAAGGGTGAATTTCTTTTTTAGTGACCGAATGTCACACCATCTAAAGGGTGGTTCTAGCCAAGATTTGTCCAGACTATATTGTCTTAACCGGGCCCACATTAGGTTAGTCAGACTTAGTTACAACGTTCTCCTAGAAACCGTATTTCCTTCACACGAGATGTCTCGCTGAAATAACAGCCGGATAAAAACCAAGATGCGGCTTAGGATCGAACCCCATCGGTGGGTTACAACTTTAGTAGAGTAATGTTAAGTTATTCATCAAACAATTATACTATAACATAACACAACTTTAGTAGAGTAATAATAATTATGTTTGAGTTTGCAATTAGATTAGTGTATAAGTAGTACAATTTTATTATATTGTAATTACTTTAACTAAAGTAATTACAAAATTGTCACAACTTAAATTTTTCTTTCATTCATTTGCACTTTAAAACTTATTTGCATCGTACTCTTATCGATATTCTATAATACAATATTTTAACTCTTAAAACCTCTTTTCGAAATGGTATAACACTTTCTTTGATATGTTTATTTTATATATATATATATATATATATATATATATATATATATATATATATATATATATATATATATATATATATATATATATATATATAGAGTGGAGGATCCTACGAAAAGTGTGTTTTTCCTAAAAATTGTAAAAAGTCATAAAACACAACAATTTCAGGCATAAAACACACCTAAAACTCACAAATAATAGAATGAATATTACTAAAACACCATATTCAAACTCTAATAGTCCATAAAAACTTCAAACACGCCATCGTAAAACTATAAATATAAAACACACAATGCTAAACAACATAAAACACAATAATATTTGTCATTCCACAATCAGAGCCTTAACATCTAAAACACAACACAAAACCCACATACATGATGTTTTAGTAATCTTCATCATATTATTTGTGGGTTTTGGTGTGTTTTATGGTTGACATTATGATGTTTTATGACTTTTTACACTTTTTAGGAAATTTGGACTTTCTGGCCATATATATATATATATATATATATATATATATATAGGGAGCCGCTAGAATAAAAACCACCTCGAGTTGTAAGAACCGCGAGAACTACACCCCACGGAGCGCCGTTCGCCATGATTTTTTTTTACAAGTAGATGTGTATATTATAAACACAGCCGTAAAAAATCATGGCGAACGGTGCTCCGTGGGGTGTAGTTTTTTACACCACAAGTTTGGTGAAAAAAAAAAGAAAAAAGAAAAAAAATTAAAAAACACCAAACTTGTGGTGTAAAAAACTACACCCCACGGAGCGCCGTTCGCCATGATTTTTTACGGCTGTGTTTATAATACACACATCTACTTGTAAAAAAAAATCATGGCGAACGGCGCTCCGTGGGGTGTAGTTCTCGCGGTTCTTACAACTCGGGGTGGTTTTCATTCTAGCAGCCCCCTATATATATATATATATATAGGATAAAGATCCGTTAGGAACCACCCTTTATTGCGAGAACCGCGAGAACCAATGTGAACACATGGCAAATTTGTAATTAATTGACATTTAATAAAAAAACACGCTCTCCTCTTATTTCAGCCCCTGCTCTCCTCTTATTTCAGCCCCTGTTCACCATCGTCATTCACAATCTAGGGTTTCGCTGGAGATTTTGCTTAATCGGCGACGGAGATCTATGGCGGTGAGTTTCACGGCGGCGATCTTACGGGGGATTCGATTGGGATACTGATTACGGTGTTGGGATACTGATTTCGGCTACACATGGCTTCGTCTGACTCATCTCGTGTTGGAGTTGAACCTACGACATCTGAAGGTTTTAGTTTTCGAATCCAATTCAGATGTTTATGCTATGATTTCAATTTATGATTTGCCCTTGATTCGAATCTCGTTTTAAAAGATTATTTGGTTGTTCTGGAATCGAAACAAGTTGCAATGACAGGACGATGGTTGTTGTAAGTAATTCAATTTTACATATAGCATACTCCAGCAGGTTTTATTCTATTCGAATCCCTAATAAATTAGGCATTCTTGTTTGGTGTTTGGTGGTAGTTGCAGGTCAGAAGTGATGGTGAATTTTTAGCCAAGTGGTATCTTCTCAGGTAAAAGGTTTATATATAAATCTTTAATTTGTCAATAGATGGTATTTTATATCCATTTTATGTAAACTGTGACTCGTTCAATGATATACTCCTTTGCAGCATGTTCACAATTGTTTTATGATGTAAAATATGATTACTCAATATTATATGCACATGTGCATTGTGTCAATTGCATCATGTTTTATGTTGTACATTATGGTTACTCAATATTATATGCACATGTGCATTGTGTCAATTACATCATGTTTTATGTTGTACATTATGGTTACTCAATATTATATGCACATATATTATCTCCACTTTGGGGTTTCGGTAGTTCACCAACACCAGTTCATGGTCTTCTCACTCGGCCGAGAGGCATTCACGGCGGTTCACGGCGGCGGAGAGCCGTGCACGGTGGTTTTCATGACATATAGATAGTCGTGTTCATGTACTTCATGGCGGTTGCAGTCGGCACGATGTTTACAGTTGCATATGGCATCTTCGTGTCGATCCTCGTATATCCGATGGACTCCTCATATATTGTCTGAATATCATCATCATACAACATCTGATGCTGACTTTGGTGGTCCATCTGTTGTCAATCCTGTTGATAGTCACAGAATTATGTCTAAAACTGTTGAAAGTCGACATACCTTTCATAGGTTTGAAATTCGGACTCTTGACTCTATGTCTACATCACTTTGACAGCACCTATAAATATAGATCATCAAGAGTTACAATTCATTCAATTTGTGACTAAAGGTATTATGTTGACTGTAAACGATGTTTATACTTTTGTAAATGATATTGTATTAAATGATGTGCACATGTGCATTATATTGACTGTAAATGATGTTGTATTAAATTATATGCACATGTGCATCATGTTGATTGTAAGTGATATTGTATTAACTTATGTGCACATGTGCATTATGTTGAAAATTATACCATGTCGTTGATGTATGGATTCTGTTTATGTATGGATTCTGTTTATGTATGGATTCTGAACAGGTGCCTTACGGATGACTATCCAATTATGTACAGAATTGCATTAAACAAAGGGTCTTGTGTGGCGGACAACTACAAAAAAAATGGAAGAACAAGCCGACAACCGGGGAGGCATGGTGGAGTTTATGCATCTTATGGCGTGCTGAGAAACACCAGAGTGTAGACGGGTCAAGATGGGTGGGGTTGGCACTGTTGATGCTGAATTCCCTACTCTAAATAGAACGTTTAATCACTAGGAGGACATTGTGATGATGTACAACACTTATGATACAACAACTGGATTTTCCACACGCAACTACTTATATATTGATTATCTCTTGTTTTTTGTTTACATTCATTGTTTATACTTATTGTTTATCTACTTAACGGTGTAATATTCATTGTTTTATTCATGTCCATTTAACATAAATTACCAATATGTCCACTGTTTTAACACATGCACATGTGCGTTACCAAACGCGTGCATTTTCAACATTGAAACCGTAGCATCTAAACTTGTCGATTCACTGTTACTAATGTCATTATGTTTTAAGTGTATGTACTCCATTTTCAATCCACCTATTATACATTGCAACGTATACATTATGCACATTTGCATTGCCACCATATACTATGTCAAACAACATTAAACATTACTACCTTTACGTTATGCACATGTGCATTGCCAACATAATTTATGCCACACATTATATCACATCAATATGTGCCTGGGCATTTCCAACATATATTATACCATACAACATTGTAAACTACATATCCTAACATGTATTATTATTCTAAATAATGCATATGTGCATATGACATATCACTTTAACATAACCTATACAAAGTTCATTTCCATCTACATTACCATCCGTGGATATATTACTAACATGTTTACCAATTTCAAATTATGCACATGTGCATACAAAAACCTCCTTGCCATACCAAATGTATAAAAATATTACCAATATGTATACATTTTCAAATTACACACTTTGACTCTTTTTGTTCCACCTACTTTTAAGTGTGATAATATTGGAGTCACATTTCATCTATGAAATATCATGTCATTGATTTAAACTTTATTCAAGATATAGGTTCAACAATAATTTGTGGGTTTCTATTGGACCACGTATGTAACCAAAACCTAGTTACAATGTTTGGCAAAACTGTCGGTTGTAACAAAGAATAATTACAATATCAGATTATGATTCAAGTCATGTAAGTGCAGATATGACTGCATCAGTAACCTCTTGTGTTGTGATACTTCCACCAAGATCTTTAGTTCGGTATTTACTCTCGTAAATAATGCGTTTCACTGCAGTTTATAAACGTAAATAATGCGTTTCACTGCAGTTTATAAACGATCTGCATAATTAGGAAGTTGAAGATGTCTCATCATCATGGCTGATGAAAGAAGCAGAGCCACTAGGTTTGCTCTCTTTTTCTCAACCATTGATGGTTTCCCAACATTCCCGGCTGATGCACCTTGTTCAAAGATCGCGTACTCCGTGCCAACGTTACCTGTAATATGATTGTAAAAACTTTATTACTACAAAATCATCGTTACAAAAAGGGTCTAGGGTTTTAAATATATGGTTTATGACTGTGTACCTCCTGGCATGACCCCTGTACCGCCAGCAATACCAACAGCAGCGTTTGCAACTAGGTTTCCATACAGGTTAGGTGTCACCTGCAACATTTAATCAGTTAACACCCAATTGGAAAAAGAATAATCTCCTGTGTGCGTTTTAAAACTAGAACTTATGTACAACTTAAGCATTTACAGAAATAATAAGTAGTGACGTTATTAATGTAACAATGTATGTATTTTCCTATATTTATATATGCATATTTACTTGTCCTTTGTATGTCTTTTCCTATATCTACATCTGCATATGGTATAATATATGTGTTTAAATGAATGACAACATCATTTAACATAAAAACTAAAAAATAATGCAAATGTGCATCTCTACCCAATTGAAACATTAAATATTAAGCAAGCTATTCTAACTTTTTGTTTCAATATTACGTCCGTCCTCGTCCTCTGTAGCATCTCACATTTTTTTCGATCCTTACTCCCTTTATTTTATAATAAATGGAACCCTTTTTCGTTTTTTCCATCGTTGATCTACAATAATAAAAAAATCATATAATTTACCAAACCTACAGACCTACCGCATTTTTGCATTCCACACAATGATGCACATGTGCAAAGAAAATAAAACATGTTATCAAATGTTCATACATATTACTGCACACCTACATTTATAAACTTAATGTGTTTACACAACTTATAATATTAACAAAAAAAAAAAGTAATACAATGTTGCACATGTGCATAAACTCAGATTTAATTACTAAAAAATTATAATAATACTAAATAATCAACAGCTTCTAACCTTTTTGTTTAACATTCACATATTCGTCTTCCTTTGCGTCCGTTGCGTTCGGCATTCTTAATGACCCTTCATCCCTTGACTTTAATACGAATGTTACTTTTTTCGATTTTTTTTCCATTGATGATCTACAATGAACATGTGGATAAAAGTTAAATACCTTACTAACCTATTATGACAAATTATGCACATGTGCATATTAACATATTTTGTCAAGCTATGCACATGTGCATATCTATGTATCGCATAACACTACCTTATTAACATAATCTGACATTAAATACAAATGTGCATAACTATACATCACACCAAAATACAGCTAAATACCTTATTTAATGTCATCTGCATCAACATTAACTACCTTATTCACATGTTATTGCACACTATGCACATGTGCATATTGACTTATTATTACAATCTATGCACATGTGCATAACCACATATTACACAGGAATTACCTTAATAGCCAATTCTGCTAAACCCATGATGTCAAAATATGCACATGTGCATATTTATATATCACACAATACAAAACAAAGCTTGAATCGACAAATTATCTATCATATAAAAGTACAAACGACAAATTATCTATCATATAACAATATAAACGAATTGTATAAACTTGCAAACGGTGTCTCGATTAATATGACAATATCTATATTACCAATCCGTCAACGATTCCGTAGGCGGCGGCGATTTCGACGGCGATTAATTCCAGCGATACCGTCTTAGTGACACACTCATTGAATCATCTATTCTTATAATCACTGGATGAATTTTCGGAACTAACCTCGATTATATGACGAAATATGAAATATCTGCTGGTAAAAATCTCAAATCTGAGATACAATCTCAATCCAGATGCAGTTGCTTCGATATGATGAACTGATGATGCTGAAGTGATGATGTATTCCAGACGATGATGAAATCGATTGTAATTGAAGAATTGTTGAGATAATCAGGTTGAGAAATGTTGAGATATTTGGATGTAATCACAGTTCAGATGATAGAGAGGATAGTGGACGTGAAGTTTGTATTAAATGTAGTTTAATTTTTGTTTGAAGTCCGATAGTAAAAGGGCAACAGGTAAGCGGGTTTTTTAAAGTTGTTTGGTATTTACAAAATTGCCCCCTGTTCACATTGGTTCTCGCGGTTCTCGCAATAATGGTGGTTCTCGCATGAACCCTACCCTATATATATATATATATATATATATATATATATATATATATATATATATATATATATATATATATATATATATATAGGGCAAGGATAAATTGAAAACCCCCTTGAGTTGAATAAACCCTGAAAACCCATTAATAGCCATTGATTAGAGTGGATGGATGGCTAGGATGAGTGTTTAGATGTTTGTTGCTTTTTAACTCTTTCTCTTATTATTAAAATAGATATGGTGTACGTAAAGGGTAAAATAGGAACAATTTTACGCATATTTGATACAAACAAACAAAAACTCTGCATGTTGTAAGAATTAAGTAGCTTCATCATTACACTAAACCCCCTATCCCCTACCTACATTGATATCAAACTCTCTCTCTCTCTCTCTCTCTCACACAATCCTCATCTATACCAAAAAATACAAAAAGCAAAATACACACTCTCTCTCTCACAATCTTCATCTATACCCAAAAAAATCGCCGGACATTTTCATCCAAAGTCACAGTCCAGACCAGAAGTCCGACGGATATTTCCGTCCAGAGCAAACTTCGTCGGAGATTTCCAACAAAAACGTCAGAATTTCAGGTGCGTCAGTCCTTCTTAACTAGAATTATGAACTTTGTTTTAACTATAGAGATTTGGGTTTTGTTAAATGAAATATTTCTATGGTTTTAAAGAGTTTCAAGGTGTCGTAAAAAGGAAGTTCTCGGTTCCTTTAAAAGCCATCTAGCTTTTCTTAGTTCTCGGTTCCTTCATCAGTTTTAGACGAAAACATTGCATCTATTTTTCCAGCAGTTGCCGACGATTTAGTGTTTGAGAGGAACAAGTAGATGGTGTAGGGTTGCAAGCAAAACAAGCTCAGTAAAAAAAAGTATTTAAAAAAATGTTTGATCATAAAATCTGGTGTTGTTTAAGGTCTATATGATTATAATGTGCTTAAATAAATTGAAGACAATGACGTTTTCTATGTTATAAATGATGAAAAGATGTTTAACTGATCATGAATAAAGTTTTTTTTTCTTTTTTTTTATTTTGTTTTGGTTTTTAATGATCCATAATGTTGAATATGTTGGGTTTTTTTCGTGTTTTTTAAAAAAGAAATAACTATGATTGTATTCCTATAAAAACCCTGGATTTTTCAAAAAGATGTCAAATAAAAATCCTTCATTTTTCTTACATTTAATGAAACGTTCACGGGGTTGAACAAATGGTTTTTTTTTTTTTTGTGAGAAAGCTCATTGATTTGTTTATCTGAATAGTTTTTTGACATTAACAATCATATTATTATATGGAATCGAAACTGAATCTTGGGTTTGGGAAAAGGTGGTTTTGGAAAGTCTAGAAACATTGGTTTCTTGTTAGTTTGTTGTGAACATATGTTACTTTTACACCATCATATACCATATGAAAAAGGGTGCTAACACATGTGACACGAGCAACACAGGTTCGTTGGATGTTGGAAGACCACAAACTTAATGAGGATAAGCGAATGAAGACCTTCACGAGAATGATCAGAAAGGATATCACATTTTTCCTTAAACAATCCAAAGAAAATGTAACATACATTCCTATAAAAAAGCATGTTATTCACCTTTACATATGCGTGATTGAAAAAGTTGTTATGTGGTATGTGTGACATGTGACCTAATATTAAAAAAAATGTAAAGCAATGGCTAGTTACGTTAATATTGTTCAACAAATGTATGTAACAAAGTGTTGGCATGGGAATCTCAACTAGTTAAACAAGTTAATACCGAATTCATAGAACCTTAGTGTTTATGAGAGACCCATAAAAGTATTTTAAAGAACATACATCCAAAAAGTTATAATGAAAAAAAGTATGTTACATGGATATCGAGACACACGAACTAATGAAAAACAAAATGTCGCATAAATACTGTGACATGTTACCTATTGAGATGTCACAGCCCCCGATCCCTATCTCCCGGGAACGGGCGGCCGTGAGCCAGTTTCGGTGGTATCACGTTTATTTATCCAATTTGGCAGCGGAAATTTTCATCAGGATCGTAGTTAGGAAATATTTTAATCAGAGTAAACCACCATGTTTTATAACATTAAACATATGGGTAAAAACCCAAGTTTTCAATACACACGTTTTATAGGAATAAATCCTATTTATTTAATAAAAACATCCATTTTATTCTTAGGTAACTTTATTGCCACTTTTCCAAGCCTTCAGTGCTGTCCAGCTGGCTTCTATTTGGCTTTCACATATTGTTACCTGAAACGCGTTTTAAAAACATTTTGTCAGTGGGAAATACTGGTGAGTGAATCCCAATTTAATCAAGTTTAAGTAAAAACCAATTTGTAGTATTGAGGGCACATCCGCAATTATATTTGTATCCAAGACATCACAATTAACATCAGTGGTATTGTCATACTCAACTTATGGGATGTTACCACGCCAGTAACCAATTTTGTATACAAAACCCCAACATACCCACTATAATTGTATTCTTTACAAATACTCAATAACTGCTTTGTATATATTTAATTAAGTGAGGTTTTGTAAAAACAGTTTACAAAAAGGAGATTACTCACATTGCTGTTTTAGGTTTTTCGTAAGGGTTTCCTGGAGATAATCTATAAATTACACAAATGCACGTGTGTTAGTATAATAACCCATTTTAACATTAGTAATACCCTCCCCGAGACGGCATTCCAACAACTACGTCGGGCAGAACCACGACAGCCGTTACGGAACCCTAGATCAATCGGGCAGCGTATCTAATACGTCTCCAGGGGTTATAATACTTACATCGTAGCAGAACCTCGCTATTTTAGGGGATATTGAACTCGGGTATAATGCCCACTATTTAAAAGTGTAGAGAGAGACAGAAAGAAAATGAACGAAATGGACTGAAGGCCGTTGCCTTCTATTTATAGTGCTGAATTCGAGTCCCCACGCGGTCCGCGTGAAGTTTGGGCCGGGTCTACGCGGCCCGCGTCACAGTGGGTCAACGGCGTAGCTTGGCCCGCTCACCACTAGACTGGACACGGTGCTGACACGTGTCGGCTCCGTATCATGCCACAAATCAGGACGCGCGCGGCCCGCATGGACTTAAACGATTATGTACGCGGCCCGCCTAAACTAATGGATTTGGCTAAGTCTGGTTATCTCCTCGCGCGGCCCGCTTAAGCTTGAGGTGAGGCCCTACGCGGCCCGCCTCAACTTAAATATTATTGTTTTTATTTATTTTATATAGTATAATCTATTTTGGGGCTCGGTTTTCACATACGGGGTGCATATAAAGGCAAATTGATATATTTAAAGATATATTAGGGCGTCGGAAATATTATGAGGATGTCTGTTTTACCGAGGGTTGTTATATCCTCCCCACCTTGTTTTAGAGCTCGTCCTCGAGATCTACTGGAACAAGTGTGGATATTTCTTTTGCATTTCTGATTCTAGTTCCCACGTGTACTCGGGTCCTCTTTTGGAGTCCCACTTTACTTTGACCAGAACCAATCTCTTATGCTTGAGATTTTTAATTTTCCTATCTTCAATTTGTAGAGGCTTCTCCACAAACTTGAGTTGCTCATTAACCTCTATATCCTTAAGAGGTACTACGAGTGATTCATCAGCTAAACACTTTTTAAGATTGGATACATGAAATACATCATGTATTCCTGCCATTTCTTCTGGCAGTTGTAGCTGATAGGCTACAGGTCCTATTCTTTTAAGAATTTTGAAAGGTCCAATATATCTGGGACTAAGCTTTCCTCTTTTGATGAATCTTACCACTCCTTTCCAGGGAGAGACTTTCAATAACACTTTATCTCCCACTTGAAATTCTAATGGTTTGCGTCTGTTATCAGCATAGCTCTTTTGGCGATCACGTGCTGTTTTCAGTCGTTCCTTGACTTGAATAATTTTATCAGTTGTTTCTTGTACTATCTCAGGTCCAGATAGTTGTTTTTCTCCGATTTCTGCCCAACAGACTGGGGTTCTGCACTTTCGTCCATAAAGTGCTTCGAATGGTGCAGCATTGATACTTGTGTGATAACTGTTATTATAAGAAAATTCTATTAAAGGTAAGTGTTCGTCCCAATTACCTCCAAAATCAATTACACAAGCTCTAAGCATGTCCTCCATTGTCTGAATTGTCCTTTCACTTTGTCCGTCTGTTTGAGGATGATAAGCTGTGCTTAGATTTAACCTGGTTCCCATTGCTTTTTGGAAACTTGACCAAAAATGAGAGGTAAAACGGCTATCCCTATCAGAAACAATTGATAAAGGAATGCCATGTAATGAAACAATTTCATTTACATACATTTTGGCTAATTGTTCCATACTAAAGGTTTCCTTCATTGGTAAGAAATGAGCTGACTTGGTTAATCTATCTACAATCACCCAGATTGTATCATTACCTTTTCTTGTTTTAGGCAATTTGGTAACAAAATCCATTGTTATCAATTCCCATTTCCAAACTGGTATTTCTAATTGTTGTAACAATCCTGAGGGTTTCTGATGTTCAGCTTTAACTTGTGAGCAAGTTAAACATTTAGAAACATAGGCTGTTATATCCTTTTTCATTCCTATCCACCAGAAATTTTTCCTTAAATCCTGGTACATTTTATCACTTCCTGGATGCATCGTATATTTAGACTTATGAGCTTCTTCTAATATACGGTGACGTAATTTTCCTAATTTAGGTATCCACATTCTCTTTTGATGGAACCTCCAAATTCCATCTGTTCCTTGTTCTAATTCCTTAATCATTCCTTTTAATTTTTCAGTATCCTCTTTGATTACTGTTTCTTGTGCTTTTCTAATTTGATTGTTTAAATCTACTTGTAGATTTAATTTAAGAGAACGTACCCTTTTTGGCTTTTCGTGATATTTTCGACTTAAAGCATCAGCCACCACATTGGCTTTTCCTGCGTGATACTGGATATCACAATCATAGTCACTAAGTAATTCCATCCAACGTCTCTGTCTCATATTCAACTCTTTTTGCCCGAAGACATATCTTAAACTCTTATGATCAGTGAATATGGTAAACTTACTACCATAAAGATAATGTCTCCAAATCTTAAGGGCAAAAATTATGGCTCCTAGTTCCAAATCATGGGTCGAATAATTTCCTTCATGACTCTTAAGCTGTCTAGATGCATAAGCTATAACCTTTTGACGTTGCATTAATACGCATCCATAACCTAATTTTGAAGCATCACAAAAGACTACAAAGTCTTCAGTTCCTTCTGGTAATGCTAGTATTAGTGTATGGGTTAATCTTTGCTTAAGAATTCTAAAGGCTTCTTCTTGTTTTGGTCCCCATTCAAACTTAACAGATTTACAGGTTAACTTAGTTAAAGGAATGGCTATTCTAGAAAAATCTCGAATAAATCTTCTATAATAACCGGCCAATCCTAAGAAACTTCTAACTTCAGTTGGTGACTCTGGGGTTTTCCATTTGGTAATTGCCTCGATTTTTGTTGGATCTACATGAATTCCTTCATGATTAACTAAATGTCCGAGAAATTGTACCTGTTCTAACCAAAACTCGCACTTTGAAAACTTAGCATAAAGCTTTTCTTTTCTCAATAAACTTAAAAGTAAATGCAAGTGCTTTGCATGCTCTTCCTTACTTTTAGAGTAAATTAGAATATCATCTATGAAGACAATTATGAATTTATCCAAATATGGCTTACATATTCGGTTCATCATGTCCATAAATGCGGCTGGGGCATTGGTTAAACCAAATAGCATGACAGTAAATTCATAATGACCATACCTTGTTCTGAATGCGGTTTTAGGAATATCCTCTTCCTGTACCTTTAATTGATGATATCCTGATCTTAAATCGATTTTAGAGAAAAATCGAGCTCCTTGAAGTTGATCAAACAAATCATCGATCCTCGGTAATGGGTACCGATTCTTAATCGTGACTTTGTTCAATTCCCGGTAGTCAATGCACATACGCATTGATCCGTCCTTCTTTTTAACAAATAAAATCGGCGCTCCCCATGGCGATGAGCTTGGCTGTATGAATCCCTTCTCTAACAACTCGTCTAGTTGTTTCTTCAGTTCTTGCATTTCTGCGGGTGCCAAACGGTAAGGTGCTTTAGCAATTGGTGCTGTTCCTGGTAACAGATGAATTCTGAATTCTACTTCCCTGTCTGGCGGTAATCCTGGCAATTCTTCTGGAAAAACATCTGAAAATTGGGATACTACTGGAATATCTTTTAATTCTTTTCCTTTAGTGTTAGTGATTATCGAAATCAAATACACTATAGATCCTTTTCTTATACAACTCGCAGTTTTCATCACAGAGATGAATTTAGTGGATCTAAAGGGTTTATCTCCTTTAATTGTGATCTTTTCACCTCTTGGTGATTTTATCTGAATTGACTTTTGATCACATAAGATATTTGCTTTGTTGGCTATTAACCAATCCATTCCTAATACGACATCAAATCCTACCAGATTCATTGGGTAAAGGTTTGCAATAAATTTTTGATTAAAAATTTCTATTCTCGCTCCCTGCAAGATTTCAGAAATTCTAACGGTTTCTCCATTTGCTGTTTCTACTAGACATTCTTGTGGTAGTTTAGTTAATGATTGATTTAGGAGTTTGCAAAATGAAGTATTAATAAAACTTTGGTTGGCACCAGAGTCAAATAATACTTTAGCAAAAATATCATTAACTAAAAACGTACCAGCAATTACGTCTGGAATCATCCTGGCTTCCTCAGTAGTTAGCACGAATGCTCTGGCATTTTTAGGATTTTTGTTGGTTGCAGCTGGAGCCAATTTCGGACAGTTTGTCCTAATGTGACCTTTTTCTCCACAATTGAAGCATATTCCATTACTGGATTTCTTCTTGCAATTCTCTTCCTTGTGTCCTGGGGCCTTGCAAAAATTACAATAAGTAGAGCATCTTCCAGAATGCTTCTTTCTGCAGGCTTTGCAGTAGGGTGCAGAGGTAGAACCTACATTCCTACGATTGGAATTCCCAGAACGGAATTCTTGAGTAAGCCTTTGGGTTAGGTTTCTCCTCTGGTCTTCTTCTCTAGTACGGATTAACTCATCTGTCAAGGTATTGGCTAGTTCTACAGCTTCCTCTATGGTTTGGGGTCTAGCTGCCTTGACTACATGTCTAATCTCTCCAATTAATCCCCAGATATATCGGGAGATTAATACCGGTTCAGGTGATGCAAGGGTAGGTACTATCCTAGCATATTCAAAGAATGTGGTAGTGTAACCCTTACTGTCTACTCCGGTCATTCTTAGATTTAGGAACTTATTTGCTATCTGTTCCTTTTCATTGGGAGGGCAGAATTTCCTTTCTACCATATTCTTAAATTCCTCCCATTCTATGTTATAAATTCTATCACTTCCTCTTGACTGGAGGATAGTGTTCCACCATTCTAAGGCTGCATTTTTAAACAGATTTGAAGCAAACATTATTTTATCTTCTTCAACACACTTGCTTATTTTCAGAACTGCCTCAGTTTTCTCTATCCAGCGTAAAGCTGCAATGGGTCCTTCATTGCCCGAGAATTCTATTGGTTTGCAGGACCAGAATTCCTTGTAAGAACAACCATGTGGCATGGTTCTTCTTCTTTTGGGAACGGGTGCTTGAAGTATGGGTCCATTGTTCACGCTGTGTTCCGGTTCACTTGGTCGTTTACTGCTATGCTTACTTTTATTATTCGCTTCCTGAACTGTTTGAATAATAAATGGCATTGCATCTATAATTCCTTGTGCCACTATATGCTGAACGGCACTATTATCCATTTGGTTTCCATTGTTATTATTGTCCGAATTCTCATTAACCACGTTAATGTTACTCTGGTTATCGTTATTCAGATTTTCTTGATTTCCCGCGTCGGCCATCTGAATTTTAGACATTTACCAAATATTAATATCACAAATAATATTTATATATAGCAAATCACATGACACACACGTTTAACCAAAAACGTCGAGTATTGCGACTTTTACTCTTTTTATATAGTATGCATCAATACACACCAGTACAGAAATAAAAATTACAGTACCGACTGAAATGTAAAGCTACGATATTAATAGTATGCATCCGTAGTTTTTTTTTTCTAACACATACACACATATATTATTTTATTATTATTACTACTACTACCGTACTGTCATCACGTTCACTGATATGGATTCATCCAAAAATCCATATTACGCTCATCGTATTTCCATACGAGGCGTTCTCCCACCTGTCGCATTCTATCACTGCTTTCTAAAATTTCCTCCCCAAAAGTCCTAAGTTCCTGGACATTTTCTGCACTCATTGGGGGTGCAGGTTCTAGGACTGGGTTTGGAAACTGAGGTATGGGTTCCTGATACGGAGGCATAGGGGCCTGGTACGGGTATGGATTCTCTAAAATTTCCCTAACGTATGCATCACTAATGTTGTAGGGATCTTGAGGATCTAACCCTGGATAAGCTCCTAAGTTAGGCATTGGCACATTTTCCTGTATTGGGTTTTGTTGCACGTAGTCCCTAACATCGTCCCACCAGGGGTCGTAATTGTTTGGGTCTAGAGGATCAGGTGCAGGTACCCTAGGTATTTCCTCCGGGTTGAAATTAGGCATTTCTATCTGGTCTTCTACTTCCATGGGTTGGTCAGGATTTTGTGGTTGGGGTGCTAGCATTTGTTCCAGGTTTGGGTCAGCAGCAGTGGTTGCTAAAATATGGATATTAGCGATACCCCTATTGAGCATATCCTGATTATAAGCATCAGTTTCTCTTTTTGCTGCGGCTAACACTCGCTGTTCCTGCAACTTTTTCATTCTTTTCCTACGCTCGTGCGCTCCCCTACTGAACCATCCCCTCTTTTTCTGAGGAAATGGCTCTTCAGACTGAGCCTTAAACACAAAGATCCCTTCTTCTGTGTCAGCAGAATACCCTGAGAGGGCAGGCTGAGAAGAGGAGGTGCCTTCGCTCCTAGGCGAACCAGACAGTTGACGATAGGCGTCAGAAGGTCCTTGGTCACTCATACTGTAAACTAACAAATAGTCAGATAACACATAGCAAGAAATACAATTATACACGTATTTCCATAATTTATTTCCTAACACTTTAAATTTTGATGTCAGCAGAACGCTTCTGTGGCTGAATCAGTGGCATGGCTCTGATACCACCTTCTGTCACAGCCCCCGATCCCTATCTCCCGGGAACGGGCGGCCGTGAGCCAGTTTCGGTGGTATCACGTTTATTTATCCAATTTGGCAGCGGAAATTTTCATAAGGATCGTAGTTAGGAAATATTTTAATCAGAGTAAACCACCATGTTTTATAACATTAAACATATGGGTAAAAACCCAAGTTTTCAATACACACGTTTTATAGGAATAAATCCTATTTATTTAATAAAAACATCCATTTTATTCTTAGGTAACTTTATTGCCACTTTTCCAAGCCTTCAGTGCTGTCCAGCTGGCTTCTATTTGGCTTTCACATATTGTTACCTGAAACGCGTTTTAAAAACATTTTGTTAGTGGGAAATACTGGTGAGTGAATCCCAATTTAATCAAGTTTAAGTAAAAACCAATTTGCAGTATTGAGGGCACATCCGCAATTATATTTGTATCCAAGACATCACAATTAACATCAGTGGTATTGTCATACTCAACTTATGGGATGTTACCACGCCAGTAACCAATTTTGTATACAAAACCCCAACATACCCACTATAATTGTATTCTTTACAAATACTCAATAACTGCTTTGTATATATTTAATTAAGTGAGGTTTTGTAAAAACAGTTTACAAAAAGGAGATTACTCACATTGCTGTTTTAGGTTTTTCGTAAGGGTTTCCTGGAGATAATCTATAAATTACACAAATGCACGTGTGTTAGTATAATAACCCATTTTAACATTAGTAATACCCTCCCCGAGACGGCATTCCAACGACTACGTCGGGCAGAACCACGACAGCCGTTACGGAACCCTAGATCAATCGGGCAGCGTATCTAATACGTCTCCAGGGGTTATAATACTTACATCGTAGCAGAACCTCGCTATTTTAGGGGATATTGAACTCGGGTATAATGCCCACTATTTAAAAGTGTAGAGAGAGACAGAAAGAAAATGAACGAAATGGACTGAAGGCCGTTGCCTTCTATTTATAGTGCTGAATTCGAGTCCCCACGCGGCCCGCGTGAAGTTTGGGCCGGGTCTACGCGGCCCGCGTCACAGTGGGTCAACGGCGTAGCTTGGCCCGCTCACCACTAGACTGGACACGGTGCTGACACGTGTCGGCTCCGTATCATGCCACAAATCAGGACGCGCGCGGCCCGCATGGACTTAAACGATTATGTACGCGGCCCGCCTAAACTAATGGATTTGGCTAAGTCTGGTTATCTCCTCGCGCGGCCCGCTTAAGCTTGAGGTGAGGCCCTACGCGGCCCGCCTCAACGTAAATATTATTGTTTTTATTTATTTTATATAGTATAATCTATTTTGGGGCTCGGTTTTCACATACGGGGTGCATATAAAGGCAAATTGATATATTTAAAGATATATTAGGGCGTCGGAAATATTATGAGGATGTCTGTTTTACCGAGGGTTGTTATATGAGAACTATGTTACGTGGTTCATATTTAGTTTTTGACTTACGTACCTACATCTATGACATAGATGAAACTATTCACTGTTGCTTTTCACTTTATTACGCTGACACGTCTTAAAAAAGAATAAGATATGTAACTTTAATTTAAAAAATCTTGATGTGATTTATGTACCTTAAAAATTGTGTACATGTATGAAAATACTATAGCACATGTTAAGCAGTCATATCCCAAAGCTCTCATTTAACGAGTGCTCTTTCCCTCTCACCTTTTTCGTATTTTCCCATATTTTAAAAAAAAATTGTGGTAACTACCCTTAAAATATGAAATAAAGTGTAACAAGTACAAATTCACCTCTTACAAGAAAGACAAAAAGACTGCATATGCAGACCTCTCAAGATGTCATTTCCCAATGTAAGATAATATAAAAAAAAGGTAAAAAGTACAAATTCATCTTTCCCTAGAACTGAAAAACAATCTCTTTCTCTCTCATAGTTGTTTTCAAACATACATCATAATTCATCTTTCCTACTCTCTCTCTCTAGTATCGACCTTTTTTGTTTTCATTTTCAAATATATATATGTAACACTTAATTCAAAATTTAATACCTACTGCATTTATTTTATATACATAATAAAAACTTGAACTATCCTATATTTGCAAGAATCTTGATCCGTATCTTCATAATCACTTACATCACTACACCAACATTATTTCTGTAAGACAAAAAATGTAACAGTGTATATGACAATATATTTTTGTAACATATTTTTTTTTTGTTTTGTTACATGTGTTACATAGAAACGTAACATATAATTTTTCTCTGATCAAATGTTACATAGAAACGTAACATATAATTTTTACATTATTTCTGTAACCCAAAAAATGTAACATGCATTTTTTTCTTTGCTTGTTACATTTTTTATGTAACACAAAAAAATATAACAGGCATTTTTGCTTTGATTGTTACAAAAAAATGTAACGGGCATTATTTATGTAACACAAAAAACGTAACTGGCATTATTTATGTAACACAAAAAATGTGTAACAATGCACTTTATTTTCAGTAACATACATTATTTATGTAACACGAAAAAATGTAACATGCATTTTTTTCTTTGATTGTTATATTTCGTAACTAAGATGCAAAGAATTGTTACATCCAACAACACTAGATTTTTTAGATTCAACCATAAAATCAGTAATAACATATCCAGAAAACAAGAACTTAATAACATACATTATTTACGTAACACGAAAAAATCTAACATGCATTTTTTCTTTGATTGTTACATTTCGTAACTAAGATACAAAGAATTGTTACATCCAACAACACTAGATTTTTTAGATTCAACCATAAAATCAGTAATAAAAAACAACATATCCAGAAAATAAGAACTTAATAACATTAATCTTCTTAAACAAGAAAATAAAAAAAAGTTGCAAATCTACAAAACACAAAAAATTGCAAATCTGGATGACCTTTTAGATCTGGAACACAAAAAAATTTCAAATCTAAAAATTACAAAAAAGTGAAGATCTACAAAACACAAAAAAATGAAGATCTACAAAAACACAAACATACTTATGGATCTGGAGGATCTTATAGACCTGGAACATCATGTTCAATATCAAACATCTTTTGGATCATCTTCAACATCAAACCGTCATCTGAAACATCATCGAACATCTTCAACCGGATCTGGAGCATCTTTTGGATCTGGTAGCATCTTCCCGGAGCATCTTCAACCGAAGCATCTGGAGCATCTTCAACCGGAGCATCAGAATCATCTTTTTTTATTCGGATCATCTTTTTTGTTCGGAGCACCTGGAGAAGATCTTGATCGGAGCATCTTTTTTGTTCAAACACACATGCAAAAACCCCACAACTTCATCTCCTTAAAGCCCTAATCACACCGGCAAAACCACCTCCGATTTTATTTTGTTCAGATCTGAAACCCATATGTCAAGACTTGTTCCGATTTGGTTTAAATGTGTGTGAAACATCTGAAATTTATGTGAGATCTAAAAGATTGTGAAGAGAATGATATATGTATAGTTTCAAATGTGTATGAGGATGATTCTTGAAATGAGACATGTTAGAGAAAGAGATCAGAGAAATATTAGAGGAAGAGAAATATGAGGATGATTCTTCAAATGTGTATGAGGATGAGAAATAAATGAGATGTGAGATGATGAGAGATATGAATATCTAAAAAGAACAAAAGAGAAGATGTTGAAAAGATGACAAGAAGAAGCAAAGTTGAAAAGTCTGCGTGTGCAGACTTACACATCACATAATCTCAAAAGGTAAAGAAAGAAAATGACGGTTATGCTCTTGCCTCCTTTCAATCTAAATTCAAACGTGGATCAATCCTAACCACATGTGTGAGTTTTCAGGGTTTAGTCAACTGGAGTGGGTTTTCTCCTTATAATTAGCCTATATATATATATATATATATATATATATATATTTGATTGGTTCAATCTTTTATTTTAGACATACTTGTGGTTAAACTATTTAACATAATACTATAACTTATACAAAAAGCTAATAAAATATATTATGTTTGTAAAATTTTTTTACAATATTTGAATGTTTCGAGATTAAAACGAAAAAAAATTACAGGTAATATTTAACACTTAATATTAATGACTAATTACAGGATTGCATTTATGTTACCATGACGTTACTACTAGTAGTATTTATTTATTTATTTATTTAATAATGTTTAAATTACAAGATATGTTGATAAAATTAATATAAAAGATTATTGGTCACATGATGAAAGAAAATGGGAACATATTCTTATATAAGGTTGATGTAAAATGAATCTTTCAAAAACCGGTTTCAATATCGTACCTATGCTTAGAAATGGTTTAATCAGGTTGTCTCAGACGGTTCAATCGGGTTGACTAATTAACCCTATAAATGCATAAAAATACATTTTTTTACTCAAAAAAAAAAAATAATCCAAAACTACATCACTTCATTATAAAAAAATATTCCAAAAGTTAATCTAAAATAAAAAGTAATCCAGAAATTCACTATTGATACTTTTTTAGGCGCTAAGTTTTACTAAGAAGGTAAATAATCAGCCATCACCACTTTGGTGGGTGGTAGACGCTTTGTGCCTCTTGGGGAGAGACTAGGGTTCAATTTCTGGCATGAGGTAAAATTTGATGTAATTTAAGAGTAGAGTTATGTAACCTTTGTCGTTCAAAAAAAAGGTAAATTATCACCTTTTTGGGCCCATAAAAGATTATAATTTCAATTTTTAACCTTTGACCCAGTACCGGTATACGGTTTAAAGCAAGTATAACCCAATTTACCGGTGATACAACTTCTTTGTCGTTCCCTCAGTTTACTGGTACGATTCGTGGTGGCCAAGCTTCCGGCATCCGGTTTAACCAGTTCAATCGGCCGATATAAACCGGTTTTTAAAACATTGTGTAAAATATACATTTTTGGATTAAATCACATGATGAAAGAAAATGGGAGCAGATTGTTATATTAAGGTTGATGTAATTACATTTTTTGATTAAAAATAATGAAAAAAGGTTAAAGAGTCTGATAAATAAGAAAATAATAAAACTTTAAGAAGTAGAACGTTAGCTTTGTTATCAATAAGTGAAATGATTTAAATTCTTAAAATCAAAGTTTAAAGTAAAATTACAAAATATATAAAACTAGGTTATCACCCGCAATTGCTTATTAGGCTCGAGAAAATTATTTTCTATCCAAACTCTTATCATTAACAACTTAATTAAAATCATATAGCAGGTATAAAATAATACATGTGTTATCTATAAAATGATTCGAACTCTTATCTTAATTAAAGCTTTTACAATGTTAACATGTCTAGATCTAGTAAGAAAATGCAACGCATTTTTTCCATTGGCTTTAGGAATAAGACAAAGAAGCTATTGTCTTTCGATAGCAACATTGTACTACAACGGTATTCTCCTTTGTAGTTGTTATGAGAGGGTAGCGTTTCTGTGGGATTTCGTTTGTTGTGTGACAACTGTCAAATTTGCATGAATCCGTACAATTAATTAATCTTGATTAGTGCTCAATGACTGTGTTTAATTACAACTGATGACTTAAACTGCTTTCTGAATACTATATCATACATACATGTGCATCACATATTACATGATGTCATCTCATTATCACATACAGACTTTATTGACATACGTGATGCACAAGCACAGTTAGCACCATTAGCGGATAACTCAGAAACATGCTAACAATGTCAGTACATAGACAGACAATATTTTGAGACCCCGTATGGGCCAGAGACAAGGTACTACACTAGTATGGAGTGTAGGGAAGTAAGGATCATAAAACTGCATCACTAGGTGATAGTTTAAGTGCCGGAAAGTGCCTAAAACCCACTAAAAGTGCAGAATTCTGCATATTTCAGCAAAAAATCAGCTTTTTAACAAGCTAGTAATGCGCAAAAATATGGCAAAATGGTCTTGTATGCTTTCCTAAGTGACGGGAATTAAAAGTGTCACAAAAGGGTACTTAAAGAACACTAAACGGAATAACTTGACACTTTAACGAACCGGTATCTAACCGAACAACCGGACATTACCCGGAACACCAAAATATTACTAGAAGCATCGGGTTATTACTTTTGAACTAGTTATGGTCCCCGAACACCCTACCATACTACATAATACATCCTACACTTAAAACACTAGACTTTTACACTTAACATCCTAGCTAATTACCTACTTACCATTTAAAAGTTACCATTAACCCCCCCCCCCTCTAATAGACGGTTCAAGGGTGGCCCACCCTTGATTTCCACAATCCCACTAGATCTTGTATAATCCCAATTGATTTGTTGTAAGATCTTGTAAGGTACTATTAAATCTATGGAGATTTTTAAACCATGGACCTCACATTTCATTCTCATTCGTCACTAAGGCTATGTGTTATGGGGCTTGGATGAGAAAAAAGTGCTGCCACGTAGGTGACACATATGCACACTTTTTTCTCACTCAGAATTGCCCAAAAGAGGCGTGATGGTAGGGGCTTTGTTAAGGATTAAGTAATCATTGTTTAATTATTATTATAATTTATTTATGTTAGTTTATATATTAACAAATATAATTTAATATTATTAAATACAAATAAAGCAGAAAAAAAGGAAAAAACATATTTTTAAAACATAAAACATCAAAAATACAAATAAAATAAATATAACTAAGCTGACTCCTCTTCTGAGTCCGAGCCCAACTCTTGAGAATGATAACGCCAAACATGCTCAACCAAATCCGCACGAAGGGCATTATAAAGGTCACCAGAACGAATTTCCGCGCGATTTCGAAGCCTCTGCTCATTGCTTATCGTACAAGGAGGTCGTGGAACATCACCTTCATAGCTTTGGCATATCGCCTTACCTTCATCCTCCAAAATCATATTATGTAGAATCAAGCACGCGTACATAACATCTCTTATTTTTTCTTTTGCCCACATACGTGCCGGATTGAAAATGATTGCCCAACGCTTCTTCAGAACCCCAAATGCACGTTCGATGTCTTTTCTTGCGGACTCTTGTTTTTTTGTGAAAAGTTTTCTTTTGTCGTCGTGTGGGTGTGAAAACGCCTTGACAATAGTGCCCCACTCTGGATATATACCATCGGACAAATAGTATCCATACTTGTACTCTTGATCATTAACATAGAAGACTTGCCCAGGTGCAACTCCATCAACAATATCGTTGAAAATCGGTGATGAATGAAAAACGTTGATGTCGTTGTTGGATCCAGCTGTACCAAAGAAAGCATGCCAAATCCAAAGATCATATGATGCCACGGCTTCAAGCATAATGCTTGGGCCTAGATGATCGCCTTGCTCATGCTGACCTCGCCAAGCCGTTGGACAATTTCCCCATGACCAATGCGTGCAATCGATGCTACCAAGCATACCGGGAAGACCGTGGACTTGTTCATGCACCTCGTATATTTGCTGAATGTCGCTCCATGTTGGCCTCCTAAGATATCTCTTACCATATATTCGTATCACACCTATACATAATCGTAATAATAATTTAACAGACTAGTATACTACTACTAACAATAACAACAATTAATAACATTAAAAATACTACCTTGGCAAAAATATTCAAGACTATCTCGCGATACTTTTTCGGACATTTTTAAGTATTCATCCCACGAGTCCGGTGAGGTCCCGTACGCAAGTTGACGAATAGCCGACGTACATTTTTGTATACCCAAAAAACCGAGTACTCCCGTAGCATCACGTCTTTGTTGGAAAAATTCAAAAGAGTTTTGCAAATCTCCAACTACTCGTAGAAAAAGTCGCCGACTCATACGAAAACGTCGCCTAAAAAGATTTTCACTGTAAACCGGGCTTTCGGAAAAGTAGTCACGTACCAATAGATCATGAGCCGCTTCACGATCCCGGTCTAGATGAGGCCTTATTGTTAAGGGTTGTGGAGTTAAACCTTGGATTACTTCATTCATAAATTCGATTGCTAGCTTGACCGAGTCCACGATGACCGCGTCTTCTTCAGAATCCGAATCCGATGATGAGGATGAAAAATCCATGGTGAAAATTATTTAGTCTGAAATGTTTGAATTGTATGTGTGAGAGATATGAGTTTATATAGATCCTCAATATTAACTTTTTGTTACCATCGACAGAATGCAACTACTTTCAAAAAATAAAGTAACAACTCATGCAACAACTTAATGTTCAAGTTTCAAAAAGGTCTAACTGCAAAATGCAATAGCTAACTCAAAAACTTACAAATAACTTCAAATAAAAAACTGCAAATAACTAAAAAGAACACAAATAACTTGAAATAAAAAATATCAAATAACTAATTGTTGTTTCGTTTCCTACGATACTCCGCGCGAATTTCATTCATAGTCATCTCGGCAAACTCGCGATCTTCTTCGTTAAGGTGTTCGACATTCATAGCCAAAGTTTTCATATCCGAATATCTTTGTCGGTTTTTCTTAACGGTGACGATTTCAGCCAGATTTGTAGTTAAGCGTTCGATGCCTTCTTTGAAAGTGACCGCTATATCGCCAAATTGTATACCTTTATTTTTAGCCCCCGCTTTGTTGCTCCTCCCCGGTGGGCGTGGAAGTTCCTCGTCCGGGTCGAACTCGTCATCAGGGTTGTTAAGATTGATTCCCGTACGAGCGTTGGAACTACCTTGGCTAACATCTTGAGACGAAGAAGTCTTGGTTCGTTTCGATGATGGACCATCAACCACTAAAGGAACCAAGTGCCACTTTGTAGATTTTTTCAAAATCTCCCAAACGGGTCGTTGAGAAAACATGACGTTCATCTCTTGAAAATACTCGTCCATTGTATAGTTGTAAACATCAAAGTCACTTTGTCCGCTTTTTCGATTAGGCAATTTTTATTATAAAGATTACCAAATAAACCGACTTTTCGACGAATTTCGTTCCAATGACCCGAAATCATGTCGACGGTACGACTTATATTCCCCACACTAGCCCAAAACAAAGCTCGAATCCGGTCCCAAAATTGTGTTTTAGTTTGGTTGACGCCTACACATAAAAATATATATAGAAGTATAAGCTATTTTTTTAAATAATTAGTGTAAAAAACGAACAAATGTGTTAGAATAAATAAATAAAAATTACCAACACGTTGATCTTTTGAGACGTCAACCCAAGCACGCACTAACGCGCATTCTTCCTCGACCGTCCAATGCTTAGCCCTTCGTTGTATGGATCCCGATGACTCACCGACTTGTTTTTTCTTGTGTGAGCGTTTTTTTGGTTCGAGTTCAAGTTGGGGTTCGGGTTCGGGTTCGGGTAGGGTCAATGGAAAGAACGATTGTTGTAAAGGGGCTTGTGTTTCGGGTACCCATTGTGTTTGTGAATCGGGTAAATCCCAACCGCCGGCCCCGTATTGTTCGTATGAGTCGAACTCAAACGAGGGTCGGTAATCACCTCTTTGATTCATAATTTAAGAGGAGAAGAATATTTTAGAGTGGTGTGGTTTGAATTACAAAATGTGAGGTTTATATAAGTGTTTAAAATTAAGTTTTATTTTTATTTTTAATTGGTATTTTTGAGTATATTAATAAAAATATTACCGTTTGAATTCTTTGTTTTCCAAAGTCAACTTTACAAATGAATTTTCATGACACCAACCAACATCCAACAATATTAATTTAATATTTTGCAGCACCTTTTGTGCACATAATGCCGTGGCTAGCCCCAATTAATTTGCCCAAAGCCCCAATTTACTTCAACGTGTTATGGGGTATTTAGGCTTTGTTTGCTGATGTGGCATACCAACAAAGCCTTGGGCTTTATGGTAACACATAGTCTAACATCAAAAAGAAAACTCCCTCTTCCTCCCTTGGGAGCTCACGGCCACAACAACACACCACATCACCTCCATTTTTCCATACTTTCCAAGGTCATCTCAAGGTGTAACAAGGTGTTTTAGGAAGCCCGATGCTCACGGATCTTGAAGGACCTCTTTTATTTGCTATTATCCTTCACTTTTGTTATCACCATCTTCAAGTGTTCTTCCCTAGCTTAGAGCTAGTAGTAAGATCCTTTTTAACCCTTGTTACTTCTATTTTTAGTTGGTTAAAAGATGTAACATGTTGTAAATCACTAGAACACTAAAAGACATGAACTTGAATCTTGAACATAAGCTTGAAATATAATGAAATCTTGTTAAAATAAGGTTGTTTAGTGTATGTATAATGCTTGCTTGTGGATTTCTTGAGATGATGATGTTAATCATCACATGGAGCTTGCTAGATGGTGATTAAACACATAATCTAGCAAGTGGAAGGATGATTATATAACAACATAGGATGATCATCTTCTTGTGAAAACATGAACTTGATAAAGGAAAGGGTTTCTTGAAAAACAATAATAAAGTAATCTAGTAATCTTATAAATCTAAGATGTATGAATGATTTTTCTCAAAGAACCAAGTTAAAATATGATTTTTAATAGATCATGGTTTTTACTAAACTTGCATTATTTTTGGTGATGAAATAAGTATAGAAACACTAGAGAAACAAGAAGGTTTAATAAAGAAACATTTTTGTAAAATGTGTTTACAAGTTGTAAACATCTACAACTTCCAAGAATGAAGTTTATCAAGAAGTAAATATATTTTGGAGGGTAACTAAGGCTACTAAACATACCACCAAGTTACTACAAGTTTTTACGAAAACTCAAGTTCATGATCTTTTTGTAGATAGCAAATTTTTGCACTTGGTAAGTATAAAAATTGTTTAGGGTTGATTGTTGATCATTGTGTGTTGAATTTGAAAAGAAAATGATATGCTAAATTGTCACGGCCCTCGGCCCCGGTTTGACCCGGTCCAGAGCCGCGAGGCAGGAAATCCCGTGGTATTTATTTAAGTGACAGCGGAAGTCTTTTTAAGCAGGATCGTTTAATATTAAAACTGCTCGTTTATATATAATATAGGGATAAATCCCATAATTTACAATAAGGTGATTTCACTGGAAATCTTTATTTCTCAAAACATGTTTCTTTATTTATTTACATTGAGCCACTTTTCTAAGCTTGTAGTGCTCCACGGCACTTTTTCTTTGCTCACAACAGATCACCTGAAACATGTTTGAAAAAGGTTTTGTCAGCAGGGAAATACTGAGTGAATCATTCATTTTACTGAAAACGACACATTTGTTATAAATTACAGTATTAAGAGCGATTACAATGTTTCTGATATCAAACCAACTACCCACAGTACTTGTCACTCGAACATCCATCGGTAGCCTCTTTGCCCGATGGTGTCTGTGACTATGGTCATATCACTCATTGGCTAACTCGTTGTCCAATAGTGACGGTTATCAAGTAATGTATACAAAACCCCACATACCGGCTGTAATTTGGTGATTACAAAGACTTAGTCCCTGTAATTATAACTTTGAAAATAACTTGGAGTTTTGTAAAACGGTTGATAAAAAGAAAGAATGACTCACATTGCAGATTTAACGAGCAGAGTATAAGCCTACTGATTAGCCTTGATTAACCTAATTTAAATAACAATGCACACACAAACGGGTTAGTAACTAATACAGCAGTTACGACAATTCACGAGAATAAACCCTCACAACGATTAACAAAGTGCAATACTTAACAATTCAGCGGATTCACAACGAATGACAGAGTATAGTCCGAGTTCGAACAGCACTCAAACATTCAAGTCGAAATCACGATGAATAACAAAGTATAAACTCAATTTGAGCAACACTTAAACATTCGTTGGATAGTTACAATCGATCGGACGTTGAATCGTAATAGCGATCGAGTTATTACCCTGATTGCGGCAGCGATTCGAGATCTGTGTGTGTTTGTGTAGTATATAGCTGATAACTCAGCGTGTATTTTGACGTTTTACGTCGTTTCAACTCTCAAAATCAAGTCCCAGACACCCCTATTTATATACGAAATTTGACCCCCGTCGCGTGACGCGAGGGGTACCCTCATGGGCGTCGCGTGACGCGAGGGGTAACCTATGTTCATAGGGTAGGTTTTTGCATGTGTAGGCTTGCTGAGTTGATAGAATTTTAAAATTCGAATTTGACAGCTCTCAATTTAGATAATCGTAACTAGGTTTTGACCCCCCCTGAGTTTTAGGGGCCCTGATCCTGATTCTGATGATTCTGAAAATTTTAGGGTTTATGCAGAATTACTTGGGTTTCTCAATCAGGGTTTTCTTAAGAGACAATTAACATACTAAGTATTGGTTTTAGTGAGAGTTGTTACATCCTCCCCACCTTAAGAAAAATCTCGTCCTCGAGATTTATTGGAATAGATGAGGGTATTTCCGCTTCATTTCTGATTCCAGCTCCTAAGTGTATTCTGGTCCTCTCTTTGAATCCCATTTGACTTTGACTAGCACTAGTCGCTTATGTTTAAGAAACTTGAATTTTCTATCTTCTATCTGTAGTGGTCTCTCCATGAATTTCAGCTTTTCATTTACCTCCACATCTTGAAGAGGTACTACCAGGGATTCGTCTGATAATCATTTCTTGAGATTGGATACATGAAATACATCATGTACTCCAGCTAGTTCTTCTGGGTCCTATTCGTTGTATTACTGGAAATGGTCCTACGTATCTTGGACTCAGCTTTCCTTTCTTACCGAATCGTACTACTCCTTTCCAAGGAGAAACTTTCAAAAGTACCTTGTCTCCGACTTGAAATTCTAGTGGCTTACGGCGATTGTCTGCATAGCTCTTCTGGCGATCTCTAGCAGTCTTTAGTCTTTTCTTGATTTGAGTTATCTTGTCAGTAGTTTCTTGCACAATTTCTGGGCCTGATAATTTACTTTCTCCTATTTCTACCCAACAAACTGGGGTTCTGCGTTTGTGTCCATACAGTGCTTCGAATGGAGCAGCTTCGATGCTTGAATGATAACTATTGTTATAGGAGAATTCAATTAAGGGTAAGTGGCTATCCCAATTACCACCAAAATCAATTACACATGCTCGGAGCATGTCTTCCAAGGTTTGGATCGTCCTTTCACTTTGTCCATCCATTAAGGATGATATGCAGTACTCAAATTGAGTCGGGTTCCCATTGCTTCCTGGAAACTAGTCCAGAAATGGGAAGTGAAACGACTATCCCTATCTGATACAATGGAGAGTGGGACTCCATGTAAAGATACTACTTCATCTACATATAATTTAGCTAATCTTTCCATGCTAAAGGTTTCCTTCATTGGTAGAAAATGAGCTGATTTTAATTGATCCACAATTACCCAAATCGCATTATTACCTTTTCTGGTTTTGGGTAACTTAGTAACAAAATCCATTGTTATGAGTTCCCATTTCCATACAGGCATTTCCAACTGTTGTAGTAGTCCTGCAGGTTTCTGGTGTTCGGCTTTAACTTGCGAACAAGTAAGACACTTCGATACATAACTAGCTATATCCTTTTTCATTCCTATCCACCAGAAATTGTTTCTTAAATCTTGGTACATCTTATTGTTTCCTGGATGTACGGTATACCTAGATTTATGAGCTTCTTCTAAAATCTTATTTCTTAATTCTCCTTGCTTAGGTACCCAAATTCGTTTCTTGTGGAATCTCCAAATTCCATCATTTCCTTGCTCTAGTTCATTTATATAACCTTTCATTCCTTCAGCATCATCCTTGATTGCTGTTTCTTGAACTTTCTTTAATTGTTCCATTAAATCTACTTGTAGATTTAATCTAAGAGCACAGACTCGCTTTTGCTTTTCCTGATACTTACGACTTAAGGCATCTGCGACTACGTTCGCCTTTCCTTCGTGATATTGGATATCACAGTCGTAATCGCTTAGGATTTCCATCCATCTTCTTTGCCTCATATTTAACTCTTTTTGCCCAAATATGTACCTTAAACTTTTATGATCTGTATAAACAGTAAACTTACTTCCATACAGATAATGTCTCCATATTTTAAGGGCAAAAATTATGGCTCCTAATTCAAAGTCATGAGTCGTATAATTTTCCTCGTGCTTTTTCAACTGCCGGGAGGCATACGCAATTACCTTCTTGCGTTGCATCAACACACATCCGGATCCTAATTTTGAAGCATCACAATATACTTCAAAATCTTCTGTTCCTTCGGGCAAGGCTAAAATTGGAGCATTCGTCAATCGGTGCTTTAAAATCTTAAAAGCTTCTTCTTGTCTATGTCCCCATTCAAACTTAGCGGCTTTACAGGTTAACTTAGTCAAAGGTACAGCTATCTTAGAGAAATCTTTAATAAATCGTCTATAGTATCCAGCTAAGCCTAGAAAACTTCTAATTTTCATAGCTGTTTGCGGGACCTTCCATTTGGTAATTGCTTCTATTTTAGCAGGATCTACGTGAATTCCTTCGTGATTTACGACCTAAAAATTATACCTCTTGCAGCCAGAATTCACACTTCGAGAATTTGGCGTAAAGTTTTTCTTTTCTTAACAAAGTTAAGAGTGCATGTAGGTGCTTACAATGTTCTTCCTGACTTTTGGAATAAATAAGTATATCGTCGATGAAAACGATTACAAATTTATCCAAATATGGTTTACAGATCCGATTCATCATGTCCATAAATGCTGCTGGGGCATTTGTTAGTCCAAAGGGCATGACTGTAACTCATAATGACCATACCTAGTTCTGAAAGCAGTTTTAGGTATTTCTTCTTCTTGTACTTTCAGCTTGTGATATCCGGATCTTAAGTCTATTTTAGAAAAATACCTAGCGCCTTGAAGTTGATCAAAAAGATCGTCAATCCTAGGTAATGGGTACCGATTCTTAATTGTAACCTTCTTTAGTTCCCTATAATCGATACACATTCTCATCGATCCATCTTTCTTTTTCACAAACAACACTGGTGCTCCCAAAGGGGATGAACTAAGTTGTATAAATCCTTTGTTTAGTAATTCATCTAACTGTTTCTTCAATTCTAGCATTTCGGTGGGTGCTAATCGATAAGGTGCCTTCGCTATCGGTGTAGTACCCGGAATTAGATGAATTCTAAACTCTACTTCTCTATCAGGTGGTAACCCAGGTAATTCTTCCGGAAAGACGTCTGGGTATTCTGAGACTATAGGGATGTCCTGGAGTTCCTTACTTTTAGTGTTAATGATTACCGAAATCATATACACCATTTCTTGTTTTCTTGAATAACTAGCCAACTTCATTACTGAAATGAATTTCAGTGGCTTTCGTGGTTTATCTCATGTAATTAAAATTACCTCTCCTGTGGGAGTACGGATTTCTACAGAATTCTTATCACAAAGGATTCGAGAATGGTTGGCTATTAACCAATCCATTCCTAATACCACATCGAATCCGGCTAATTTCATAGGTAACAGGTTTGCAGAAAACTTATGGCCTAAAAGTTCTATCTTTCCTTCTTGCAAAACCTTATTTACGTTAACAGAATTCCCATCTGCCGTTTCGACTGTAAAAATCTGCCTAAGGGTGGTTAAGGGTAAGTTAAGAGCTTGGCAGAATGAAGTATTGATAAAACTTTGGTTTGCACCAGAGTCAAATAATACTCTTGCATAAACGTCGTGAACTAAGAACGTACCAGCTATTACATCTGGGATGAGTTCTGCTTCTTGGGTGGTCAGCTGGAATGCTCTAGCATTTTTCTTAGTAGCTCCGTCAGCTGGTTTGCCTTTGTTATCTGCTGGTTTAACCAATTTAGGACATTCGGGTTTGAAATGCCCAGCTTCTCCGCAATTATAGCAGACCCTGGTCTTTTTCCTACAATCTTCCTTGCGATGTCCTATCATTTTGCAAAAGTTGCAGGTTACATTGCATCTTCCAAAATGATTCTTTCTGCAATTTCTGCAAAAAGGCGGATTTGCGGCTTGCCTCATTCCTCTCTTTTTAAACCTATTATTATTATTACCCAAATGAAATCCTTGGGTAATCTTTTGTGCCAATTCCTTCTTTCGATCTTCTTCTCTTGCACGTACCAGTTCATCAGTTAGGGTATTAGCTAATTCCACAGCATCGTCAATAGTGCGAGGTCTCGCAGCTTTAACGATGTTACGGATTTCACTAATTAATCCCCAAACATAACGGGATATGAGTACCGGTTCTGGCGAAGCCAGTGTTGGTACCACTCTAGCATATTCAAAGAATGTCGAAGTATAACCGCGACACTCTACGCCTACCATACGGTGGCTTAGGAACTTATTTGCCATTTGTTCCTTTTCATATTCAGGACAATATTTTCTTTCTACAAGAATCTTAAATTCTTCCCATCTCATAGCATAAGCCATCCTTCTTCCTTTTGCTTGTAATACGGTGTTCCACCACTCTAGCGCCCCTTCTTTGAACAAATTTGACGCATACATAACCTGATCTTCTTCGGCACACTTACTTATTGCAATTACTGCTTCGGTTTTCTCTAACCAACGCAATACTGCAGTTGCTTCTTCGTTGCCTGCAAATTCAGCAGGTTTGCAAACAAGAAATTCTTTGTAAGTGCAACCAGGCGTTGCAACTTTCATTTTCTTAGGAAGTGGGGCCTGTCGTGGATTATTATTGTCATGATTGCCGCCTCCATTTACACTATGACTAAAATTGTCTTCCTGAGTACGTTTACTAGGAATAATTTGTTGTGGTTCAGCAGGTTTTTGAGCAGCAATCATGATTGCAGGAATAGCATTAGCTATACCTTGAGTGATGATATTTTCAATATCTTGTCTAGTCATGTATTGGTTTTCCTGATTTTGCTCAGATTGATTCCCTTCATTAACTGGTTCATTACTAGCGTTTTCCATCTGATAATTATTATAGATATAACTATTAGTATCAAATGATTGTAACTAAAACAATGGCAAGTAATCACATAAATCTTTTTCACATCACATATATATATAGTCAAAATTGTCGAGGTTTCGACTTCTATTTTGTTTTATATATTATATAGGCATCCATACACCCTGTTTATCTTACAATGTTTTATTTCCCATTTTACAGAGTTATATTTTTCTACTACTGTTATTATACAGATATTTTTCCTAACCCCACTATTCTTTGGTTAACTGGCAGTTTAGTAGCGACGCTCCCTTTCGTCGTATTTCCAGGAGATTTGTTCCCCCATTTCCCGGATCCTATTCCCTGTACCTATCAGCTCTTCACTGATCGATGTCGTAAGGTCGGTCAAAAATAAAGTTAAAGATGTCCTATTCACCTTTTACTAGTAAAGGGCAAGTAGGGTGTCGAATCCACGGGGAATCAGTGGAAAGTGTAAAAGTTCGTTGCTTTAATTATCATCTAATTCTAAACTAATTGCTTTTTGCAGTTTTGAGAATAATTGCGAAAACAAATGTAAATTAGAGTTGTAAACAATTGTGAGAAAGTGGACCAATCTCCGGGTTTTCAGGTTATGAAAAAGATCAGGTTACTTGGTTACGACCAGTTGGAAATCACATAGACATGATTTGTAAACTTGTTTTGATAAATAATTAACGGACAATATATTTGATTGCAATGATCCACGATCGAAACCAAAAGATTGATGCAAATGAATAGTAGTCCAATTAATTACCAATTTTAGATTTCATAAACATAGTCAAGTTCAATGATTAAAGGTTTAAAACAATAACATCCTAGAATTTAATCCCGGTTGTTGATGAACAAACCAAATAATTGATGAACTCAAATGATTACGATAACCAGATATTGTTTAATCGAAACAAAAACAATAAGAATAACTAACCGCAAGATTAATCAATTCTCAATCCAAAAAGTTGTAAACATAAGCAAACCTAATGTTTAAACATAAACCCTAGCCCCGGAGACGGTCACGGGGCGACTAGCCGCTCATGATTTGCAACAAATCTTCAAAAGCTTGATACAAGGTTGAAGGCATGAGTGATTAGATGATTCGTAGAAGTGATGTTGGAATGATGATGATGTTCGATGATGAGTGATGATTTTTGAGAGCCCCAAAGTTGTGATATACGGCTCCTATTCCACGATTCTCAAAGCCCCCCCCCCCCCCCAATAACTAGGTTTTTTAACCCTTATATTCCACTAAAAAAAAACATCACGTGCATTCTTAATACCTCCGACCGTAAACCTTGATGTCAGAACGTAAGCCTCAACTCCAACGTTCTGTTTCTTTTTTTTTTTGTCTTTGAGCACCACAAACCGTAGGTCACGGTTGTAAGCCCGTAACCCACATGTGCATGTTTCTGTGAACTTCTCATGTGCATGCCTCCTAAACTCAATCTCCCATGTGATTTAAGGCTGCCACAACTTCCTGATGTTCCACGTGAACCCCAACAATTGAAAAATGATAATGATGTTGACTAATAAGATTAAACTCCAACCTTGTTTGTTTGTTTCTTGAAATCTGGGCATCCACTTTAGAATAATAATGATGTTGGGATGAAATATTGGCGCCTCCTCTTCTCTTGTTCACCTGGACTCTTTTTTTTTTAAACATGATATTAGTTGGATGAATTATAATAGTAATCATCAATCACATCCCAAACTGCCGCCAAAAAGAACTCCTCAAATTCTCCTCAAAATTCATGCATCTTTTAATTCAATACTGTGATGATGATGTTTGTTGACAAAACAAAAACTCAAGTCCATGTGATTTTGCTTATGTTTCTCATGAGTTAAGGTTTCAACAAAAAGAAGAATTAATCCCCTCCAACTAAAAATACATGTGCCGCCTTTATACCATTGTCGTAGGCTGCATTCATCAATCTCACATGATTCGCTTTCTCTCTAACCCCGTAATTTCACCGAATTACGCGCTTTACCTGCAAAAGCACAAACACTCGCAATTAACATATTCTAAGCATATTATCACGTAAAACGGATTAAATCACGTAAGATAAGCACGTTTAACACCCATGTTTCACACTCTCCATCACATCCCCACACTTACCTTTGATTGTCCTCAAGTAAACCAATACGGAATTACTCACCATAGTAACAACACCTCTAAACCCCTATACCGACGCAACAGATTAAGTCCCAAGTCATACCCGTTCCATAGACTGACACACTCAAGATTGACAGTCCGACAAGCAATTGGTACGATTTCTAAAACTTAAGACTTGTCTATTCAAAACTAAAATGCTTAGGATTTTCACATGCTACACGCCCCTTACAATCAACTCTCCTCTCGGTTTAAAAACTGAACTAGCGTGTAATGTGCTAGTATGTATACACTCAAAACCAAACATGCAATTCTGTAATCATAGGCTTGTATAACAATCATAACTCCACCGCATCGTATAACATGGCACATATCAAAAGGACTTTCGGTTTTGGGCTTAGGCTAAGGGTAGTAAGATTTTCGGCTTATATTTTTAGATTTTTATATGGCGAACAAACAAACGACCAAACCGCGACAACTTTATTTGAAAAACACATAACGACTAGCACTTTTGGGTTGGTTTGTACCCAAAACAATATAACATTATTCACGAACTTTCTTTTGTTCTTTTTCCTTTTTCTATTTTTTTTTCTTTTCTTTGTTTTCTCTTTTTTTTTCATAATTCAGAACTTGTCATTCACGGTCGGTATCAAACAATTCACATTGGGTGGACAAACGAAAGAGTAAATAGGCTCAAGAGGGCTACTAAGGGTGATAACTAGGTAAACATAAAACGAACAAACAGGTGTACGGGATATCCTAATGCGTTTATCATTTACGTGCACATGTCAAACCACAATCTCAGCATGTATCAAGTCATACAAGTTCTAACACAGAATAACACGCGGCCTGCTCTCAACAAATGAATTCAATATGTAAATCACTCTTATCATTCTACAGGCTCAAATCTCACCAAAGAAGGGTAAAAAGGTTGCCGACACGTAGCATATGCAATCTAAAGCATGTTACCCCTAAATAGACACCTCTTTTCACTTTTTTTTTTTTTTCTAAAAACACCTGTCAGACCTACTCTCATGAAACTTAAAGGAATGACCATGACAAGGGACTACGTTAGTTTACTACCGGCAAGGGACTCATTAGTGATTGAAACTTCGGTTTTCATATCCATTTAGCTTACTTAAGGCGATGAAATTTATTAAAATTTTAAAAATTTTCAATTTTTTTTAGTTTTCATCGTTTTCAATCACTTTAAACCTTTTTCAAACTCTGTCCCAAGCCTCTCCCTTCCCGGGTTTCCATATCCCCACACTTGGGCGACATTGTCCCCAATGTACCGTATTTAACAAAGACAGAACCCGGGAATACCTACTATCAAACATCATGAGCAACCATTCCTAAAACAACTTGACACAAACACATTCCCTAAACATAAATAGTTTAACACCACCAAAAACATGAATAGAAATGCAATAATAAAAAGTGGAACAGACTCCCCTGGTTTAAATCGTAGAATCCTCATGCGTCATGTTCCACCACGACCGTATAGCATTTCATTTGCGGCCGTGTCCAACAAGTCCTCGGGTCACTCTCTACAATTAGCGTGCAAATCATCCCCGTCCAAATGGAGATTGAGTATGGACAGTTCTGACTGAACTCTGATCCGTGCATAGTCCGCAACTGTAACTAGAACGTACTGGGACTTCACCAAAGATCCCCACACTTGGACCATTGCATCCGTAGAGGTTAATAACCTGATAACCTGCAAAAATAATCACGCAAAAACAAAACAAATACACACTACTCTACATCCTCGGGCTGCCTCCCGAGAGCGCTAAGTTTATAGGTCTTCAGCCAGACCGTACCTGACATACCCTCATGGTGGTCGAGTGGGATGTTTGCATCCCATAGCCTCTAAGTATGTACCCCGCCAATGCTCAAGTAAATTGTCCACTGTGTTCCACATTGGACCAAATAACTTTAACCTCCATTTTGCATTATCACATTCAGGCGGTTTCTTTTTCTTCTTCCCTCGTGGCTTTCCTTTTTCTGTCTTAAGCTCCTCATGCGCCACACTTTCTTTTTTCTTTACTGCTTTGCTCCCCGCCACTTCAGACCTGTCAACCATAAAACATTCATGTTTGGTATGAATCTCCTTTGCAGGAGAGACATTTTCTTCACCATTTTTAACTTTTGAGTGTTCACCTGAAATGGGAGGATTGGTCGCATTTGAAAACACATTTAACCGCAATTCGCAGTCACCAAACTTCATACTTACCGTTCCATCAACGCAGTTTATAATTGCATGAGCAGTCGCTAAGAACGGTCTACCCAAAATGACTGGAGGGTGCGTGTTCTTTGAACTTGTAGCACAATCAAGCACTAAGAAGTCAACTGGGTAATAACACTCTTCTACCTTAACAATTACATCTCTTACAATCCCCCTCGGACACATGGGAGTCTGATCAGCCAACACCACAGTGGTGTTGACCTTTTGTAGCGGACCAAAATCATATTGGTCATACAGACTCCCTGGTAGAATACTAACACACGCTCCAAGATCCAAAAGTGCCCTTTCTATTTTAAATTCACCCACTTGTATTGAAATAATGGGTGCTCCTGGATCTTGGAGTTTTGGGGGAAGGGTACCCAACAAAACGGCATTCACATTTGCAATCAAATCAAGTTTTTTAGGAAACTTGTGAAGTCGTTTTTGGGTACTTAACTCTTTCAAACACTCAACCTGATCAGGATTCTCTTTAATCGCATCGAGTAAGGGTAGATTAATTTTAACTTGTTTAAAATTCTCCCACCTTTTATCCCTTGGTGGGCCCCATTTACTCAAAACAAATGTTTCAGATGGTTCTAATAAAGCCATAGGATATGGAACCTTCATTTTCTTATCATCAACTTCCCTAAACATTTCCTTTTCACAAAAAGATTTTTTCAACTTAGTGCTTTCCTGATTATGTTGAGAATCTGATTCAGTATCAACATCCTCCACCACCTCCTCAACTACTTGTGATGGTGGAGCTACCTCAACGCTGCCAGTGTCAAAAGTTGGACGAACACTTACCGCATTGATGTGCACATTTCTTCCATTCTTTGAGCTAGATGACTGATGTGCTGGATTAACTGTGGTAGTGCTTGGCAACTTACCTGGATCTCTTCTCAGCTGAGCTAGATCTTCTGCTAGCTGCCCCAACTGTTTCTCCATTGCTTCCGAAGTTTTGTCTCGAACTTCATTATCCTTTTGGATGTCCTTCATAAACTTCATAATAGCATCCAACTTGTCATCACTTGTTCCACCACTAGCACTTGAGGAGTTCCCTTGCTGATTACCCTGATTATATTGGCCCTGAGTTTGGTAATTACCTTGCGAGTGACGACTCTGATACTGCTGGCCTCCTTGCATGGGTACCTGAAAATTAGGGTTCATTTGATTAGTAGAATTACCGTAACTAAAATTGGGGTGGTTTCGCAAACCTGGATGATATGTGTTCGATTTCATATCATACTGCTTTCGTTCACCGAATACTTGGTTCACTTCTTCATTCGGGCCCATCCTTGCGAGACACTCTCCAACCTGGTGTCCTAACTCACCACAATCTGTACATACGTCGAATGCATTAGCTGCCCTAACTTCAGCTCCCTTTCCCAACTTCATCAGAGCTACCTGTCGCTCTAATAGCAAATTCTGTTGTTTTAATTTCTCAACCCGTTCTTCAGCTTCATAATCAACTGATCTCGCTGATGCTGATCTTGCTCTCCTGCTAGACTGTGCCTGTCTCTTAGAAGTAGCACTCTGTCTCTCCAAATATGCCCAATCTGCAGCTTCTGTATTTGTGAGAAACGTACCATTGCTGATGGCTATAAGATCTCTTACATCATCAGGAAGTAGCCCATCATAAAACACCTTAATTAATTCCCATGTCTGAATTTCATGATGTGGGCATTTCCTAAGTAACTCCTTAAACCTTGTGAACGCTTCATGGAACGGTTCCCCTGAATGTTGCTGGAATGCTCTGATTGCATCTCGAGCTTCACTAGTTCTATTCATAGTGTAGTATTCCTCCAAAAACACCAGCTGCATCTCTTGCCAAGTGTATATACTACCTGGAGATAATGTGGCGAACCAGTGGCGTGCTTTGTCTTTCAGGGTAAATTGAAACAACATTAACTTTACTTCATCCTTTGTAAACCCCGAAACCCCAATTGTTTGGCAAATTGAATCAAAACTTGCAATGTGCAAGTATGGTTCTTCGGTCCTCTTTCCACAAAACTCTGGCAAATGGCCTAAGTATTGAGGCCTCACCTCAAAAGGTCTGTTATTGTTTCCAACTAGTGTGACTATAGCTGACGAGTTAGGCACTACAACTGGTCGACAGTGACCTTCAACACCTTGAATTGGTGCCCCTTGAACGACTTGTGGGACACCATCCACAAACTGTATCTGATCGCCCCTAAACCGATTATTAGCTCTTCCCGCATTAAAATGCGGGACTCCATTATGAACTTGATTTTGTGGAATCGGTTGCGGGATGTGATGTCTTTGATTGACCTGTTGTACTGGGTAGCCTTGATTCACATTGTACCCCTCATCGTATCTGTAATCTGCGTATCTCCCGTCATACTGATTTTGATAATCATCGTCTTCCCAACCGGATTCCCATGTATGCACGCTGCCTTCTTTGTGTTGGAAACCCTCATCATACCCGTGTTGATGTTGTGGTTGGTTAAGACGAATGATGTCCCCATGTCGGAGATTAAGATTTGCAGGTTGATTTTGTAGGCCTGGGTTGAATTGTGGAAATGGTTGTGGTGGTGGTTGATTCTGGTTTTGGTTATTTGGCTGGTTTTGATTTTCATGTTGGTTTTGGTTTTGGTTTTGAGGGATTGGTGGATCTGGAATGGGTGGAATTGGTTCATTTGGTGCTTGGTTCTGTGGTCCTTGATTAGCCATCTCGTTAGCTGCTTGTTCAAGGTCTTGAGCAACTGTTGATGACTGAGCTTTAGCTTTCACTGCTGAACGGAAAAGAATGAGATTCTGTCGAGCAGTCTTTTCTATTTCTGGATCAAACAAAAGCGGTGATGATTTCTTGGAAAACCTGGTATGCATGCAACTGTAGACTCACCTGCACGCAGATAAACAAGAAACCAAGCGTAATACGGAACGAAACAAAAAGAACAAACAAAAGGAAATATTTTTGGTTTTTTTTTCTAATTTTTTATATTTTTTAATTTGTTTTTTTTTTTTTAAGAAAAACAACTAACTAAACTAAGCGCACTGATTCCCCGGCAGCGGCGCCATTTTGATCTATGTCGTAAGGTCGGTCAAAAATAAAGTTAAAGATGTCCTATTCACCTTTTACTAGTAAAGGGCAAGTAGGGTGTCGAATCCACGGGGAATCAGTGGAAAGTGTAAAAGTTCGTTTCTTTAATTATCATCTAATTCTAAACTAATTGCTTTTTGCAGTTTTGAGAATAATTGCGAAAACAAATGTAAATTAGAGTTGTAAACAATTGTGAGAAAGTGGACCAATCTTCGGGTTTTCAGGTTATGAAAAAGATCAGGTTACTTGGTTACGACCAGTTGGAAATCACATAGACATGATTTGTAAACTTGTTTTGATAAATAATTAACGGACAATATATTTGATTGCAATGATCCATGATCGAAACCAAAAGATTGATGCAAATGAATAGTAGTCCAATTAATTACCAATTTCAGATTTCATAAACATAGTCAAGTTCAATGATTAAAGGTTTAAAACAATAACATCCTAGAATTTAATCCCGGTTGTTGATGAACAAACCAAATAATTGATGAACTCAAATGATTACGATAACCAGATATTGTTTAATCGAAACAAAAACAATAAGAATAACTAACCGCAAGATTAATCAATTCTCAATCCAAAAAGTTGTAAACATAAGCAAACCTAATGTTTAAACATAAACCCTAGCCCCGGAGACGGTCACGGGGCGACTAGCCGCTCATGATTTGCAACAAATCTTCAAAAGCTTGATACAAGGTTGAAGGCATGAGTGATTAGATGATTCGTAGAAGTGATGTTGGAATGATGATGATGTTCGATGATGAGTGATGATTTTTGAGAGCCCCAAAGTTGTGATATACGGCTCCTATTCCACGATTCTCAAAGCCCCCCCAATAACTAGGTTTTTTAACCCTTGTATTCCACTAAAAAAAACATCACGTGCATTCTTAATACCTCCGACCGTAAACCTTGATGTCAGAACGTAAGCCTCAACTCCAACGTTCTGTTTCTTTTTTTTTTGTCTTTGAGCACCACAAACCGTAGGTCACGGTTGTAAGCCCGTAACCCACATGTGCATGTTTCTGTGAACTTCTCATGTGCATGCCTCCTAAACTCAATCTCCCATGTGATTTAAGGCTGCCACAACTTCCTGATGTTCCACGTGAACCCCAACAATTGAAAAATGATAATGATGTTGACTAATAAGATTAAACTCCAACCTTGTTTTTTTGTTTCTTGAAATCTGGGCATCCACTTTAGAATAATAATGATGTTGGGATGAAATATTGGCGCCTCCTCTTCTCTTGTTCACCTGGACTCTTTTTTTTTTTTAAACATGATATTAGTTGGATGAATTATAATAGTAATCATCAATCACATCCCAAACTGCCGCCAAAAAGAACTCCTCAAATTCTCCTCAAAATTCATGCATCTTTTAATTCAATACTGTGATGATGATGTTTGTTGACAAAACAAAAACTCAAGTCCATGTGATTTTGCTTATGTTTCTCATGAGTTAAGGTTTCAACAAAAAGAAGAATTAATCCCCTCCAACTAAAAATACATGTGCCGCCTTTATACCATTGTCGTAGGCTGCATTCATCAATCTCACATGATTCGCTTTCTCTCTAACCCCGTAATTTCACTGAATTACGCGCTTTACCTGCAAAAGCACAAACACTCGCAA